>NC_057712.1:15954506-15966512 GCF_004010195.1 Chiloscyllium plagiosum | reverse complement strand
AGTCATCTGCAAACCTGCTGATCATACCAACAGTGCTCTCTTCCAGATCATTTATGTATATTACAAACAACAGTGGCCCCAACACTGATCCCTGTGGAACACCACTGGTCACCTTTCTCCATTTCAAGAAACTCCCTTCAACTACTACTCTGTCTCCTGTTGCTCAACCAGTTCTTTATCCACCTAACTAGAACGCCCTGCACACCACGTGACTTCACTTTCTCCATTAGTCTACTATGGGGAACCTTATCAAATGCCTTACTAAAGTCCATGTATATGATAACAGCCCTTCCTTCATCTATCAACTTGGTCACTTCCTTGAAGAGCTCTAAGTTATTAAGGCATGATCTCCCCACACAAATCTGTGTTGCCTATCACTGATAAGCCCATTCTTTTCTAAATAGATCCTATGCCTCAGTACCCTCTCCAACAACTTTCCCACCACTGATGTCAGGTTCACTGGTTTGTAGTTACCCAGAATATCCCTACTACCCTTGTTGTACAGGGGGACAGCATGAGCAACCTTCCAGTCCTCCAGCACCCCTCCTGTATTTAAGGATGCCACAAAGATATGTCAGGGCCCCAGCTATTTCCCCTCTCCTCCCTCAGCAACCTGGGATAGATCCCATCTGGTCCTGGGGATTTGTCCACCTTTACCTCTAGCCTACACAACACATCTTGTCTATTTATGCCTATGGGATCCAGACTAATCAAAATTCTTATCTCAAGATTCTTCATGTTCTTTTCCTCAGTGAACACTGATGCAAAGTAATCATTCAGAATCTCACCCATTCTCTCAGGTTCAAACACAGCCTTCCTTCATTATCCTTTAGTGGACCAATCCTTTAGTTACCCACTTGCTGCTTATATAACAATAAAATGCTTTGGGATTCTCCTCAAGTCTGCTTGCTAAAGCAATTTCATGACCCATTTTTAGCCTGCTTGATTCCTCGTTTAAGACTTGTCCTACTCTGCTGATATTCCTCCAGGGCCTTTTCTGTTCTTAGCTGCCCAGACCTTATGCTTCCCTTTTCCTCTTGGCTAATCGTACAATTTCTCCTGTCATCCACTGTTCACAAATCTTGCTCTTCCTATCCTTTGCTTTCAACAAGACATGCCTATTCTGCACTATCTTTAACCTATCTTTTGAAAGCTTCCCACATCTCAAGTGTGACTTCCCTTCAAATAACTGTGTCCAATCCACATTTCCGAGCTCCTGTCTAATTTTGATATAATTGGCTTTGGCCCAGTTTAGTACTCTCCCCTTAGGACTACTCTTTGAGTATTTTAAAACTTACAGAATTGTGGTTACTGTTTCCAAAGAATTTCCCCCACTGGAAATTCTACCACCTGGCCTGGCTCGTTGCCCAGTACCAGGTCCAATATGGCTCCTTCCCTCATCAGCTCCACCCATAGTCCCTCACTACCGTCCTCCTTTTAGCACAGCCGTGATATCATACCTGACCAGCAATGCAACTCCCCCACTTTACTTCCCTCCCTGTCCTGTCTGAAGTGTAAAAACAATGACTGCAGATGCTGGAAACCAGATTCTGGATTAGTGGTGCTGGAAGAGCACAGCAATTCAGGCAGCATCCGAGGACAGGCAAAATCGACGTTTCGGGCAAAAGCCCTTCATCAGGAATAAAGGCAGAGAGCCTGAAGCGTGGAGAGATAAGCTAGAGGAGGGTGGGGGTGGGGAGAGAGTGGCATAGAGTACAATAGGTCAGTGGGGAAGGAGATGAAGGTGATAGGTCAGGGAGGAGAGGGTGGAGTGGATAGGTGGAAAAGGAGCTGGGCAGGTCAGACAAGTCCGGACAAGTCGAGTTGGTGGAGGTTAGAAACTAGGATGAGGTGGGGGAAGGGGAAATGAGGAAACTGTTGAAATCCACATTGATGCCCTGGGGTTGAAGTGTTCCGAGGCGGAAGATGAGGCGTTCTTAAATCCACATTGATGCCCTGGGGTTGAAGTGTGTCTGAAGTGTCTATATCCTGGAACATTTAGTTGCCAATCATGCCCTTCCTTCAACCAATTGCAATAACGTTATACTCCCAGGCACCAATCCAAGCCCTAAGTTCATATGCCTTGCGCACACTACTCCTTGCATTAAAGTAGATGCATTTCAGGCCACCAGTTCTATTGCACACATCTGCTCTTTGCCTACTCTTCCCTTTATTAATGCTATCTTCATCATTCTTACAGTCTCTAGTCTCCCTCACTGCAGGAGAAAGTGAGGTCTGCAGATGCTGATCCTTTCTCCCTCACTGTATATTTGTTTTCTCTTCTGGTTCCCAGTCCCCTGCCACATTAGTTTAAAACCTCCCCAACAGCAGTAGCAAAAACTCCCCCAAGCACATTTAGTTCCTGTCTGGTTCAGATGCAGACTGTCCATTTTGTAATAGTCCCACCTTCCCTAGAACCGGTCCCAATGTCCAACAAATCTGAACCCCACCCTCTTGCACCATCTCTCAAGCCACATGTTCAGCCTGCCTATTTTTTCACTTCTACGCTGGCTAGCATGTAGCACTGGCAGTAATTCTTGATCACTACCTTTTTTGAGGTCCTTCTCTCCTAGCTCCCTGAATTCTTTTTTCAGGACCTCATCTCGTTTCCTACTTGTATCGTTGGTGCCTGTATGCACCAAGACAACTGGCTGTTCATCCTCCCCTTTTTAGAATGCTCTGCAGCCGATCGGTGCTATCCCTGACCAGAGCACCTGCGAGGCAACATACCATCGGGGAGTCCTGTTTTCGGCTACAGAACAGCCTATCTACTCCCCTCACAGTAGAATCCCCTATGATTGTGGCCTTACCTGCTTTGGAGGGAGATGACCACAGGGGACACCTGCACTGCCCTCCCAGTTCACTAAATGTGCTATCCACGGCCTCCTCAGCATTGCGGATGCTCCAGTGAGTCCATCCGCAGCTCCAGAGCTGTCATGCGGTCAAACAGCTGCAGCTGGACACACTTCTTGCAAGTGTAAGAGTCCGGAATGTCAGACACGTTCCTGAGCTCCCACATAAAGCAAAAGGCACATGCCACGGGTCTGCGGTCCCCTGCCATTGTAAGCTGAGTTTTATATGCACTAACTAAAACCAAACAATGCACTTAAATATATAAAGGAAAAATAAAGAATTAAAAGCCTTACCTTTAGAGACTTTTTTTCTTTTAGTTAAAGGATGGGGATGGGGGGGTGGGAGAGATACTACACGTGTAGCATCTCTGCCCAGATATAAATTAAGCCCTTAACCTTCCCGGCAGCCCTCACTTCACTCCATCTCCTTTCCTCACCCCTCTGTCAAAAAAACTTATTTAGAATTTTGACAAGAAGCCCATTTAATTAAAACATCTTTATGCATTTAATGATTCTACACAATTCTCAATTTATACTTGCCTTTACCAGAGACCTTCCACAATCTGATTTCTCTACACTGCATCTTAGCTACGGGTGTTAATTATCTTTTTAGTAATCGGCCTGTTTCAATTGTGAATCTGACATTCATTTTGTTTTAAAAAAATTGTCATTAATATGTCTTCTTCTTTTTGGAAGAACACCAGCTGAGACTTGGGTTGCCATTTGAATTGCACAGCATTAACATTTTAAAAACTCTTATCTCAATGACCTGTCATGAATAGGAGGAAATTGAGCTGCTTTATAGGTTACAAACACTAGATGGTGTACGTGAGCTACTGTGAGCAGTAGTACAAAGGCTTTGCTCCCTTGGATGGTAAATGAGAAATGTGTAACTTTTCTCAATTTAAAAAAAAAACTTGAAATGGCAAGATGGTAGGAAATGCACCATGACAGATCTCCGTTCCTAAGTTAGGAGACCTTTAAAATGTGAAATTAGATTTAATTTTCTGAAGACAGCAATGCAAATAAAAACGTGCTACATAGACCTTTCCATTGAAGAATCAGTTTCTTCTGTCTTTGATCTTGGAACACCTGCGTTTTGTGTACAAAACGTTTCCTTTTTTTTTGGAGTTCTCTCCTAAATCATCTTGAATTGGATTAGGAAGTGACACTAGAAGTGAACAGTTGACAGTCAGTCTGAGAGGAAAGCCTCAGCTGTTTATTTGCGAGCAAGACCATTATTGTGGAGTATGCACATGCAAAAACGCTGATTAGAGTCGGCATTAGGTTTCCAGACTTTGCAGTCTCGAACACAGCTGCAAAGCCTAGCAATAAACATCTGCAAGCTTCTGAGATCAAGCATTGGCCCTAAAACTGGGGAACATGAGCCTCCGTGATCTGTATTAGAGCAAGGAATACAATCACTCTTGTCTGACTCGCACACAATGGGAATAATAGTGATGGAAAAAGCAAATGTAATAAATATTCTGATATATGGTATATCTTTCTATTAAAGGTTCTTCCATGTTGTTGTGTAGTTTGAATTACTTTGCATTAGCAAATGCATGCAAGATTTTTCTGATGTAAAGAGGGATTAGTGACATAATCCCCATTTTCAATTGTTCTTTGCTATAATTGTTCTTGCCACCATGAGCTGTGAATGCCACTCTAGTTGTAAATCTGCGATAATCTGAAGAAATACTTGGGAGTTGTATTTTTGGTCACAGAACACTCCACTTGGCATTGACCCAGATTTATGTTGTAACCTACTTGCAGAAACAACAACATAGTGAATTCATTGTTAACTTGTCTTTTAGTAAGAAATCTGTGGAATAATTCTTTTTAAAACAGCTTCTAGGAAGAATGTAAAACCGATTCTAATATCTAATAGGGGTAAAGCAAGAAATGTAACTTTACCATCCTGTAATTTCATTTTGAAGATAGCTTAGATTCATTTATCTACACTTCTATATTAAAGGAACCAGAAATTGAGCAGAATGGAAGTGGGCAGGATACAAGACAGCAATCTGCACATCCTGGGAGCAGGTAATAAGTGGTAGAAATTCTGAACTTTTGTCCTTAATTACATTGCCTCCCTGTGTTTTTTATCACTGGTGGAGAACTGTAAGATGAAAATGTTGCTTCCAGCTTACAATTTATTCAAATACTGTTCATCATGTAATGCCTGGAGGAATCTTTAAATGAACATTACTGCTGTAATGTCTTAAAATGCAATAAAGAGAGCCTTTAAGTGGTGAAGTATGTTAATTCGCAATGCATTTTAGTTATGTACAAGATGAGATTATCTTTTATTTGGACTAGGGAATTGGTAGTTGGTTAGTAGGAGCTCTCCAACTCACTTTTAAAATTGCTTTGACTGTTCCTATGCTTTCCCAACATGGTATCTCTTAACTCCCTTTGTGCCACAAACATGGGCTAAGAGAACACACGGACCAGTAATATTCAGTAGGAATTTGGTCTGGATCAGGGGTTTATCATTCCTCTCCAATTACTCCTTTTTCCTTTCAAAAGGAAAAAGAGCTCTGTGTCGTGCATCATGTCAATGCTGTGAACTAAAACAGCAAGTTTAAAAAATTCTGCCCTACCATCTAAGGGAAAGTGTACTGAATTAAGTCCCTGTTTTTACTTTTTTCATTCCCCATCATCCTGTTTATAGTATCATGGATATATGGGGACTGTATGTTCACTTGGGGTTCCAAACTTAGTGTCAGTTTGCTCAGTGACTGCCAAAGCACCATGTAACTTTGGGGCAGCACAGTGACTCAGTGGTTAGTACTGCTGCCTCACAGCGCCAGGGACTTGGGTTCAATTTCCACCTCTGGCAACTGTCTGTGTGGAGTTTGCACATTCTTCCCCCATGTCTGCATGGGTTTCCTCCCACAGTCCAAAGATGTGCAGGTTAGTGAATTGGCCATGCTAAATTGCCCGTAGTGTTGGGGTAAATGTTGGGGGATGTGTCTGGGTGCATTGCTCTTTGGAGGGTTGGTGTGGACTTGTTGGGCCGAAAGGCGTGTTTTCAAGCTGTAGGGAATCTAATCCTAATCATTAACTCCAGGGCCAGTTAAGAGCTGCCTCTCCTAATGGTCCTTGATTCTATCTTTGTCTCATGTAGTTCTTTTTTCCTCTTGCTTCCCCTTAGCTTTGTTACCCACTCCTGAGCCATCACACTCTCCTGAGTGTTTGGGAAAGAGCAAATGGGAATCAACCATACTGCATTTCAAACTTACTGTTTTTAATGATATCCATTTAACACTTTTTTTGCATAAATGTGGGGAAAACCTTCGTACAAATGTTGCATATGTATAGTTCAGGAATGTTTGTTCTAGAGCAGAATTGCACAATATTCCACTCTTTCAGGCTTAATAGATGCATGTTTAAAACCGGGAAGTTCGACTTTCTCATGAACAAATCTATTCGATATTTGAAATGTTTTTAATTTTCTTTGAAAAAGAGCAGGTTGAAAATGTGAAGTCTTGTTACCTGTTGGTCACTGATTTTGATATGATACCTGCACTGCCTGTTTCCTTCATATGATGATAATTGTGTTGAAACTTTTTTTCAGAGATTAATGAAATGCTGTAGCTTGTCCATTCTGACCTGTGCTTGAACTTTCTCTCTCCCGGTAGGTTAAAAGATGAATCATCATCCAGCGATGAAGATGTGCGAATGATCAACCAAAATTGTAATGCAGGCCAGCAAGATCACAACTTGTCATCTGTGTCATACATTTCATATGTGAAATCCCTTCGACTTAGTTCTGAACAACTTGTAAGTACCAAGTGTTTTGTTGGCTAGAATTTGGATGAGGTTTCTTTTGAGCTGTAATAAAACCCTATATGTGAAGGCTGCTATCTGCTAATTATTGTCCCAGAAGTGTACCATTTAGTTTTTTTGGTTTGCAACAGTGCTGTTATCAGAGGGTACATTTCAATCAAATGTTTTACAAAATTTTAGATTTTTGTGCTTCTAATATAGCATTTAATATTTTATGAAAAGGGTTCAGAAAAGATTTACAAGGGTGATGCCAGGGTTGGAGGGTTTGAGCTCCTCAGGAGAGGCTGAATGGGCTGGGCTGTTTTCCCTGGTCTGTCGGAGGTTGAAGCGTGTCCTTTGAGGATTTAAAATCATGTGGGGCGTAGATAGGATAAATAGAGTTCTTTCTTCCCCCTGGGGATGTCCAAAACTTAGAATGCATTGGTTTATGGTGAAAGGGGGAAGATTTTAAAAGGAATGAGGGGCAAACTTTTTCCACAGGGTGGTGCGTGTATGGAATGAGCTGCCAGAGGAAGTGGTGGAAGCTGGTACAATTACCCATCCAAATGCTTTTTAAATGTTTATGTGGAAGGATATGTGAAGGAAGGGTTTAGAGGGATGTGGGCCAAGTGCTGGCAGATGAGGCTAGATTAATTTGGCATATCTGGTCAGCATGGATGAGTTGCACCGAAGAGTCAAATGTACAGACTCTGACTCTTAAGTCCAGTAACTCAAAAGCCCATGATGCTTACATCCTGCTCCTCCCCTGGTTGGCTGAAGTGGAGGCCATGCTGAACAATGGGCAAAGAACTTTTTAAAAAAGATTTATCGTTGCTTCATTAAGGCATGAGACGTGTTCATGCACTCAAACTAACAGCATTTCAATTGACGTGAAGATCTGGACTGTTACTATTTTATGTAGACTTACATTGCAAACTCACTCATTGAAAATTGTTATAACCACTTCTGTGGTATACAGCTTTCTTGCTATTGGACAAAGTTAGTCTTCCTTTTCTTTTAAAAGGAATCAGTCTATATGCTGTGACAATGCTGTCACCTTTAAAAGGTTACTTGTCCTGTTTCATTTTGGAGGGATTGAGGCAGAGGTGTTAAGCAGTCTACTCAGAACCACGAGAGTAAACCACAAGAGGCCTTTAGGTGTTATAAGTTGGACAAATGGATGTGGCCAGCTCTCTGACTGGGCTTTCTAATTTTGTTTAGCTTCAGCAATCGGAAGCCACATGGGGTCTCGAGTTGGGAGCTTCAGTGAATGAATGAATGATTCCTTGCTGCTCCTTTCTCTAAAATTCTCTTGGTGGTGTTTCCTCCTGTATTGGAGAATTGCGTGCAAGAATGTTTGAATTTTTGTTGCTTTGCTACGGGGTGTTTTTGAGATGTTACTACAGAAGAACCTCAATTATCCGAACAATAGCAGGGAGTATTTTGCTTGGATAATCGAATGCCGGATAACAGTTTAACCAAACATAATCAGGACCTTGCGATCTTGTTCGGATAATCCGAAATTCGGATAATTGAATGCTGGATAATTGAGGCTTCTCTGTGCGCTGGAACAGTTACTTAATAATAATTACTGTATCTACTGCAGTATTTTTTTTTAGGTAAATCTAAATTCCTTTTGTTTGCATCTTAGAGTTTTTAAATTGTTTAACTTAATATCAAGTAATTTGACCAGTTGCATCATATCTGGAACTCAGTACTTCGCATCCACCATTTCAAATAAGAAAAAGGCAGAATCTGGGCTACCTTGCAATATTTTGAGGGAGCCTGGTCTGGGCCATTAACAATATCATCTGGTTCAACTGACTAATTCAGCAGCCCTTTCCATAATCCAAACATTGTTTGCTGCTCAACTGTAGATTTTTTTTAATTTCATTTTGTCGTCCTGTCTGTGTATCTGGAATCTGACCATCAAGATCACTGAAGTTAGGTGGGAAGAGAAATTAGCAGGCAGGACTGGATATTAACAGTGGAAAATTTAAAAAGTCATTAAAAGAAACTACAAGATTTGGAATGCTGTGGATAAAGGCAGTGGGGGGGGTTAGAAAATCGAGGCAGCGGGCTAATGGGTACGAGAGCTTGGGGAAAGATCTTAAAGGGGATGACAAAAGCTAGGCTATGAATAATGTGGAAAATTAATCTACACACTTATGGATTGATCAATTCTTGCTAATGTAAATTTGAGAAGAGGATAGTGGCTTATTAAAAGGATAAATGGAAATTGGTGAGTATAAGGAACACAGCTATTTGGAAAAAACTGGGACTGTTTACTACATCTGCACTATTCTAATGAATGATTTAATGTTTGATGTTATTAAGGGATGGCACAGCAGAAACTGACACTGATTATAGTTGCACGGTTTAGCTTGAAACAGACCAAGTTACAAGATTACACTTGAGGGATTAAGGACCGAACAAGAGAAACTTAGACCATTCTAAAGCCATGGAGTGCTGGGGTAGGACCCAAGGATTGAAACAGAAATTTTGCCAACTTTTGTAAGAATTGGTTAGCTGGCCCTTTTTTTTTCCCCCCCAAAGGAAAGTGAATAAAGGGATTTGGCAACAGGATAGGCATGACTTTACTCTCATGAGGTTTTGGACTAACTACCAGTATCAACTGATGAGCTTAATGGTTAATTTCTGATTTGTCTGTTCCATTTGATGCATAATATCCTTGGGGGGGAGAAATGAAGGATAAATTGTCTGTTGAGGAAATGTTACAGGATAAAGCTTTGTTATTGGCTTACTTTAAATACTGTGTGGTAATATAATTACAAGCCAGAAAGACAGACAAAGTTGTTTTGTGTGCACATCATTTCAAATGTGGTGCTGCAAATCTATTATTAAGCATACTAAAGTTATGATGAATCAGACCATTCTAGGAAGCTCCAACACAGCTTCCTGTTCTGTGGTGTAAATCTAGCTTTATTTAATATTCCATGAACTTATGCTTATCAACTGACAAAAAGTTATATTGCCTTAAACATTAATTTAAAAAAAAATTCTCTTACTTTTGTCACGTTATGTTTGCCTCCGTATTGAATAGCATGCTGAAAGGCACAAGAATATTTATTAGCAGCACCACATTAGTGATTTTTTTTTTTATTCTGCTCCAACATCTTGTTTAAGAGTGACCTAGTCTTCTCTCCCAGCATCCCCACAATCAAGATTGTTAATATTGGGTGGTTGCGTTTTGTAGTGTGGGGCCCATATATGAATTTAAATTAAGCCAATTGTTAGTAATAGGTAAATGTGCATCTAAATTGATATTTCATTGTATACAAAAACTGGTCCTTTTTAAAGGGGCAAAGGTTTTCTCTCAATGTTTGGTTAATCGAGCCATCTTTTTTGGTTTAACAGAAAAGCCTCCAGCTAAAGGAAGGTCCAAATGATGTTGTGTTTAGTGTCACAACACAATATCAGGGCACATGTCGTTGTGAAGGTACTATCTATCTCTGGAATTGGAATGACAAAATAGTTATTTCTGATATTGATGGAACAATTACAAGGTAGGTGGCGATTTGTTGTACTTCCAAATAGTCGTTAGTATTGTTTAAACATGAGTTTGAAGTAGAAATATTTTATTTTACAAATGCAGATAGGATTCTGAAGTTTGTCTGTTTGCATTTGTACAGATCTGATGCCTTGGGTCACATTTTGCCTACACTTGGTAAGGACTGGACACATCAAGGAATAGCAAAACTGTATCACAAAGTTAGCCAGTAAGTATTTGTAGCTACTTTTCCACAAGTTTGTAATTCTTTTTAAATTTCTGTTGTGGAGGTTCCAGTGTATTCCTTGTTACAAGTTCTCTCCAGGTTAGTGTAGAAAATGCCAGGAATTATGATTTTTGAAACATCTGAATGCTACATAAATACCATTGCTTTTTCTATTAAGGACCTAGGGCACCTGGTCCTAATACAAAGCACCGATTCCAAGTTTGCAGATCTCTCAGAACTTGCAAGTATTGTGAACAGTGAGGAGACTTCCAGGGTGCATAAGCTGATGGAATAGGTGGATACATGATCAATAAAAGTTTATGCTGAGAACCATTTTAAGTCTTGTTTGTGAGAGAAGGAACAAGGAGAGAATAATAGTTGAACAAAGAAAGATGGATCTCTCATTTTATATTGCATTCTCAAATTTCTGTTCTCAAATGAAAAGTTATACTCAACATATTTGTAATAGCAGTGAGTGGTTAGGACCTGGAACCCAGTGCCAGAGAGTGTAATGGAGGCAGGTTGAATCTTAACTTTCACAAAGGATTTGGATCATATCTTTGAAAGAACAATTGTATCACTGCTGGGTATGGGAATTAGCAGTTACTTTTGCAGGGAGCTGCCAGAGTGTTATAATTTGCAATTAAATAAATCTTAAAGAAATAAGCCAGTTCCACCACCATTGCAGCACCTAGTTCTTCAGTATCAATACCTTGAATTTATGTAACTTCTGAATTTTCCATGGGTTTTGCAGCCATGAGTTATTTTGGAAGTTTTATTCACCTGCATTGAGAGGCAAACGCATTACCCACTCATGTCCCACAAAGTCCATTTTTCTTCAGTTGGAGAAGGATTGGTGGCTGTGACCTTGGCAAGAGTCCCTTTTAAATCCGACTATGGAATCTTAAGTCTTCTCTGAAAGTGATTGGGCCTTTGTTTCAACATAGATTGTTTTAGAAAGATTGTATCTGACAAGACAGCACTTTGTACTCCCAGAATTCTCCATCCTTTGGAATGGGATTTGTACCCAAGTCACGCACAGATGCTACCATGGGGTGAGGCTAACCCTTCAGCGCATAATCTGAGGATGTGACGTTGGTTCATGAAGTTAGAAATGGGGGAAAATGGTCAATAGTCAATGTTGGAAGGTTTAGTTTTGACCAAAACTAATCCTCCCATCAGTTTGATTCGAATGCACACACCACCCTCTCGATAATTGATTATACACAAGTGATGTTTATGGAGACAGTTCGACTTAATTCTCCAGGGCAGCCACAGGTGGTCATAATTTGTTTCTACATTCTTGAACTCTGAAAAAAGTAAAGTCTTTTCCCCCAGGAACAACAATCTGAAGAGAGCTACTCTGCCTCTAAACGTGGAAGGTGGTGGGAGGGGGGGAACGAAAAAAATCAAACATGTAGCATACAGATATGCAGCATGGAAACAGACCCTTTTTTGGCACAACTGGTCCATGCTGATCATATATGTGAATCTAATCAGTCCCATTTGCCAGCCCTTAGTCCAAATCCCTCAAACATTTTTCTGTATTCACGTACCCATCCAGATGCCTTTTTTAAATGTTGCAATTGTACCATCCTCCACTTCCTCTGGTCCCTTTCCCCTTCCCCCTTCCTCTCTCTCTC
>NC_057712.1:15911277-15951195 GCF_004010195.1 Chiloscyllium plagiosum | reverse complement strand
AGGTAGAT
Source organism: Chiloscyllium plagiosum (assembly GCF_004010195.1). Classification (NCBI taxonomy): domain Eukaryota; kingdom Metazoa; phylum Chordata; class Chondrichthyes; order Orectolobiformes; family Hemiscylliidae; genus Chiloscyllium; species Chiloscyllium plagiosum. The sequence continues at coordinate 15,951,187 of NC_057712.1, read as the reverse complement.
AGGATAGTGAAGGAGGCGTTTGGTATACTTTCCTTTATTGGTCAGAGTATTGAGTACAGGAGTTGGGAAGTCATGTTGCGGCTGTACAGGATATTGGTTAGGCCACTGTTGGGAATATTGCGTGCAATTCTCATCTCCTTCCTATTGGAAAGATGCTGTGAAATTTGAAAGGATTTGGAAAAGATTTACAAGGATGTTGCCAGGGTTGGAGGATCTGAGCTACAGGGAGAGGCTGAACAGGCTGGGGCTGTTTTCGCTGGAGTGTCAGAGGCTGAGGGGTGACCGTGTAGAGGTTTAGAAAATTGAGGGGCATGGATAGGATAAATAGACAGACAGTCTTTTCCCTAGGGTCGGGGAGTCCAGAGCTAGGGGGCATAGTTTTAGGGGAAGAGGGGAAAGATATAAAAGAGACCCAAGGGGCAATGTTTTCTATGCAGAGGGTGATACGTGTATGGAATGAGCTGGCAGAGGACGTGGTGGAGGCTGGTACAATTGCAACATTTAAGAGGCATTTGGATGGGTATATGAATAGGAAGGGTTTGGAGAGATATGGACCAAGTGCTGGCAGGTGGGACTAGATTAGGTTGGGATATCTGGTCGGCATGTACGGGTTGGACTGAAGGGTCTGTTTCATGCTGTACATCTGACTCTTATGATAGAACTTTCTCTGGAATTGCATTTGAGTTATTTTGACTTTAGTCCCTGTGCTTCTGGTTCATGATGCACAAATTCGGATGGAATTGTATAAAACAATTTTAAAAATAATTCCTGTTATCTTAAGCTTGCATCTAAAAGATTAGAAACCTTATGAAATGGGTTGTTAACACAGTATTCTGTAAAAATGTGATAAGTCACAATAAAAGCCATTTGAGTAGTGCAACATTCAACTTGAGGTTTAATTTGTGTAAGTTTTGACCTGAGCTATCCTCGAGTTGTCCAACTACCTTTTTTTTTCGGGGCTTAAATAGTTTCATTACTGCTACTGACACTTAAACTAAATACCCACCTGTAAATTGCAAGTGTTGGATGTGTAGCATGACAATTCTTGGTGTCTCTCCTCTCTTGCTTGCGCGCTCTTGCTTGCGCGCTCTTGCTTGCGCGCGCTCGCTGGCTCAGGTCCACTTACCAGGTTTCATACTTCCTGTTCTCTAGACTTCTATTACCTAATTGTGTTGAAGAGATATATCTTTCTAGTTATGCCTGCTACTTTTGAGCTCATGTTCTTTTAGGCTGGATTCATGCTTCATTTTTATATTAAAGACACAGAATTAGATTTGGAAGTATCTGAAGATGGAGATTGAAGATTTCACTTCTGGGAGTGCTTGCTTGTGTTTTAGTCTCAACACAATCCTATTTCAAGCTCTTTTATTTTCCTTTTGTTCCTTTTCAAATGTTTTGGAAGCGGATTCTGTAACTTGTGTATAAATATTTTGCTTCCATCCAGGTAGTTTGACACGTTTTAAAATAGAAAACATTCTACTGAGATTGCGCTCTTTTTGCTTGATGTTATTAAATTAAAACTATTTAGTTAGCTCTTTTCACAGCCCCATTTTTTTGTAAATTTGAAAACTGATTTGTTAACAAAAAATTAACCACTTTACACCAATTGAAAGCATTATTTAGACAATCCTGTCACCCCCCAAAATAATTTTTTTTTTAAAGTATGTGGAAAGTAAGTGTTTGGGAAAATTTTGTTGCCTGTAATGAGCATAGTTTGCCCATGTTTTCTTTTGTTGCATACTTAAGGCACAGGCAACACTGTTGGCAGACTATGTTCAGTGTGTGATGTGCCAGGCAGTTCTGGCTGTTCCTAATTACTTGACTTGTCTCTGTTAGCCTTGGCTTACTCTCCAAGAACAAATGTCTCAGCAGGGATACCAGAGAGCTCCAGTAAGAGCTGGTATTAAAAAATGTTGGGAGCATTTTTTCCCTATCCTTTCACCTAGGGAAAGGATCTTTTTGAGAACCTGCACCTTTCTTGGATTGGCATGTAAGGCTATTCAGCCCTCTGAGTCTGCTATACCATTCAATAGTATCATTACTGATTTGATAAACTTGCACCCTCCTTGCCTATTAAGAATCTATCTACCTCTACCTGAAAAATAGTCAGACTGGGTATAAGCGTAGGGGTTCTGAGTGAGGTGACAAATGGTGGGATTTGTGACCGAATCAGTAGAAGGCTGGTGAGACTGATCTTAGCTAAAAATAAGAAGAATGCCACCTGTCTTTCCATGTCTTGAGGAATAGTTTTGAAGACTCCCCAGCCCCTGAGGAATTGCTCAGGTAATTCCCTTCCCTTGAAACTGTCTCCTATCTCTAGATCCTTCGAGAGGAAAGTCTTTTATCATGCACCCTGTCAAGATCACCTCTAGTGTCATCAAATTTGTTCTGAAGAAATTGTTTAAACACCTCCTGGTGAACAGGGTTTTAAAAGTCTTTAGCGAATGTGCAATTTCTTTAGAGCTGGTATAAATGCCTTTTCCTGGTATTCATACACCTTAGTCCATTAAGTAATGCCACAGTTTTATTATGACTAGATAATTATCTTTTCTTCATCCATTTGCTGTAGTGTGGTAGCTGATGCATTGATAATTTGCATCTTTGTGCTGTGTATGTAAGATCCTTGTGTTGCATGGAGACACTGGGTCTTATTGTACTGAAAAATTTCAATTTGTTCACTTTTATTACAGTGCCTGGTATTTACACATACACATTACAATTGCAGGAATTTGTGTCTGGGTTCAAGCGAAGCAGTTTGAATGTAATGTGGCATGCTTCCCTTAACATGAGGACAGAGCTTAGGATGGGCTGTGAGCTTTGCACCATGAGCTCAAGTGCCATGATATAGTGATGACCCGGAGCATGTCTGTAAAGTGAGACATAGCAGCAATAACTGCCTCTTCCTCAACCCTATCCAGCCAAATGGTTTTCTGAATTAATCAATTTGTAAATGTCAAACCTTTCAGCCACAACAAGAGAACTGGATGACAAAGGAGTGACCAGTTACAGAAATGATAGGAGTTCATAAACCAGTAATACAATCCTTTTTCTTTTTCCCAATAGGATGTTTTCTCCTACAAACAAGTCGGAGTTCCAATAAATAGAATTTTTACCGTCAATCCTAAAGGTGAACTAATACAGGAGCATGCAAAGACCAATGTATCATCGTGAGTAAACATTAATTGCTTAAATTTTGTTGAATGGCAATTGTTTTGATGTAAACTGTTTTACAGAATTTGTGTATCCCTCTTGGGCTGTTGCGATTTGTGTATTGATCATATCTTCAGGGCTTCTACCTATCTCAATGGCTTCACGGAGACAGCAATATCTTTTTTGCTTCTTGTCTGTCTAATCTCTTACTGTGTTTCACTACACCTCCTCCCCCAAACGCATCATCCTCAGCCACTTAATTTTGATTGTCTTTTGCCACACTCTAAACTATTTTATTTTTCTTTTCCTGCTGTCTGTCATCTGCTGAAACTCAGTGTTACCTGTTGTATTTTACATTCCATACTCTCTCGCATCGCAGGCTGCTTATCTCATTCAAACCCTTCCACTTCCTCGTCTTTTTTATATATATATATATATATAATGTGTGTCTCTGCTTTTTGCATCAACCACTCCATTTCTGAAGTCTGTCAGAAGATAAAGCTCAGAGCTCAGCATCTCATTTTCAAGATACATCATTCTGAATTATTGCCTCTCTTTATTACCGTTAGATTAGATTATTTAGTGTGGAAACAACAGACCCTTCAGCCCAACAAGTCCACACCGACCCGCCGTAGCGCAACCCACCCAGACCCATTCCCCTACGTTTACCCCTTCACCTAACACTACGGGCAACTTAGCATGGCCAATTCACCTAACCTGCCCACTTTTGGGATTGTGGGAGGAAACCGGAGCACCCAGAGGAAACCCACGCAGACACTGGGAGGATGTGCAAACTCCACACAGTCACCTGAGGTGGGAATTGAACCTGGATCTCTGGCGCTGTGAGGCAGCAGTGCTAACCACTGTGCCACCGTGCCTTTTAATTCTTTCAGGCTATTGCATCAGAGCTAATGCTGGCAGATTGAATCCTCGTTCTCTTTTAAATTACATCTCTGGACTGTTCATTTTGTTTCACATCGGAGTATCACCCTCACAACCTCTGTCAATCACTGCTGCCTGCCCACACACCACCTTCCAAATCCATGACCACTTCCATCTGGAAGGATGTGGGCAGCAGATACATGGGAGTACCATTCCCCATCCTGACTTGGAAATATATTGCCATTCCTTCACTGCTACTGGGTCAAAATCCTCTAATTCCCTCCATGTGCTTTGTGGATCAACACACAGCAGGTAGACTGCAGCAGTTCAGGACTGCTGACTGCTGCCACTTCAAGGCCAGCTCGGGATGGGTAATCAATGCTGGCCAGTCAGTGCTCACGTCCTATGAATGAATTTTTAAAAAAATCTCACTGGGCAGCAAAGTATCAAGCGAGGCTAGTTTTTAAAAAGCCCATCTCACTGCTGTGGCACATTGCCATAGCTCAACTGGGACATTCTCTGCTTCCTAACCCTGATAGCTAATCTCCACACAGTCCCACTGCTATCTCCCTGCCATCTCCTCATACATTTGCCCATGATGCACAATGAACCCTTTTGCATCTGGGCTTTCATGTTTGGTGCTGTTTTTAATATTAAAAAGCTGTAAAAGGTAAGGTGGCTGGTTTGTAAGACAGAGCGATTCCAACTGTGTGGAATTGATTCCTGCACTGGCTGAAGTTCCCACAAAGGTTGCTGTTTCTCAACCTCCTCCTCAGACAGTCAGCGGACACGCGGTATTGCGTCTCTCTCAACACTCCCAATCCTCACTTAACATTTTCCTTTGCCCATACACTCCTGTAATTGCACTCTTGCTTCCTGGTACACCCAAAAGTTGATAGAATCTTACTAGTCCAGTAACACTGCTAACTAAGCTAAAGCTCTGATCTGTTGTGCACTTCTTTTTTTTAAAAAAAAGTATTCTGTTCTTGCCCTTTCACGTTTTAAAAATTTCTTTAGCACCCTAACTCTCCTTTTTCTCACCCTCTTTTCCCCCCCACCCCCACCCCCACCCCATGCCACTAATCATCAAACCCTGCAATGTTTCCTTTTATTTCATTCAAACCTGCAAATGCCCATCCACTCTCCCTAATATTCCTTCTCACTTGGCACTGCCAATCTTGCCACAACCTTTCTGTATTCTTTCCTCTCCTGTTAAATTTGTTCTTGCCACTTAAGCATGGCATTCCTCTGCGAGTCTGCTGCTGTCTCTGCACTGATTCACCCTAACTTCCTTTTTCTCACCCTCTTTTCCCCCCCACCCCCACCCCCACCCCATGCCACTAATCATCAAACCCTGCAATGTTTCCTTTTATTTCATTCAAACCTGCAAATGCCCATCCACTCTCCCTAATATTCCTTCTCACTTGGCACTGCCAATCTTGCCACAACCTTTCTGTATTCTTTCCTCTCCTATTTAATTTGTTCTTGCCACTTAAGCATGGCATTCCTCTGCGAGTCTGCTGCTGTCTCTGCACTGATTAGCAAACTCCAAAACAATTCAATCCTCAGAATATATATTTTCTATTTTGAATTGTGGCACTCCAAGTGGTCAGAATTGCATAGCAGAAAGATTGGTTTTTAAGTTGATGATTCTGAACTTTTTTTTTCTCCTGTGACTCTGGTAATTTTTTTTTATGTGAAAATAGTTATTGGAACCCCACATTGTAACATTCACTAATACTCCTTGAAACTATTAAAATACTAGGCGAAAGTGAGGACTGCAGCGCTGGAGGTTAGAGTGTGGGGTGCTGGAAAAGCACAGCAGGTCAGGCAGCATCCGAGGAGCAGGAAAATCGCCCTCTTTAGGATGAAGGGTTTTTGCCCGACCCGTCAATTTTCTTCCTCTTTCAGCTGCTGCCTGACCTGCCAGGCTCTTCCAGCACCCCACACAACTATTAAAGTACTAATCACTAAATATAAACACCACTTCTTCCTTCCTAACAATCTCCACAGATTAAATTGTGCAAAATGCTCTATATGCACTTTGAAATGAATGATATTGGTCTCCCAATAGGATTCTCAATATTTGAAAGACTTCAAATAAATTTGACTTTACAATCAGAGTTCAATATTAATAGTGAGTGTTCAATTCACTTGGTTTGTTTGCTGTTTGTGTAGTTTCAATATTTAAATGTAATCTGGTGTAACTGTTGCATGAATACATCCAAGTCAGATGGTTAAGCACATGATACAGGGTATGGTACAATGGCAGGCCTTCAAATCTAAGACTTTGATTTCCTCCTTTTACCCATACAGCAATTGATGGGTATTTATCAGGTAAGGGTACCCCAAGGGATGTTGAGGAAGGGCATGGTAAACAATAGCTAAGGTACAGGTAAGCTATTATCTTTCAGAAGAATCTGCAGAGACTGAATGGACCAATCCCACTCTGATGTAATCCCATGATCTTTCTTGATTTTGCCTCCCAAGCAATGAAAAATAATAAAATTTAAAAGGTAAATGGTTAAAGGTGTATCTTTTGATACTAACTTCAAAAGAAAACCTCCCAGTACATGAAAGCTCAAATCTGATTATGAAGGCCCAAGTCACTTTGCAGATTTGACTGCACTAATGTTAAATTATTCTCTGGGTGAGTTTTATTGCAGCTTTTAGCTATCTTTTGGTTCTCAGCAAAAGGAAATCTAACAGCAAAATAAACATCAGAGCTTGACTTATTGTACCCTGCTAAATACACCTCTGCTTGTTGACATGAGGGAAAAAATACAGCAGATGTTGTTCCATTTGTTTTATTTACAAGCGGAAGCTTAAATGTAGTTAGATGCTGAAGAAACTGCACTGGGGTGAAATGGGACCAGATAAATTGAATACTAGCAATAACATACTTGTGACAAGCAAGGGCCATGGTTGCGCGCTCTCAAAATTGAAATCTGAAGTTGCGCACCGTTGTACCTCACTGTCTCAAAGCTATGTCATTTTGACCATGAATGTGAATTTTTACTTTGGTTATTGCTTCTTAACATAGGAATGGGAATAGATCATTCAGACTATTAGATCTTTCCTGCTAGTCAGGTACATGATGGTTAATCATCTATCTCAGTGCAGGAAAGTGGCATTATCTCCATATTTCTTAATGTTCATCTCCAAAAATCTATTGATTTCTCTTGATTTTGCTCAATGGTTAATAATCTCTCGTCTGTAACAGAGGATTCCAAAGATTTGCTCTACTCAAAGTGCCTGTATTCCTTCTCTCCATCTTTACAACCTATCCCATATTCTGAGAATTGACTCCCTTGATTCTAGATTAACTAGCTAGGACAACAACCTTTTTTGTATACAAGTATCTTTGTAAGCTTCAATTAGGTCACACTCCCTTCAAAGCACTAGTGATTACGAACATGTTACTTTAGTCTTTCCCCGTTCTGATCCTGCCATCCCAGGGATTGGTCTGGTAAAGCTCTGTTGTGCACTCGGAGTCCAAACTGCACATGTTGTTCCAGACGTGGTCTCCAAGATTCTACACCAGAACAGCAGGGCATCTTTACTTGGTACTTACTTTGACCCTCAGGATGTGAGGATTTTGCATTTACTTTTTTTCTAATTGCTTGTTGCAACTAACTTTTTAGTGAATCGTGAACGAGGATAGTCGGGTCGCTTTAGACTTTAACAGTTCATGAACCCCATTTTGAGGAATATTTTGCAGTTTTAATTTTCTATCAGTGAGTAACGTGTCCCATTCCCATTTTTATTCCATTTGATATGTTGTTCGCCCTTTCACTGGTTTGTCTGAGCCCCCTTTTATAGTGCCCTTCTCTCAACTTCCATTCCTCCTAATTTTATGGCATCTGTAAATTTGGAAATACTACTATTCATCCTCAATATTCCAACCATTTTCATAGTTTGTGAAATAGCTGTGGACCCAGCACTGGTAGTTATTTGTGTGGTAAATCAAAAATCTGCCATGCTGAGAATGATCCCTTTTTTTTTCCTGTCCTCCACTTTTGTCTCTGAACCAATTCTCAAGTCATGTATGTTTTAATTTTGTTCATAACGTCTTGTGTGGGACCTTTACCAAAACTTTCCTAAAAAAAAATGCAACTACGTTGCATCAACTGGTCCTGTTTTATGCTTAAAATACTATCTCAAATTTGTTTGTCAATATGATTTCCCTTTTCATAAATCCATGTTGACTCTGCACAATTTTAACATCCCACCCAAACTATCTTCATGTTGGTCATTTGATCTAAAATCCTCTCTTCCAAAGAGTACTACCCACTTTTTCTTTTCTCCCCCATAGCCTTTTCAAATGTAGAATATTTTTGGATATTCCCTTCCCAGTCTTGGTCACCTTTGGGGCCATGTTTCTCTGGCAATTATTTCACAATCCTTTACCTCCTTTGTACTGTCAGATCATTTTAACCATTTCTGAATGCTCCATGTATTTAGATCTTTTTAACAATACACTCCATTCTATTTTGGTTTCAGCCTTTGTCACCTCTTGATATCTTTTGCCTGCTAGCATCTGACAAATGAATGTTTTGTTTAATGTTGTGCTGCTTGAAAAGGGAGGAAGAGTAGTTATACGGCCAGTATATTAGTATGGGAGATTCATTTACAGAAATGAAATTAACCATTATATAGTAAATGAAGCAATAAAGGACAGAAGAATGTGCTAATGGGATTGGATGTGTTAGGGAAAGATGAAGGTGACTTAGAAGAAGGTTGTGTTGTACATTGATGTGGATCTGTTGGGCCAAATAGCTGCCTTTTAATGCTGTTGGTATTTTGTAAAGGGAACATTTGGAATGATAGTGATATTTGAGAAATGTAATATTCTGAATATACATTTGCATGCTAAAAAAGGATGTTTTGTTCAAGCTTTTCATCTTGTTATAATCTGGACAAGGGGAAACCAGTATTTGTTCTAATTGAGGGGGATAATGTTACTTTGTCAAGTGTACTCTGATAAAGACATTGCCATAGAGAATACATCTATTGAAATGAATATGCATTGGTGGTTGGTTATTCCATTTTATAGCTTAATCTTCCTGGTGTTAGCTCCTTTCATCCAGTCTCCTCTCTTTATCCCCCCCCACTGTCCAGATCTGATGTTTGGTATTCATTAGATTGCTCCTATCAAATTTTATAAAATGCTGAAGTGAAAACCTTTTGAATTTTTGGCAAAAAAAAATCCTCAACAGTAATACTGAGCTGTTGTCATTTTAATAAATACCTGTTCTCCTGTAACTAGTTTCAAGCTGGCTTTTTTGAGTTAAAGTAAACCTTTTTTTGATTGTAACAAGCATTTAATTCTGGATTCTGACACACTAACCCCTCAATATTAGCCAGTCTGGTGTTATCCTGAGAATCAAATACTGGTATATACTTGATTGAGAACCCACTGATACAGTGTGCAAATGCAGAATGCAATGCCATCTTCAACTTAACTCCATTCTTCCCAACAGAACATTTGGAAGCAGGTTCATCCAAAATTCTGGAGCTTCTGAGATTTAGATGTGGAAATGAAAATGGATTGCAGAACAGATGAGATATAACTGTCCAAGATATTTGATTTCCCTTTTTTAATACTGCCCAGAAGAGGCTCAAACTATACAGGTCAAAGGACAGTCTTGGTGAACCACAAACTACTTAGACTTCTGGGGCATGTGGGGTGAGAGACAAAGTGGTAACTTTGCTTAAACAGTCTGTGTTTGTGAGAGTGCATTCAGTCTCTAATACAAAATCCATTCTGTTTCTTTTTCCAGTTACGTAAGGCTGAGTGAAATAGTTGACCATGTGTTCCCTCTGCTAAAGAGAGAGCATTCCTCTGACTTCCCTTGCTCTGATACCTACAGCCAATTCACTTTCTGGAGAGAACAGCTGCCAAATGTGGAAAACCTCAAAGCTCCCCAGGATTAAACTCTGCACGTTGTGAAATGGTTTTTGTTCATTAAGTGCTCGCAGCCATTGCTCATGTTGAGATAAGCTGAAAGTAATGTAATAGGAAAGCTGCTATCCCTTCACTGAACTTTTTTTTTACTTTATGAACTGTCCTTCTGTAAGGATATTATTACAGGTTAAGAATGAAGTTACTTGATAGAGGTATGTTAAACACCAGGTTTCATAAGGAGAAATAACTTTTTATTGTCAATATTTTGTGTAACGTGTTCCAAGTTGATGCCAGTTAATCTTTTTTAAAAGATTACCATCCACTCTTAAACACTCCTTTTTGTGGTCTTCAGAAATATTCACCAAGTTTTCCTCAACAGATGTAGAATTATTATTTATACTGTGCACTTTTGATTGATTTACATTCACCTTTTTTAGATGAGTTTTTCATGCCCCAGTAAACACTGCAGCTTCGAAGGCTAATCTAGTTTAAATTGTTGATCTCACCAGCTGCTGTCCACCCAACACTCCCACACGCTTCCACCCCTGTTTTTTTTTTCTCTTTCATGAAGGTGATGTCTTATGCTGGGCTGCATTTGTGACTGCCGGCTGTTAACTGGACACAGACACACCATCCCTGTGTTTGTACCTCAGCTGGGCTAGAAGTGATTGACCAAGTAAACCTCAATGCTTTACTTTTCCATAACTAAAGGTCACCGCAGCCTATTGACATGTACCTGGTTTTGCCCACCAAGCTATTGTGGGAAATATCAAAACTGTAAAACAATATTTAGGTTGAGGCATTTCTCTCAGGACGGTTTTTATGTATTTTAATTTGATTATTGCATTGACTTTAATTTTCTGAAAAATGGATAGCAAATAACTTGTTGCTGTTAAAACTTTTAAATTCTTTGCTCCAGACGTTTTTTAATACCTAGTTGGAATACTGGGGTCAAAATTGTTAAAGCAAAATACTGCAGTTACTGGAAATCCTGAAGTAAAAGCAGGAAATGTTGCAATTTAGTAAGTCAGGCTAGAGTCAAGGGAGGAACAGGCTTAACATGTCAGATTGAGTTCTGATTTAAAATTCATCTATCTGAAATTTTCTTCCTTTCCCCTCCTTCCAGCACATTCCCCTCAGATGCTGCCAGAGCTGCTGAGAATTTAGAGCACTTTTTTCTTTTTCACAGCCCTGTATTAGCCTTTTTTCATGTAAGGTTGCAGATGCAATTGGATTGCAGGCTGCAATTCAACATTGTTGCCTTGCACTGTCAATAGCAGTCTCTACTCTCTGCCATGCGCTACAGTATGGCATTTAGTTGAAGAGTGAACGGAATGGACTTTCTCTAACCATCTGGGTTCAGTACATATCCAACAATCAAAGGGTTTTTTTCTTCCTGGAAATGGCTTCAACTAGGTGCAAAAATGTTTTAAGGTCTTTTCGAAGAAAGGATAATCTCATACATTTGAGGTCATTGTCTAATGAGGTGAGTCTGTTTCACTTTTTCTTTGTTGTAACATTTCCACAAAAAAAACCCCTTTAATTCCAGGATATTGTTAACTGATCTGATTTGAGGAAGGGAGATGTAGAATGAATTTTAAATATCCTCTGGAAAGCACAATAACCATGCATCCATAGTGGAATCCGTAGTTTATCTTTTTATTCTTCTGATACAATGGTCACAAAGTTAGAAAGTGCCATTCTTGTGATGGATTGTAATTTGTGCCTGATTCTTATCAGCAGCAACTAAACTAGGGGAAAATCAGGCCCAGAGTGTAATGTAAAGAGTATTTTCTTTCTATGAAAGATAAGTAATTACAGATTTGAAAACAAAGCTTCAATGTATTGTTATTACAATATTCTCTCTGAATTGCAATGTTACTTTAAGGAAAATGCTACATGCAAATAAATTACTCCATAAAAGCGGAATTGTTAAAATTTGAGGGCTCAATCTTCTACTTTATTGGTCAAGTGAGTTTTGTTTTTGAAGGCATTGCCATCACTATGTCCAGTGAATTTAATAGTCATATGTAATCAAACCCACTAATTTAACTACCAAGCCCCTCCATGTCTGATCCCAGTCTCCTCTTAGTACACACAGTTTCCAGAATGACTTACCACGATGGATATCCTGGAATCCACTTTATTTCATGGGACCCCTGCAGTGTGGAAGCAGGCCAATGGCCCAACAAGTTCACACCAACTCTCGAAGAGCATCCCACCCAGACTTATGACCCTGCTCTATCCCTGGGACCGTGCATTTTTCACAGCTAATCACCTAACCTACACATCCCTGGATAATTTAGCTTGGCCAATCTACCTAACCTGTACATCTTTTGGACTGTGGGAGGGAAACCCACTGACACAGGCCAGTGTGCAGACTGCACACAAACGGTCACCCAAGGGTAAGAATTGAACCTGGGTCCCTGGTGCTGAGGCAGCAGTGCTAACCATTGAGCCATTGTGTTGCCTTGTGTCAACAGCATCTCAAAGCTCACTGTACATCCAGACAAGTACAGTCAGTCAGTTTCCCTGTGTATTTTCTTAATATTTGCCACTGGCATGGTGAATGGGAGGAAATGAGCAGCTTACCTTTGGGGCCGGAGCTGGAGGTCCTGCTGAACAAGGTGGTACTCGGATGGGGCTCTCCCTTCCCCAAGGAACAGCAGCACACAGTGTACACGCACGTGCACGCATGCACATGCACGCACACACTCAAACGGATTGGGAATCTTCAGAAGACCGTAAGTGAAGTTGTTGGAATGAGACCTATTGTTGCCTGTGCTGCTGAAGGGACAACTGCCTATGAGGAATGTCACTGTCCTCTATAAGCCACAATTCAGCTTAATGCTCTGTGATATAGGTTAAAATTCTCACTGCAACAGCTTGTGAAACTTTTTTTAAAATTCCAAAATTTATTAAAAATCACACCCAGTCCAACACCGGTATCTCCAAATCAAAGTTTATTAATCTTGGTGATGGTGACCATGAAATCATCAGATTGTCCTTTAAAAATGCAGCAGGTTCATGAATTCTGTCATGGTTAGAGATGCTATCCTTAGCTGACTCCATCTATGAGAGTCCTGATGCACACCCAGTAATTGACTCTTTACTGTCCTCTGTCCTGGTCCCTCAAGTTACTTGACTACACCAAAGTGCTACATAAGTCAACAGCTTCAAGCGTACTTCCATTGGTTAGACCTCAGCGGTTTAAGAGGATGGCTTTCCAGCAGCTGCTCCAGGGAAATTGGTCAGCCTTTCTGGCTCAGCCATTGTGGAACACCCATCTAGCTGGCAAAAGAATAGAGAAAATAATCAAATCTAATAATTGGATACTAGTTCTTTGTAGGAAACAATATGCTTAAGATTTGATAACTTTTCAAGCTTATTTGTAGTTGGGTTGACTTAATATTGAAAATGCCTATAGCATTGAACCAGACCATTCAGCCTGTTATAGCTGACCCTCTGTAGTTAGGTAAACTGCTTCTTCATTCTTTTTACTCCTTTCCCCTGCAGTCCTGTAACTTTTTGTTTTGGACACTTGGGTATGTACTCCCAATGCTTAAAATGGCTGCTGGAATGTGCAGAATGCCCCCTGGCTTTAGAGTCGTCTGTTTCCATACAGATATTGATAACAGGATGTCTACCTGGTAATGGTCATGGGGGTCTGTATGCAGTGGTGGGTAGGTCTGTAACTAACTGGGCGGAGACAGGGAAGCTATCAGTCCCACAAAATGAATTAGTAGATGAAACCGTTCAAGTATAGAATTAATCGTAAGAACATTCGCCACCCTGTTAAGCGAACAACACTTTTGGCTGGGATATAGAGGTTTTAAAAACTAGTCTCTCCCAACTACACAAGTGTTGTAAGTCTTCATTATTGATTTTCAAATGTGCTTGAAATAAATCAGACCTGGGTTTCCTACCTTTCAGGTTTCCTACCTTTCAAGTTTCTTACTGAGTTTGCAAGGCAGGTGGCTTCTCTTCACTGCACCAGAGTATATGGGTAGCACCATCTTTTTGACAGTCAGCTGCTGTTGATGTAGCACTGTCTCTGCATGTGTGTACTCTAATTGCATCGCTCAGAAGCTCAGCCTTTCCGATAAAGGTCAACTGCCCTTTTTTTTTTTTTGAAAGATTCAATTGATCCTGCCTCCACCACATATAGTTTTCCAGGCCTTAGCCACTTATGAAAATGTTTCAATGCCATAGCTGCTTTTGCAAATTATTTTAAATGCATGCTTTCCATCAATCAGAACAGTTTCAGGTATTTGACTTTATCCACGCTCCCTCCTGATTTTTTTTTTTATAAAAAGATCTTCATCAAATCTCTCCACCTCCAATCTCTCAACAACTGAATTCCTCATCCCTGGAACCATTCTTGTGTATCATTACTGCATTCAGGTCCTGTTGTTAAACCCTAAGTCTCCATAATTTACTGAAGAAAGGACAAGGTAAAAGTAAATACATGTAGACCAAGTTCCTATCAGCTGAATTTTAACAAAACACTAATACAGCCAATCCTGTTTATTATTTTTTTCCCCTTTTACTATTTCCCCCACACTACTGCCTAACTGTAGTAGTGTTTATATTTTCCCCACCACCATGTTGTGTGCAGGTGTGAGACAGTGAAAGACAACAGGTGTACAAATCTTTCTTCCTGGTGGTGGAAATTGAATAAAGGAAATACCTGCGTGGCCAGTGACAAGCAATGCCCTTCTCAAAGGGTAAACCACTCCTGTTTATATGTCAGCTGGGGCTCTCTGCTTGGACCAGATTGACAGCCCCAATTCAGGGAACTCATTCTGTGATCTCCACCTGGTTGACCTCATCACAATTACAACACCGATTAGTGTGTTGACAAAAGGAGGTGCACAGAAGAGGAATCTATGTTCTCGCCAAAGTTAATTTCCCCATTCTCTATTAGGTTTTACTTGCACCAGGTTTGAAACTATCCTCTTTATTCATCACCAAAAATCTATCAATTGCTATAGTGTAAACCATAATGTGGAGAGATTTGGGAAAAGCCTCGATAGGGCATTGAGGCAGGTAATTTTGAACAGGCCAAGACCTGGTAAATGCAAGGGCCACAGTTTGACGATATAGTTTGGGATATTTAGGACTGAGACGGAGAAATTTCTCCACCTAGAGTGCGGAGTTTGTGGAATTCTTTGCCAATGAATATGGTTAAGGACAAAATGATATATGTGGAAGGAGTTAGACATAGCATAAGGGTTTAAACGGAGGGATACGGACCAGGTGCTGGCAGGTGGGACTAGATTGGGTTGGCATATCTGGTCAGCATAGACAGGTTGAACCGAAGGGTCTTTTTCCATGCTGTACATCTGAGTCTATATAGCTCTTGGGCTAAAGGGATCAAAGAGCTTTGGGAAGGGGAGTGGTGGAGGGAAGAGAGAACTATTTTAGACAATCAGCTGTGATGGTATAGAATGATTGAAGAGCCAAATGGTGTTGTGCTCTTACTTTCTACATCCACCAAACAGAGCAAGATTGAGAGGCTGAATGGCCTATTCTTTTTTCAAATGTTCTGTTTTCTGCAAATTTTGAATTTGTGCCCTATGCATACAGGACTGGGTCATTAATCCTAAATTAGGAACAACAGGGGCCCTAACACCATTCTGAGCCATTGCGCCACAGCCCTTCCTGTGATCCTGAAAGTAACTGCTCATTAGTACTTTGTTTCTTGTCACATAGCCAATTTTGTATCCTTGTTGCCACTGTCCTGCATATTTCTAACTTTGTTCACCAGTCTGTTGTATTACCCTCCGTGACTCGAACTAACATGGAGGTAATACTATTAAGCATGATTTGCCTCTAATGACCTCAACTGGCTTTCCTTAACAAACATCTGTCAAAATTATTTCTAAAAGCATCTCTACAGATGAGGATAAACTGATTGGCCTATTGTTTTTTTTTGAACAAGGGTAAGATTTGCGCTCCTCTTGTTCTTGGTCATCTAAGAACGATTGGAAAATGATGGCCGCCCCACCTTTGCAATCTCCATTCTCCCTTGCCTCAGATGCTTGAATGCATGTTAGTTCCCATACCTCATCAACCTTGAAGATAGTCTCTTCAAACCTGTTATGAATATAAAGATATATTATAAGTGAGCATTCTTTAAATAATGTCTTCAAACTGGGCACACAATTTTAGAAAATGGCTCCCAGATGGCTAGTGACTAGCCTGTGTGTTCAGCTGATGTTAGAACTAGACTGTACTTTGTCTCAAATAAAATTTACAAGGAGTTTTGAAATTCAATGAATTGAAACTGTGACAACACTTTCCTGAAATGGCCCTTCCTATTTTTCAAAATACCTGACGGAGTGAGTTACTCAAGCTAATGGCTGAGATGGTTTAAAAGCTAATTATGCTGATGAAAAGACAATGGATTGGTCTGTACTCTAGAATTAGGCTAATCTAATGTCTAATATGGAAGTATAATTCACCAGCTTTGGGGCTGCAGCCATTCTGAGTCTTGAACTGTTACGGTCTGGTTCTGAGCAACTACTTAGTGTAGAGGTCGCGGGAGAAATTATCTGAACAGCATGAGTGAAGTAGGCACAGGTTGATGGGAAGTTGTCTATGAGGGCTGCTGTAATGAACCAGTCCTAAGATCCACAAATTATAGTGCTATATAAGCAAAGAAAAAAAAGCCTGTACTCACTCTTCGAAGTAAAAACATCCATTTTACCATTATTCCCTTTCTTGTCAAAGAGATGTATAGCACGGAAACAAAGCCTTTGGTCGAATTTGTCCATGCTGACCAGGTATCTGAAATAAATCTAGTCCCGTTTCCCAGCACCTGGCCCTTAACCCTCTTCAATTCTTCCTATTCATATACCCATCCAGCTGCCTTTTAAATGCTGTAATTGTACCTGCCTCCTCCACTTCCTCTGACAGCACACTCCATATATGCATCACCCACTGAGTGAAAACGTTGCCCCTTAGATCCCTTTTAAATCTTACCCTGTCACCTTGAAACCTATGCCCTCTATGTTTGGATTCCCCTACCCTGGGGAAAAGATCTTCTCACTCAGTCAATTTTGTATCCATATTGCTACTGTTCCTCTTATTCCATGAGCTCTAACTTTACTTACAAGTTAATTGTGTGGATTGAAGCAGAAAGCTCCCTGCTGCTTGAAGTTATATCTAATACAAAGGAAGATAATTGTGATTGTTGGGGAGGCCAATAACTTTAGCCCCAGGAATCGCAGCAATTGTTGTTTATCAAAGTGTAGTTGTCCCCAAACTCCTCCTACTGTTTCGAAATGAGCTTCCCTCCATCATAAATCAAGCATGGGACATTCTGTAAGATTTCACCATATTACATTTAGTAGACAACTCCTCCTGTATTGAAGCAGTTTGTGATATCATGCAGTGGATCTGGAACAAAAGTCAGACTTGGGCTGAAATGTGGCATCCAGTATTCATACCACACCAGTGCCAGGCAATGACCATTCCCAATAACGCAGTCTGTCTATTCTTGACATTCATAGTATCTAGCTAAATTCCCTCCTGTCGTCACTCCTGGTGATAACATTGACTAGAACCTGAACTGTAGAGACTGGGCATTCTGTGGTGAGTGACCCAGCTCTAACTCCTCAAAATCAGGCCACCATCTGCAAGGCATTAGTCAGAAATATTATGGGTACTCCCCATTTGCCTGGATGTGTGCAACTCCATCATCCAGGATAAACAACCTGATTAGTACCAACATTCACGATCACACAGTGGCAGCCATGTCTACCATTTAGATTAGATTACTTAGAGTGTGGAAGCAGGCCCTTCGCCCCAACAAGTCCACACCGACCCACCGAAGAGGAGCCCACTCCCTTACATTTACCCCTTCACCTAACACTGCAGGCAATATAGCATAGCCAATTCACCTAACCTGTACATTTTTGGACTGTGGGAGGAAACCGGAGCAAACCCACACAGACACAGGGGGAATGTGCAAACTCCACACAGACAGTTGCCTGAGGTGGGAATTGAACCCAGGTCTCTGGCACTTGAGGCAGCAATGCTAACCACGGTGCCACCATGTCACCCAACAAGATACACTGCACTAACTTAGTAAGGCTCCTTTGATAGCACCTCCAAAACTTGGTATCACTGCTCCCTAAAAGGACAAGTACAGAAGATGCATGGGAGTACCACAACCAGCAGGTTCCCCTCCATCGTCTCTCGCCATCCTGACTTGGAACTATATAGCCATTCCTTTACTGTGTCTGGAGGAGAATGGCAGAACTCCCTCCCTAACACTGTTTTGTGCACATTCACCACATGCACAGCAGAGGTTCAGGAAGATATCTTACCATCATCCACTCAGAGATTATCAATGAATGTATGGATTCCCTATATTCCATGAATAAATACAAAAGAATACTTTCTACCCTCAAAAGTCACTTGTAAGAAGCTATATTGGAAAAGTCAAGGGTCAAGAAACTAACTCCCCTCCAAACTAGCTAAATTCCACTGTTACCAGTATAATGAGGACAATCTAATTCTTGACAGTTTGGTGGCAAGTGATTTATCTACCACACATTGACATATTGTGGGAGAAGCCAATTGCATACATTACTTCCAAT
Organism: Chiloscyllium plagiosum; assembly: GCF_004010195.1. Classification (NCBI taxonomy): domain Eukaryota; kingdom Metazoa; phylum Chordata; class Chondrichthyes; order Orectolobiformes; family Hemiscylliidae; genus Chiloscyllium; species Chiloscyllium plagiosum. The sequence goes on along the minus strand of NC_057712.1, from coordinate 15,932,638 downwards.
GTTCAAGTGCTCTAAATCATGCATAGACCAGAATATTGACCATCTGAATGAATAAACCCATGATATGGAGGTGCTGGTATTAGACTAGGGTGGACAGTCAGAAGTCACATGACGCCAGGTTATAGTCTGACAGGTTTATTTGAAATCACAAGCTTTTGGAGCACTGCTCCTTCATCAGGTGCAGTTCATCCTTTGACAGTTTCACTCCAGAAGACAATGTTTGACATAACAGTATTAATTATTTAAATAAAATAATTGTCATGCAATATTATCTTACTTGAGCACCTGTGCAGATGTACAATTGGAGTACTTATTTTCTGAATAGACAATATCTATATTCAACAAATATAAGCATTTCATATTAAGCTGACAAAGCATCTGACTCTTTTCATAAAATTGAATGTATTTTGTTTTTGTGGTGTTATATTAAACATAATGAAGCCAATATTGCATTCTTACTTTGCAGTAGCTGTGCTATATGATGAATAATTCAAATTCAATTCTAGCTCACTCAGAATAATAAATATTTAAAGACCAAAGGTATTATGAATGAACTCTTACTTTTCATTAATATAATACTTGGTAAAATTCCAACAATCTATTTTAAACATTTATCAATAAATGGTTGTTGGCCATTAACTGCCAGATTGTGGAATTTATATTTAGAATAAACTAATATGAATAGTTTTTAAAATAATTACATCAAAGACTTTTATTTTAATAAGCACAGGGGTTGATTCTGAAATGAGACCTGAATCATTAACTAGCTTAATTTTACAGTAATATGAACATTCAGAACACCTTTCAGTTTTGAATTCACCTGTTTCAAAGCAGTATAATAATCCAAAATGAAAAGCAGTGCAACATGCCCGCATCAATGATCAGTGAACCTGACTCAGACAACATGGCATTGAATGATCGTACTCCCACTCAAATATTTCTAATTTCTTTCATAATGATGGGACTTGACTGCCTTCTAACATTTTGTACAAAGACCAGCTGACTGAGAGTAATGCTGACCTAACACACCCAGAGAAAACTGATAGGTATCTCCTGTTCTGTACTCTGCTGGATTTTATTCTCCATTGAACCTGCAACTTGACTGTATTTCTGCTTTCACTTCCTCAATTTATATCTGTATGGTATCAAAGAATTTCAGAGGATTGGTACAAATGTTGGGATTGGCACAGACCATAACTAATAAATGCATCAATAATATCAAAGTGAGCAATTTGGAATTTGTTCAATTATTGTCTTATAGCCTTTTTTTAAAAAAAAACTTTTTTGAATAACTTAGATGAGGGGATTGAAGCAAAAATTGAAAGTACTGGAGAAACTCAGTAAGCCTTGGGCCTTGTCACATATGGTGTAGACCAGGGATTTGGGCTAGCTCGTCGCTGCACCTCACCAGTTGGGCGTGGGGGGGGAAAGTCCTTCAGAGCACTGAACAAGTTCAGATGGGACCAGTGATGTCGACCAGGTTACCTGTCTCTAAGCCAGGATTTGCCTTACCAAAGAAGGAGACAGCAGCCAAACAAACAGAGATGTATCTGCGGAAGCCCGGATGACTACACTGGAAAAGTCTCCTGTCACAAGGAGATGAGGAATCACAATCATTTTAAGAGACTGGTCACGTGAATGTAAACTATAGAAGAGCCATTTTCTTTTTTCTTTATTTTTGTAAATATTCCTGATGATATGTGTAAATGTTAGTCACAATGCTTGTATAATAGTTATAATTGTTGGATTTAAATATATTGGTAAAGGGAGTGTGGAAATAAAGGGGAGGTATGTAATATAAGTACTTGCGTGATGTTGCCCCTTTAAGAGTGCCGGTCAGGTGACCAGGAGGCAGAAGTTGAGGGGCAGTCTAGGACTGACTGTGGAGCTGAGAGGATGTACAATAAAATGATCCCTGTTCAAGTTCACCTCCATCTACCCAGTGTTCCATGTATGGTTCTAGTGAATCACAACAGACAGGCTCAGTATCACATTTTGCTTTTCGGTGGTGATGTGAAGAACCAAAAATACTTTGTGATGTTAAAGGCTTTATATAAATCACAGAGTTGTTACAGTGCAGAAGATGTCGCAGCGCCAGAGACCCGGGTTCAATTCACGACTCAGGCGACTGACTGTGTGGAGTTTGCACGTTCTCCCCGTGCCTGCGTGGGTTTCCCCCGGGTGCTCCGGTTTCCTCCCACAGTCCAAAGATGTGCAGGTTAGGTGAATTGGCCATACTAAATTGCCCGTAGTGTTAGGTAAGGGGTAAATGTAGGGGTATGGGTGGGTTTCGCTTCGGCGGGTCGGTGTGGACTTGTTGGGCCGAAGGGCCTGTTTCCACACTGTAATCTAATCTAATCTAATCTAATCTAATCTAATGTCCATTCAACCCATTGTGTCTGTGCTGGATTTCCAAATGAGCATTATGACATAGTGCCATTCCCCCTGACTTTTGCCCTTTACCTTTACACATTGTTTCAAATGTTCTCTTGCATGCCTACGTTGGGGAGACAGACCACCAACTTGTGGAGTGTTTCAGGGAACATCTCTGGAACACAAGCACCAAACAACCCTACCGCCCTGTGGCTGACCACTTCAAGTCTCCTCCCACTCCCCCAAGGACATGCAGGCCCTGGGCCGCCTCCACCGCCAAATCCAAGCCACCTGATGACTGGAGGAAGAATACCTTATCTTCTGCTCAGGACCCCCCCAAACCATGTGGCATCAACATTGATTTCACCAGTTTCCTTATCTCTCCTGCCCTCACCTCATCCCAGATCCAACCCTCCAATTTGCCACTGCCCCCTTGACCTGTTGTACCTGTCCATCTTCCTTTCCACCTATCCGTTCCCCCTCCCCACCAATCTATCACAAACTGCATCCACTTATCGCCTTCCCAGCTACCTCCCCCTCGTACTTATCTTTCAGCTGCCTTCCACCCCATGTTCCTGATGAAAGGCTTATGTCTGAAATGTTGACTCTGCCGCTCCTCTAATGCTGTCTGGCATGCTGTGCTTTTCCAGTGCCACACCTTTCGACTTGAACCTACCTCCAGGCAACGCAGATCGCCCAAACCACTCATTGTGTGAAAAAATCTTTTTCTCAAATCACAGTTGCTACTTCTGCAAGTAAGTTTAAATCTATGCCTTCTTGTCGTCAATCCTTTTACAAGTGGGAACAGTTTCTCCCTATTTAGTCAATCCACACCTCACATGATTTTGAAGTCTTCTATCAGGTCTCTTAGCTTCCAGTTTCCAAGGAGAACAGTCCTAATCTCTCCAATTCATCGTCATGACTAAAGTTTCCTTGTCCTGGAACTGTTTTTGTAAACTTCTTCTGCACTCTCTCTAATGCACTTACATCTTTCCTATAGTTTTCACTCAGAACTGCACACAATACTCCAGCTGAAGTCTTAACAAGTGTCTTTATAAATTTAGCATAACCTCCTTGTTCTTATACTCTATGCCCTCCAGGATACAATAAGCTTAATTAATTTCTTTCTCCAAATGTCCTGTTAATGATCAATGCACATATAGATCCAGGTCTTTGTTTCTGTAACTCCTTAAGAATTGTACTCCTTATCTTATATTGTCCGTTCTTGCATTTTCTACAGATATATATTATTTCACTTTTCTCTGTTTTGAACTTCATCTGTCTGCCAACACCCCCAATTGTCATTGTCCTTTTGGAATTCTACACTGTCCTCCTTTCTCAATAAAAAAGAAATGGATGACAGTGCATCAGGGTTGGAAACAGGTGGCAATACGATAGTTCTTTCTCTATCATTTGATTTAGAGGTGCTGGTGTTGGACTGGGGTGGACAAAGTTAAAAATCAACTAAGTGAAAGTGAGGACTGGAGATCAGAGTCAAGTGTGTGGTGCTGGAAAAGCACAGCAGGTCATGCAGCATCCGAGGAGCAGACGAGTCGACGTTTCAGGCAAAAACCCTTCATTAGGAAGCTTCCATATAAACTTGTTGGACTATATAACCTGGTGTTGTGTGATTTTTAACTGCATCATTTGAAGTCAAACTGTATGTTGCATTTAAGATTCTGCTTGGAGTTCCTCTATATTTGCAATTGTAAATATGTACAAATTTTCAGCCTCCATTTGAAACTTCTCTACACACTCCTACAAAGATGACAATTACCTACTCCAAATACTTCAGCAAATGCCACAGAATTCCATGTGTTTTATGTAGAGGGTATCTTCAAGTCCATTTTAATTTGGAGATTACGAAAAGGGTGCATGTTAATTGGCACATTCTTTTGCAAAATAGTCAAGAGAACAAAATCAAGATGCACGAAATGCTAATGTTTTGGTTAGATGTCTGTTTGATGTGGCATCTCGCATTAAAGTCAGGCAGACACAGGCGGAAACAAAGTAATGATTTTTGTTTTGGTCAGATTCTTATAATCTTTAATATCAATTGTTCAAATAATGAAGCCACATTTTGTGTTCTATTAATGATCTGGCATGTCAAGGAATAGGAAACTCAATGAGGCAAGATTAGCTACTAATGTCAAGAAAATGCGTGCAAGTAGATCTCTCACTGCTCTGTGGCAAGATTTTCTTCCTGCTGTTCAACAGGTGTGGCAGAACCACATTATTTTGCTCAATGTCATGAATGTCATTTTGCAAACTCGCCATATTTTCCCAGCTGATTCATCAATACCTATGATGGTCAAGGCTGGAAATTCCAGGCCCATTGCTCAGAATGCAGTTTAAAACATTTTACATTTTGTCAGAAGTTCTTTTGTATCCCAATTTAGACAAGGGAATTTTGAAAACATTCTGACAATATGCTTCTGATAATCTCTATATTGTTATTGATCCAGCTGATCAATTACCCTCCTGAAGTAAGTTAAATTTACTTCTTCATATGGATTTGTTTGCTGAGAAGCCAGTTGTGCTTTTGAGATTCGCTGATGCTGTACTGAGCAAAAACGTCAAAGGTTGTCTCATGCACTCTAGCACAATTTTATTGGATTGACAATGTTTTTCGCCTGTAGATTAACTTGCTCATGGACTGTTCAAGCATAAGTCTCATCAACATGATATTTTCCACTGCTGTTTAACTGATACTGGCCTAATAATCAATCACTCATCAGGAATTGATTAACTCTGAGGGTTAGTCTATTTCAAATAGTAAAGCACGTTATAAGTTGTGACGCAGACCATCACAGCAAACCAACCGATTTCTATGGTTTGTGCAGCTTGCAAACACAGAACAGATTAACAGGTAGATAGGTTCACAGTATTGCATACACATAGCTCATGGATTCCTTAAAGGTGAACTCTCTTAATGACTAGGTGCACATAGGATTCTTGTAACTAAGCAACTTTGTTGCAATAAAATCTAAAGAGCAGTGAGAAACTGAGGTAACATACTAAATTGCAAGTGATGATCAAAAGAACACTTAGGAGATACAGGATTAATACTTTAGAGTCCCTACAGTGTGGAATCAGGCCATTTAGCTCATACCAACCAGACCCATGGTCCTACCTATAACCTTGCATTTCCCATGGCAAACCACCCAACCTATACCTCTTTGGATTGTGGGAGGGAACCCCTGCCGACATGGGGAGAACATGTAAACTCTGCACAGACAGTTGCCCAAGACTTGAATCAAACCTAGGTCTCTGGCGCTGTGAAGCAGTAAATGCTCATCACCGAGTCAAAATGCCACCTCATGCTTTAACTCCTGAAACATGAGATGTAAGGAAGAATATTTGAGAAAGCCATGCAAAATGAAAGAATGTTTTTGACCTACAACAATGCAAACAAACAAAAATGAAGCTATTTGGTAGGTATTTTAATAGTATATGTTGTTTATAAATAGGCCATGTGGAGATATTTCTTCATGTGCTTAGGCTCTTTTTCTTAAATATCTTTTTAGCATTGGCTGCAATGTTTTTGAACACATATACGCAAAGATTAATTCATAGCTGTCACAGACTGGTTGAAAATCATTAAAGAAAATGCCTATTTCTAACACAGCAAAGAGTAAATGTTCGGTGCAAAGATACTTCTTAGAACTAATTTCTAGATTAGAAAGATGTAAGTTTCTGTCATGATTGAGAAAGAGTTACTCCTCCTTTGAGAAGCAGCCATCCTCTGCCAGTCTGAAATATTAATGCAGGGGCACTGGAAAAGCACAGCAGATCAGGCAGGAGAGTTGGCATTTTGGGCATAAGCCCATCATCATTCCTATTGAAGCACTTATACCCAAAACATAGTCTCTCCTGCTCCTCGGGTGTTGCCTGACCTGCTGTGCTTTTCCAGCACCACCCTTTTCGACTCTGACTCTCCAGCGTCTGCAGTCCTCACTTTCTTCTAACATTAATGCAACCGTGCATTTAGTTTTAATCAATTTCTGTGGCATTCTGTTTGATTTCTATGACATATGTACATTATATCTACTACTTTACCCAGCATTGTACATGATTTTTGAAGCCAACAGGACAAAGAGAGATCCGTGTTTGAAAAAAAAGTAAATTAAACAAACTTAAATGACAGGGCATTTCCTTATTATAAATGTAGTTCCAGCATGACTCTTTGCTGCACTGAATGGAATATTGTCCTATTGATGTGACAGCTTCTTTTTGGAGATCTTGGCTGTCTTGCATGTTTGCATATGGAAGTATCTTTATGAAAGAGTTATAGGCATTATCCAGTCTGAAAGCACAGATGCTGGCAAATGTTATATTTCTAACGTAACTGGCTTTATATCTGCAGGCTTCAAAATCTTTAAAGGTTAATAAACTCTGCTCACCCACAACAGATAGTAACTGACTGAAGACCAGCATCTGACATTTCGAAATTCACTGCACATATGAGAATGCCCACTTTAACCGGATCATGGGGGTTTCCATGACTTGAAAGGTTTGAGCCAGCTAAGCAACATTGCAGAACTGATATAGTAAATTCCTCTGTTTGAACATATGAAAGGAAAATTTCTGCAAGTCTTTCTGCTGCACTTAAGGAGTAGTCTCAAGTTCCTGGGCAGCTCGCAATCTTACTTTATTCCTGAATTTTACATTTTAAATTGCTGGTTAAAAGCACCTTGAAGTCTGAGGCCTGTACTCATTTCCCCTTTCTGGGACAGTGTGTAGTCAACTAGAAAACTGGATATTTCAGCCACTTTTATGATATAATTAGAGTGGGAGTCAGCTAAAATCGTCAGCTCCTGAAATTCTTATTTGTAAACACAGCAATGAGGAAGGACAAAGGGACATTAATAAACATACATTACTCCCATTTAAAATTCTAGGTTTTTGTGGCAAATCAGTTATATTGTACCCCCAATTAATATCAATTAATTATTTAACGTTAGGTTGGGACAAGGCACAAGAACTCCTGTCGATTTATATTTAGTGACATGTGTGGCTATTGTAGGAATGTGATAATGTTGTCTTGCTGAAAGTTTTCACTGTTTTAAATGTCTTACTGTAAAGCATCTATCATCAGAATTGTGCAAGGAGCAGAAAAATTCATTGCTTGCTTTCATCTATGAACATTTCCATCATTAAAATAACAGACAGTTGATTGTGTGCTAATATTCAGAAGAGAATCACCTATTTTATTTCTCACCTGTTTTCTGCTTTTCAAAATACATCCTGAGGCCTAATTATCTAGCCTTCTGCTGTATTTGTCCTATGAATTATTCAACATATCCGCAGTAGCTATATTTCTAATTTAGTCTTTGCTATTTTAAACTTGATTGCCATTTTATCAATATTGGCAGTGAATGTAGTTTATAAACAATTGAGCACCAATTTTGCCAGATTTCAACAATGAAATATAAATGCAAAAAGAAGTGTAGCATTATCAGACTGTTCCTGGTCTTACAAGTGCTCTGCCACGTTAGTGATCAAATAGATTGCTCGGACACAGTCACATTGCTGTTTGTGGGAGCTTGCTGTGGGTAAATTGGTGGTTGCTTTTCTGACATTACACCAAGAGGCTATGCTGTAAGGTGAAATAATGCCGCAGAGGCCGTTATCCCGTCACCAAATCATCCTTTATTTACATGTGCATTGTACATTACACTGATGCAGCTAGCTCAGAGTCAGCTTCTGAAGTGAACAGAACCCCTGACACCCCTGTTTATTTTATTTTATTTTTTTTAAACCCCCACACTACCACCTAAGTGCGGTAGTGCTTATTTTATCCCCAGCACCCATAGTGTGTGTGTGCAGGTGTGAGACACAGTGAAAGACACAAAGTGCACAAATCTTTATTCAATTTCCACCACCAGGAAGATAGGAAAACACCCGGGTGGCCAGTGACAAACACTGCCCTTACACCCCTGTTTTTTTTTTTTCCCTTTTTTTAAATATTAACCCCCCCACTACCACCTAAGTGCGGTAGTGCTTATTTTTACCCCAGCACCCATGGTGTGTGTGTGTGCGCAGGTATGAGACACAGTGAAAGACACAAAGTGCACGAATCTTTATTCAACTTCCACCACCAGGAAGATAGGAAAACACCCGGGTGGCCAGTGACAAACACTGCTCTTCACATCGAAGGACAATGCTGTGTGATCAAAACAGTGAGGGGGATTGGATTTTTATTTTTTTTTTCAAAACAGTGAGGGGGAGGGTAGCACACCTGTTTTTTTTTATCCCCAGCACCCATGGTGTGTGTATGCAGGTGGGAGACACAGTGAAAGACACAAAGTGCACAAATCTTTATTCAATTTCCACCACCAGGAAGATAGGAAAACACCCGGGTGGCCAGTGACGACAACCGTTGTTTTATTTATTTTTTTTTCTTGGTGTGAGACACAGTGAAAGACACAAAGTGCACCAATCTTTATTCAATTTCCACCACCAGGAAGATAGGAAAACACCCGGGTGGCCAGTGACAAACACTGCCCTTACACCCCTGTTTATATCTGTCAGCAAGGGCTCCATGATTGGACCGAGTTAACAGCCTCAATCAGGGAAGTCAGATTCTATGAGGTCCACCTGGCTAACCTTGTTCCAGTCACTACACAAGGGATTTCATTGGCTGCAAAGTGCTCTGGGACGTTTGGTTGTCATGAACAGTGTTGTACAAATGCAATTCTTTCTTTTTTCATCTTTTCCCACTTGTAGCCTTTAATATAAGTAGACATCTTTCACTCTTCTGACTGTGAACTAATGTACAACTCCCCTCTCTCCTGGATGTTTGGTTGCAGACGCCCACACTGTGAAATTCCTTCTCAATATATCTTCCTATTCTCTCCTGCCCAACAAGTGACTCTCCAATGCCCATCTCTGACCATGTCACCTTCCCCAACACTTCTTAGCTTAAATAAGTATCCACTTCTGCCCCTATGAATTGTTTGGTATTGAAGTTGCAAATTGTCTAATTTTCAGAATCAATTTTCACCCAAATTTATGAAAGAAAACATATTAACTCAGCCAATGCATGCTTTCTATATAATCATGTTCAACATAATCACAAACAGAAAAGTGAAGACTGAATCAGCATAACAACTTTGGCTGGAATAAATAAGATATATTAAATAAGTAATGAATGGTTGTAACTGGTGTGATGTTAAAAGGAATTGACAAACATCATTAACTGTGTCCCTTGTGCCTCCACCTGCTCCATGGAACTTCATCAACTGTCTGTATGTAACGTAGACAAATGAAGGGGTGGTCTATCTGTTATTAGTGAAGGAAGATAAAGTGCATTTTGTGCCATACAGAGAAAGCCACTGTGTACATTATACCACAAACACAGCATGCTGAAGTAACCAGGTATAATCCTAATATGGGGATTCAGGCTTCAGAGATAACAATTGCATTTAATTGGGCTTCACTTCAAAACCAAAAGAGTTAATTATTAGGTGGCCATGTTATAAGCAACATTTTCACTTTTGTCAGAGACATAAAATGTTACTGAGATTAATAGGTGCCCGGTGAGAAATATATTGGAAGCACAAAGATTAACAAGCCTGGGTTATAAGTCAAAAGCTAGCTTAATCTATTCTTGAACATCTATCCATGCAAAGTTCCCTAACAAGTCATAGTACAAGGAATGTTTTAGCAATACGTCATTTTTATATTTGCTTGAGTTAATTGCGATGAATTACTTTAAATCTAAGGATACATTTGACAAATCTGTGCTCCATCATTGGCAGAAAACCTGCACAGTAGAAACCCAAAATTTCTGACATGTTCACCATTGGGTGAATCTCCATATCAAGCTTAGATGCTTGTAAAATATATTTAAATATTTTTAATTTTAAAAATATAGTGTGGACTTGTTGGGCCGAAGGGCCTGTTTCCACACTGTAATCTAATCTAAATCTAATCTAAAACCTGCACAGTAGTAACCCCAAATTTCTGACATGTTCACCATTGGGTGAATCTCCATATCAAGCTTAGATGCTTGTAAAATATATTTAAATATTTTTAATTTTAAAAATATACTTTATTCATAATATCTTTATTAAATACAGAGTCATAAACACAGTTCGATTCCATTCAATAGCATATTAAGGAAACAAACAAACTTTGGAGTTTTACTCTATCCAAATTAACCAAAGGGATCCCTTACTTGTACAAGACTATATTTATATGTATGTGAGGCATGAGGAGGGTCTGATAACTGAACAGGCTGCCATTTAACTTCAGCAAAAGGACTTCAGATAGTGGTCTTTCCCCACTGCGTCTAAAGTATATTTTTAAATACATTACTTAAAAAATTAAGTGTTTGTGGTGAGGGCTTTTTGGTTCCTTTTGACTTCTGGTAGTGTATGATGTGAAATCACTTTAAGAGACTATGCAAATGATCATCCAATCAGGTTGTAAATCAGTACGTTGCAGCTCCACCTCCTCCCTTCCATCCCTCCGACTGAACCTTATTCCCAGCTACCAACTGGATTCATCCCTGCCAGCGACCAACCAGGCTATACCTACTACCTGTGTTCACCTATCACTACCTCACCATTCTGCTGCTCTCTTCACCCCACCCCACCCCCTCTTTATCTGTAGCTCCAGTACCCCAACATCCAGTCTTGAAGATGGGTTACACCCGAAACGTGGACTTCTCCACCTCCTGATGCTGCCTGGCTTGCTGTCCTCTTCCAACCTCCTTCATGTCTGCCGCATGTTACCAGTCAGTGGGGTATGTGAGTGGTCACTGGTGTAATGGTAAGACCTGGGCGAAAGTGAGGGCTGCAGATGCTGGAGATTTAAGTTGAGAGTGTGGTACTGGAAAAGCACAGCATGTCAGGAAGCATTTGAGGAATTTGAGAATCGATGTTTTGGGCAAAAGCCCCTCATTGGGAAAGTGGTGAGACCTGTAATCTACGCCAGTCTGTGGAGCTAGACAAATTGGAGGCTTCGTATAATAAAATCTACTTGTAGTTTCCCATCCTGCATCGGTTCTTGATGAGTTTGCATGATGGGTCTCTGAGGTGTAGTAGAATAACCAATAATTCAGCAGGGCTTTTCCAAACACCGATCCATCCTCTCCCCCCGTCCCCCTCCCAACACTCTCGCAGCAATCCCCACTTTCTCACACCCTCCCGCTGACCTTCTCAGCACCCCCCCCACTGCCTAAAGTTCCCATCCTCCCCCCACCTCCCCACCTCACACATGCACACAACACCCCTTCCACCCCCTGAGCACCCATGTTACCTGAAGGCAATAATGTGCAGGACTTCTGAGCTGGTAGGTAAACATTCCCACATTCCTGAAGAAGGGCTTATGCCCGAAACGTCGATTCTCCTGTTCCCTGGATGCTGCCTGATCTGCAGACCTCACTTTCTCCTCGAAAACATCCACTTGCTCCAGTGCTGGATGTTTCTGCCAATATTCTGAGGCAGCTTTGGCAGGAGATCAAGAGAACATTCAGAGAAATTCTGTCCGTACACTGATTGCACAATGTAGAAGTTACGAGGTTTATGAGAGGCACTCCAGGTTGCAAGCAATGACTCTAATGTCTATGTCTCACCCACTTTCTGCTTGACCGTAAAATCGTCCACACAAAGTGGCATCTAATTCATGGATATAATTTTATATTAAATTCAACTGAAGCTTATTAAGGAGCATAATGATTTGGCAAAAATGAAAACACTCCTTCTATTTTGTCTGGCGTATGTATCCTTTTTTAATAGTGGTGAACTTTAAAATATATTTCTGCCACTATACTGAATCCTCTTATGGATGGATATGAAATACTTTGTCTGGATTAAAGCTCCAGAATATTTTGATCCAGAATTAGTTGCCTCACAACTTCTTTTTGAAGAAGAAAGGGCTTTTGAAATGATAATTATATGATCAGCTTCCCAGACAAGTGTATTGTTTGTGACTGGTGTGACAGTAATCTTAGTCTGGGGTTGGATGAGTTTGCTGCCAGATGCAAATAGCTCTTTGTTCCCATAACTGCTAAACAATCTGAGATCCATTGTACAATGTGGTTAAGTATTAGCGTCATTGTCAAAAGCAGGATACCATTGTTGCTTTGATGCTTAAAGCAATTAAACAATCAAATAATCTTCAAAGGGAAAACAGAATCATATTTTTTATTTTGCAGCTCTTTTTAGATTTTTTAAGCAAACTGATTTTCTTTTAACCCGCCAGCAGCTGAACAGTCAATCATGCTCATTGACCCCATTGTACTTTTCAAAACACAAATGCAGACACGTGCAAAAGACTTTCATCAAATTTAGTTCAATTAATATAAGTAAGCTGCCATATTTCTTAAACAACATATTTCTTAAACAACTGATCACACATAAAATTTCTTTTGGATCATCTTGTTTTATACTTACTTGTAGTTAAGCAGTGTCAGTTAGAGTCATAGAGTCATAGAGGTGTACAGCACAGAAACAGACCTTTGGGTCCTAGTTGCCCATGCTGACCAGATATCCTAGATTAATCTCGTCCCATTTGCCAGCATTTGGCTCACATCCCTTTAAACCCTTCCTATTCATGCCCCATCTCAATGCCCTTTAAATGTTGCAATTGTACCAGCCTTCACCACTTCCTCGGGCAACTCATTCTATACATGCACCACCCTCTGTGTGAAAAAGTTGCCCCTCTTAAGCCTTTCCTCTCTCACTTTAAACCTAAACTTTCTGGTTTTGGACTCCTCTACCTTGGGTAAAAGACCTTGTCTATTTATCCTATCCATGCCCTTGATGATTTTATGAACCTCTATAAGGTCACTCCTCAGACTCCGACGCTCCTACCCTATTCAACTTCTCCCTATAGCTTAAACCCTCCAACCGTAATAACATCTTTCTAATTTTTTTTCCAAACTTTAGAGGTGATCTTTGTGATAGGCATGTTCTATGCTGTTATTGCTAACCTTTTCACCCTTTTTCTACCATTGTATTCCATTGCCTGTATTCCAAAGTGCCACTGCAAATGGATAATATCCATTGCAATTAATGGAACCACTCTGTCAGGCTTGCAAGCCACATCTGTAATCAACATCAGTAGACAGGTTCATGATACGAAGGGAGATCCAAAATACCTGAATTAGATTGAAAGAAAAACGTGAATTTCAAACTTAAGAAATAGGGCTACCGTTCCCATCCACAGGTAATAAGGTATTTCCAGCACAGTAATTATATATATAGTTACCTCTGAGTATTCAAACATATCTGTGTGGTAATACAATTTAGAAGTGATCCAGTTGAATGTCGATAATAGGTACAAATTTAGCAAACAAAAATAAAGCTTATTCACTTGATTTTTATTAACATATGTCACATAGTGATGGCTGTGTAGAAAATAGCATGGAAGAAAAGAAGGGAAAGATATAGAAGGGACCGAAGGAGCAACATTTTCACGCACAGAGTGGTGTGTGTATGGAATGAGCTGCCAGAGGAAGTGGTGGAGGCTGGTTCAATTGCAACGTTCAAAAAGCATCTGGATGGGTCTATGAATAGGCAAGTTTTAGAGGGATATGGGTCAAGTGCTGGCAAATGGGACTAAATTAGGCATATCTGGTCGGCATGGACAAGTTGGACCGAAGGGTCTGTTTCCGTGCTGTACACCTCTATGACTCTATGACCCTAAGGCTTTTCAAGAATTAGGACAGGGTGGGATCGATTGTTCAATTGCTTGTTATCTGTGGGAGGAATGGGCTCCAGTGGCTGAATGGACCTTTCTGTTTGAGGAAATCTTTTACTCTTATACTTTTAATCTCCTCTAAAAGCTCTTGCACTAAGATTTTGTCAATAGCACGCCATTTCACTACTCGCCACTTCCGCTTCCCCTCTTTTTGTCTGTTCCCACGCGAGTATAAATAAAATTCAAAGCATCAGCTGTGCGGAAGCAAGACTCTTTCAGTTTAATGACTAGGAAAGCTTTTCTTTGGTTAAAGCAGCTGTCAGCTGACAAAGCTAATCTTCAGAGGCCTATTAAAGGGTCTCATGGTGAAACAGGGAGGATCTGCATCACCACAACAACTTTCCTGCCTAACTCCATTGCCATCAACGTAAGACCCGAGTGCACAAAACCAGCCTGGGTCCTCTTCAAAATTAAACGACACTTTAATCATTAAATGACACTTATTAGTCATTACATTGATTACACCTCCTTCTTGTGTGTATCATTGTTATTTGTTCAGATTAGTTTAATCAGAATTAATTAGACTGACATGCCTCAAATGACACACTTTGATGGAAATTTCCTTTATACTTGGAAAAATATTGTGTTTTGTGTTCCCTCGTCATTGAATTTTCATATTTGGTTCTAGAGTTATCCTAATCATAATGAGGGATGTGATTGAAATTGCCACAACAATTGTCTCATGCTTTTATGCATCATCAAGAGCAAACTCAGAGGGGTTTTGAAATGTTGTAAGTGAGCCCCTGAGACAATAAGGATTCTGCTAGTCAATGTCTTAATATGAGTAGTACTGGTACTCACCTTTATAAAAATTAAATGACGAAAACCAATGACCTTACACACAAGGGCGCAAAACTGACTCACGTACACTACCTTTAAATGAATGCAAGCCAGCTGCCATGTGGGAGGATGCCAATGACATCATTTTTTTGAAAAGGGTCACTGGACCCGACAATTAACTCTCATTTCATTTCATGGCTGCTGCCAGAGCTGCTGAGTTTTTATCCAGCAATTTCTGTTTTTGTTTTTGTCTCTTGTTTTCTTCCCTTGATTGATTGATCTTGATTCATCCCCACCACTCCCAAAAAAACAGCCCATTCCCACTTCACTTCCCCATACTCCTAACTCTATCCTTGGTTGTCCTCTGGATCCCTCTTTCAATTTTCTACATCCTGACACCTTTCACAGCGCCCCCTCATGCATCATTTCCAGTTCTGATCCCTCTTTATGGGCCCCTGCTCCCTTACCTTGTGGCGTAAGGTTTAATGACAAAGGTGAATGACCTTACACGCAACGGCGCAAAACTAACTCATATGCACACTACCTTTAAACGCATACAAGCCATTGTCAAGAGATTTTAGACTGCCATTGACATTATCTTGAAGATAAGACTTTATTACAAGTTTTTTACATCGATGAGTATTCATGTTGTACAAATCTATGACGAGGATGAAACTATTACAGGCCAATGTCATAGACAGCATGCTACAAAAGTGCCATGGACAAATTTTTCACCTGCATGTCACATTTCTTGCTCCAGAAAATTCCCACTTCGACTTAGAAAAGTGTTAGCAGAATTTTAATTAATTTATTAAATTCATACTTATTGTTAAACATACTGAGATCTAAAAGTAACTTTATATTTGTTGAATGTCGTATTTTTTCCATTAGGATTAGAAGTTCTGCATTATTGTTTACATTTTTACAAAATGTTGGTTAATAATATTAATGATAGGAGAGCCCAGTGGAAGCTAAGGAGTGGCAAAAGAATGTACAGTCTGCTCAGGAGTTGGTTAATAAGAACGCAGCAGATCTCTTTAAGGAATTTACCTGCGTGGGTAAGATTTACTCATGTGTACCAGGAGGAGTAGGTAAATAAATTGATATTTTAAGAGATACAAGAGAAAGTTAATCTTTGCTGGTGAGAGAAGAAGAGGTATGTACTTTATAAGGAGTATTGCCAGAAAATGTTGTAATATGTGGAATTCATGGTGGGAACAGCATTGTTCCATTGTTTAACGTGAGATTGGAGAGTGCATTGAAAAGTGGTGAAGTGGTGCTAGGAGTAGTAGAGAAAGTTTCTGTTCGAGAGATACAGTTTGTCCTCGGGAATGATTTGTTTGGATCACAGGTGGGAACGACGTCTACTGTGGTTGAAAAACCAGTGGAAAATCAAGCAACTGAAATGTTACAGGAAGTATCTCCTGGGATTTTTCCTGACTGTGGAATACGAAGGTCACAAAGCCCCAGGTTGAAACTGCTGGAGAAATGAAAGAATAAAGATAAAGAAATTGAAGTTCAATTATCAGAAACAATGTTTGATCAAATGGTTGAGAAAAAAATAAGAACAGATGGAAAGAGATGGAGTTTTTTAGTTCAGAGAGATGAGTTTAATTACAACAGCAAGACGATAAAATAAAGCAGTTGAATCAAAAAGTGTACACAAAAGAAGAATCTGTGTATTTCTCAGAATGGTACTATCTTAAAAATAAAGTTTTGACGAGGAAATGGAAACAATTACATATTCAGGCAGATGAAAAATGGGCAGATGTCCATCATTGCATTACTGGTGGATTATAGAAAGGAGGTGTTGAAGGTAGCACATGAACTACCAGCAGGAGGTCATTTGGAGGTAAGGAAAACTCAAGCCAAAATACAAAAAGATTTTTATTGGCCCGGACTGCATAGAGATATGGTTGAATTTTGCCACACATGTCATATGTGTAAAATAATAGGAAAACAGTAGGCAGTGATAAAGGCAACACCATTAATATCTATTCCAGCATTTGAGGAGCCTTTTAGATGAGTCTTAATTGATTGCATAGGACCACTCCATTAAACAAAAAGTGGGAATCAATATTTGTTAACCATAATGGATGGGTCTACTAGATTTCCAGATACCATTCCATGATCAGTATCATGGCTAAAAGGATTGTAGAAGAGTTACTCAATGTGTTTAATAGAAATGGACTACTCACCAAGATACAATTAGATCAAGGGTCAAATTTTACATCAAAATTATTCAGGATGTTATGGGTTGCTTAGGAATAAAACAATTTAAATCAATTGCATATCATCCAGAATTGCAAGAAGCATTAGAATGGTGGCATCAAACTTTAAAGACCATGTTGAGGGCTTATAGTCATGACTATCCAGAGGATTAGGATAAAGGAATTCTGTTTGCACTTTTTGCAGTTAGGGATTCACCTAATGAATCAACCAAATTAATTCCATTTGAATTAGTTTTCATTCATGAGGTAAGAAGACACTAAAATTAATTAAGGAAAAGTTGGCATGTCAGTATTCAGGAACCACATATTTGGGCTACATGTCAAATTTTAGGGAACAATTAAATAGAATGTCTGAGTTGGATAGACAGCATTTGTAAGTTGCACAGCATGTGATGAAGCAGGAAGCAGACAAGAAATCAAAAATTTGTAGTGTTGCTAGAGGCGATAAAGTGATAGTATTACTATCAGTGATAGGTAAACCTTTAAAAGGAAGGTTTATTGGGCATTATCAAAACAAAAGGAAATTGAGTGAAATGAATTATTTGTTAAGGACAGCAGATAGAAGGAAAACTCAGAGTGTGTCATGTGAATACACTCAAATAATATTTTGATAGAGAAGGAAAACAAAAGGAGAATGGGATACTTATTACAACTTGGAGTGAAGAACCAAATCCAGATATATTTGAATTTGATATTCCTCAAATTAAATTGGATAATGAAGAAGATCTCAAAAATTGGGAACAATAATTGAGTTACCTTCCAGAGGAAAATCAAAATTACCTGCAAGAGTTATTACAATCATATGGAAAGATATGTGGGAATAAACTGAAAAGTTCTAACATGATTATGCATGATGTTGATATAGGAAATACTTTTCCAATTAAGCAACGTCCTTATAGACTTAAACCTCTAAAATTGGCACAAGTTCAAAAAGAGATTGAAAGTATGTTCAAAGACAATGTAATTGAAATGAGTTGCAGTGAATGGAGCTCACACATTGTGATGGTGCCAAAACCAGATGGTACCCAATGTTTTAAGAATTGTAGGGAGAATATTATCAAGCTGGAGAGGATTCAGAAACGTTTTACCAGGATGTTGCCAGGAATGGAAAGTCTGAGAAATAGGGAGTGGCTGGATAGCCTGGAGTTTTTGTCACTTCAGCAAAGGAGGTTGAGGTAACCATATAGAGGTTTTTAAAACCATGAGAGGTACGAATAAGTTGAATGGCTGGTGTCTTTTCCCTAAGGTGGGGGATTTCAAGATAAGAGTCATATGTTTAAAGGGAGAGGAGAAAGATTTTTAAAAGACATGAGGGCAACCATTGTACACAGAGTAGTTCCTGTGCAGAATCAGCTTCCAGAGGAAGTGGCGGGGTGGGTGCAGTTATAATATTTAAAAGACATTTGGGTAAATTTATGAATAAAAATGTGCTTGGAGAGATATGAGCCAAGCACAGCAAGTGGGGCTAGTTTAGTTTGGGATTATGGTTGGCTTGGACTGGTTGGACCAAAGCATCTGTATCCCTGCTGTATGACTCTCTGACTCTGTGACTCTTTATTGATTACTGCGGAGTCAATGCAGTTATGAAATGCAATTCATAACCTATTTTAGGGCCAGAAAACTGTGTTGAGAAGGTGGGACAAGGAACTTATATTTTGAAGCTGGACTTACAGGGAATACTGGCAGGTATCTTTATCCAACAGGTTGAAGGAAATTTTGGCTTTCGTGACACCGAATGGACTTTACCAATTTAAAGGTATGCCATTTGATATGAAAAATACAGCAGCTACATTTCAAAGACTGACCAATAATGTCATTTTGGGATTACCCAATTGTGCAGTTACATAGACGGTCTGGTGATTTTTGGTAACACATGGAAGGAGCATGGAGCATCTATCGGAATTGCGCGAGTGATTTCACAAGGCGGGCTTGGTGATAAACCTGGCTAATAGTGAGTTCGCAAAAGCCCAAATCACATTCCTACGCCATATCATTGGACATGGACAGATGGCCTCAGGATGTGAAAACAAAGATTATAAGGGAGTTTTCCACACCATTGATGAAAAGGAAAATACTACAATTTCTGGGACTGACTTTTTGAAGAAGCGCAGAACATTTTAGTAGGTAGAGGAATATCAGAAAGCATTTGACAGCCTGCAAGCTGTGTTAACCACTGCCCCAGTGTTAGCCACACCTAATTACGAAAAACAATTCAAAGTGGCTATCGATGTGAGTGACGTGGGTGTTGGTGCTGTACTTGTAAATATTTTTACTCTTGTAAAAAGGCAATGAAAAAATAGAAAGATTTACTGAGTATTTTCCCAGAAAGTTGAATATTTGGCAACAGAAATATTCTACAATTGAGAAGGAGACCTTGAGTTTGCTCTTGGCATTGCAACATTTCAGCATTTATGTTGCAGACAGTGTATCTGAGACAATTTATGTACTGATCATAGCCCCTTAACATTTCTGGAAAAATTTAAAGATAAAAATACCAGACTGTTCAAATGGAGTTTGTTGTTATAGCCATTTAATTTGAATATTCTACACATGGCAGGACAAGAGAACATAATTGGCAACGTTTTGTTACAACTGTGATGGAGGTATTCAGTGGAGAAAGAAATGGATTGAAATAGACTGTAGTAGTGAATGTTTGCATGCTTAGAGTCAATGTAATGCATGTATATTGTGGTGGACTTAAAGTTTGAAGACTAAAGTTTTTTAAATATGAAATCATTTTTATATATTGATCATTCATTTTTGTTTCGGGTGAAGGTTTGGTGATACTATGGGTGTAAGAGTCTTGGTTCATTTTTTATGAGGTTTTGAGCCTGAGTTGTCTTGTTCAAGCTCATAAGGTAAACAGCTTGTGAGACCTTGGGCTATCTTTTAAAAAGTTGGGACAATAGAAGCAGCATGAATGGACAGAGTCAGGCTCCCACTCAGCCACAGTTTGAATTGAACTGAATTTATTGTCACGTGTACTGAGGCACAGTGAAAAGCTTTGTCTTGTGAGCAAACAGGCAGGTCACAGAGTTAAGTAAATAATAGATAAACAGTGGCAAAAACAAAAACATAGGTACAGGTGAATGTTAAGAGTTTGTGAGTACATTCAGGATTCTAACAACAATGGGGTAGAAACTGTTTTGAAACCGGCTGGTGCGTGTGTTCAGGCTTCTGTATCTTCTCCCCGATGGTAGAGGTTGTAGGAAAACATTGCCAGGTTGGGATGGATCTTTGAGAATGCTGGCGGTCTTTCCTTGACAGCGGGCCTGGCAGATGGATTCTATAGATGGGAGGTTGGCCTTTGTGATTGTCCAGGCTGAGTTCACCCCTCTCTGTAACTGTCTCCGATCTTGAATAGTACAGTTGCCACAATCAGGTAGTGATACATCCAGACAGAATGTCCTCGATGGCACACCTATAAAAGTTGGCAAGGGTGTTCGCCGTCATGCCAAATTTCCTCAGCTGTCTGAGGAAGAAGAGATGTCGTTGGGCCTTTGTAACCAGTGCATTCACATGAAGAGTCCAAGAAAACTTGTTGTGGATGACCACTTCCAGGAGCTTGACATTCTTCACTCATTCCACCTCTGTGCTGTTAATATTTGGGGGTGGGGTGCAAGCAGTTGCTGGGGTTTTGCAGCTGGATTTGAAAGTTGTTATTCCATTCTCTGTTACAACTAAAACCTGGAGTTCTCTCTGCTGCTAGAATTGCATGTGAGACAATCTGTTTTACTGTATTTGCCCTTGCCAAGAGTGTGTTTGTGGAATGTTACTCTATTGGAATAGTTGCTGTTTAGTAATGAAATAAACTATTATTCTGTTAGGCTTTCCAATAAGAGTTAAGTTTTTCCAATTCTTCTTTTGTTTGTATTTTAACTACTGGGAAAGAATAAAATATGTTTTGCTTAAAGCTGAGTAGTGTAACCAATCGAATTACACCTGGAACATAACAACCCAGATGGCCTCCTTCTTCAAAGACTGCAATTTCCCCCCAGACGTGATCGACGATGCCCTCCACTGCATCTCCTCCACTTCCCGCTCCTCCACCCTTGAGCCCCGCCCCTCCAATCGCCACCAGGACAGAACCCCACTGGTCCTCACCTACCACCCCACCAACCTCCATATACATCGTATCATCCGTCGTCATTTCCGCCACCTCCAAACAGACCCCACCACAAGGGAAATATTTCCCTCCCCATCAGCGTTCCGAAAAGACCACTCTCTCCGTGACTCCCTCATCAGGTCCACACCCCCCACCAACC
>NC_057712.1:15831329-15911128 GCF_004010195.1 Chiloscyllium plagiosum | reverse complement strand
CTTTCCTCATTTCCCCTCCCCCCACCTTGTCTCAGTCCCAACCCTCGAACTTAGCACCACCTTCCTAAGCAGCAATCTTCTTCCTGACGTCTCCGCCCCCACCCCCACTCCGGCCTAACACCCTCACCTTGACCTCCTTCCACCTATCGCATTTCCAACGCCCCTCCCCCAAGTCCCTCCTCCCTACCTTTTATCTTAGCCTGCTTGGCACACTTTCCTCATTCCTGAAGAAGGGCTCATGCCCGAAACGTTGATTCTCCTGCTCCTTGGATGCTGCCTGACCAGCTGCGCATTTCCAGCAACACATTTTCAGCACCTGGAACATAACACCTTACACTCACCTTTAAATAAGATAAAAGTTAGGATCTATGATATCTTCTTGTTTTATTTGCAGGGGGTTTGGTCTGGTCCATAGAATGTAAACAGTCCCTTCTGGCAACTTACTCTAGACAAGGACATTAAACCACTGACTATGTTTATGATACCATCTGGAAGTTAGTTTTTTTAACTGCCTGCCCTTTGGCATCACAGCTGTACCTGAGATATTCCAGTGGATAATGTCCAACATGTTGAAAGAAATTGAATGTTTCATGTGTTAAAGACTAACATGCTCATCTATGGGCTCAGTAAAGCCCAGCATGAAGGCAGAGTAAAGAGAGTCATAGAATCATAGAATTCCTACAGTGTGGAAAGAGGGCATTTGGCCCATTAATTCCTGATGAAGGACTCCTGCTGAAGCATTGATTTTCCTGCTCCTCGGATGATGCTGCCTGACCTGCTGTGCTTTTCCAGCACCACTCTAACCTTGACTCTGATCTCCAGCATTTGCAGTGCACACTTTGACCTATTTAGCCCATTAAGTCTGCACTAACTCTCAGAACAGCATTCCACCCAGACCCAGCTCCCTATGTTTTCCCCATAACTCCACGTTTACCCTGGATAATCTACCTAGCCTGCACATCCCTAGACACTACAGGCAATGCAGCATGGTCAATCCATCTAACCTGCACATTATTGGACAATATTGAGAAAGTTAAGGATACTGGGTTTACAATTAATACTCATATTCTCAAAGCCAATGATTTGGGCCATGTTAATCAGGCAACTGGGATCCCAGCAGACATGCAGAAGACGGAAGCTGTACCATGCAGGAATGTTGCTCCAACAGCTCAAGGGAATGGTCTACCAGGTGGGAAAATGCATCTAACTCTTATCCAGAGTTAATGAGTCTCTCTGGCAATTTTTGAAGCAAGATCAGGTTTGGAGTTGCTTTGAGCCAAGGGCGTGTGCATTTTGTTCAATATCCTTGTACGTTATGATACTCGGCTCCTCCTATCCTTACTGTGACAGCTGCATCATTCACAAGTCTGGGAACAATTTTCTTTCAGATCTAACATAATGGCAGTCAGGTTGCTACACTTTCAGAGGTCCTATTGACACAGGGTGGAGATATGCTGCCACTTGCAGTGACTTGGAATTCGCTGACTACATCTTAGATCTACTGGATAAAACTAAAACTGACCACAAGCCATTGATAACCTTAACTTTTGAATCTTGCTCCCAAAGAGCATGATGTCACACTTTCTATTATTAAAGTTTGCCTACGAAGTTTTTGCCCATTCAGTCTATATATATCCTTCTGCAGATTCCTTTAGTCCTTATCATAATACTTCCTCCCATTTATTTTTATGTCCTCACCAAATTTGGTTTTGGCACACTTTGCCCTTCCTCCAAGTTATTAATATGCATTGTACGTAACAGAGGCTCTAGGACTGATATCTCTATTAGTTAACTTTATCCAATCTAAAAAAGACCCATTAATTCCAACTCTCTATTTCTGTGTACTGAATATCAACTCTGCTTGTTATATTGTCAAAGAATTTTAACAAAAATCTCAAACATGATTTGCCTTTCACAAAATCATGTTGCCTCTGTTTGACTGCATTTTGAACATTTTCTAAGTGTTCTGCTTTTTTTTTCTCCCCTTTAATAATGAACACTAATGTTTTAACAGATGTTATGCTAACTGGCTTATAGTTTCCTGATTTCTGCCTTTTGAAGAGGCAGGCAACTAACTGTCTAATATTGACTGTTCATCCCAGTGGGATGTCTGGAAATAGCTCTGGTGGGTTCCCACCAACGTTTTGGCCAATGGATGGGACCACTACGACTGTCATTATGTTCAATCTAACATTTCCAAATGCTGAGCTCTCCTCCTTTATCCAACATTGTCACCCTTCACAAGTAAAAGGGTTTTGCACTTAAAAAACAAAACTTCAATAAGCAAACAGCCCAGCGAATTCTGCAAAAGCTACAGTCACTCTCTGCCTTCTCAATGTAGGGCACCAAACACCAGTCATGCTGAAATGCTTCCCTCTTTCACCCAAGAATGGCATTTTCTTTCCCCTTTGGTTCATGCAAAATGGCATTTTCTTTGCCCATTTCTTATTCCTTCTCAATTTGCTATGGCTCCCTTCATCCAACTGCCCATGCAATTCAACTTAGCACCACCCACAGCTCCCATTTATACTTGGACTCTTCTTCCTCCTTGTTGGAATCATATCATAGGAAACCTACAGTGTGGAAGCTGGCCATTCGGCCCATCAAATTCACAATGACCTTCAAAGAGCGAACTACCCAAACCCATCACCTTACCCTTTCCCTGTAACCCTGCATTTCCCATGGCTAACCCACCTAACCCACACACTAAAGGGCAATTTAGCATGGCCAATCTGCGTAGCTTGCACATCTTTGAACTGTGAGAGGAATTCGGAACATTGGGAGGAAACCAGAGGTGGGGAGAATGTGCAAACTCCACACAGTTAAAAATCACTCAACACCAGGTTATAATCCAACAGGTTTATTCAGAAGCACTAGCTTTCGGAGGAGCTCTGAAAGCTCGTGTTTCTAGATAAACCTGTTAGAATCTAACCTGACGTTGTGTGATTTTTAATTGTGTCCACCCCAGTTAATTACCGGCTCCTCCACATCAAAATGCCACACAGACAGTCGCCCGAGGGTGGAATCAAACCCAGGTTCCTGGCTCTGTGAGGCAGCAGTGCTAATCACTGAGCCACCTTTCTTTAGTTCATGTTCTCCTTCTCTCCTCACTTCATGTTGTCTGTCTGTTCCTCCAAGCTCACAGTGATAGTGATTTCTTCACTCCCCGAGCTGAAGCTGGGATTCTCTTATCCTTCTGCCTAGCAACTCCAGTAGGCTGTCTCTTCTTCTGACTTCTCTTCATCTCAGTGTCATTTCTGACTCTCACTCCCTGGATATTGGTATAATGATTGAATGCCGCTGCAAAGAAAGGCTGGGAATTCAAGAGATTTCAGGCTCACAGCATGCAAAAACATTCAATCCATTTTGACCAATAACACAAAATGGAATGGATGCCAGGAGCCACATTTGTCTAACTGTAAGCACCGCCCTTGAAATGATGACTGTCCAAGTCACTCATGACCTCTTGGCTTAGACAAATGTGGCTAACATTACACCTATTTCCATTCTTCAGATCATTAGAGCCGAAATGTTAATTCTGCTTTCTCTCCACAGCTGCTGAGTTTCTCCAGCAGCTTTCTGTTTTGTTACCTACTTCAAATGTGCCAAGAATATTACACAAAGTGTTACCCACACACACAAAAAGAGCTACTGTTTGGCTTACATTATTCAATCTGCTTGTGATGATTAGTTTAATTGCTATGTCAGTCCTTTGTGTTATTGGCATTATGGTCCATATTAATATTCAACAGAATGCAACGATTACATTATAATTAGCTCAGGTTAGATAATTCTCCTTACAATAATTAATCAAAGATAAGGAAATCTCTGATATAATTGTGAGGGCCCAGCTCCCTTTTAATGGACCTTTTGTTTTGCTATTCTGAAATTGAAACTTGTACTATAAAACATACCTGCTCGTTAATGATTTTCGTAGTTCCATCGGAAATCATTGAACATGTTCCCAGTGCCCGCACTGCGGAGGCATTGTTAATAATGAGGACATTCTCTTCCTTTGATTAAGGCCCTAAATTGGTTGTTCCAATTCTTCAGGCAATCTAGCAAGACTGATCCATTATTTGAACTATTGGCACTTCCTCTGTTGTGTGAAGATTGTGTGCACAGTTCACAGACAATATGCCAACATTCTATTTTTCATCAGTATTCCATCCTTCATTCATATTGCAGCAAATTCCCAAGCCTGTATCAGTTGACCTCTCCACTGACAGCAATCTATTTTTGATACAGGAAATCCATTTTGTCTAACATTATTTTTAATGAGTTCTGCAACTGTATGGCTTCTTCCTGTGACTCATCCTGTGTTTCCCAGACCGGAGACTGTGGTTTTGTTTCAAATTCAAATCTAACTTCTCTATTCCTGAATGTGCTGGCATCTTTAAAGGATAAAAAACCCAATTTCATTTGTTTTTATTTAGATACTCAGGATATGGTATTACATTAAAAAATGGTGGAATGAAAATAAATTACAGTTATAGTTGACGTTACTTAATGGGAGTAAGATTGATAATGACATTTATTTACAGAGGTAATTTTGGCAAATCTTAGTTTTCAATATGCTTAACTCAGTACTTTTCCTCATGGATATAATCTAATAGAAGGGATTCCAACTTTTTCAGGCACCTCAATTAGAAGCTTTTTCTTGCACTTAATAAGGAACTGTTCCCTTTAATGAGTCACCACATCAATCTTTTTATTCCCCACATTAATTTCTATCTTGCAACTAAGCTCTCAAATGTTACATTCCTTACACATTTACTGCAGATTGCTGTGTTTATTCACTGAGTTGTAATAGATTTATAGGTCATGCTCTTCCAAGTTAAATAAATGCTGTTACATTAAAATAGTTAAGACTGAATGAATGTCCTGCTTCAAAAAGTGTTAACGAAATAAGTTTGGAAACGTGCTGGAGGTTACAGCACTTACCTTTGGAAATTAAATATTCCACAGGACATTCTGATTGTTTTTTTTCTCAGGAACAGTGTTGTTTGTGGAGACCAGGTAAGGCACAGTTGGTAAGTGATGTGAGGAGCATTGAATGTATTTAGACTACTGTGTAATAAGTTTTGCAAATTAGAGAGCATCTTTCTGGAACTGCCAGATGATTGAATGGATAAAAGTATGAATAATGAATATGCTGAGTTGCACATTGTCTATAAAGGGAGATGGGTCGCATGATCTAGGGTCAAACAAGATGTATCATTGCACAAATGTTCTTCTCTGTCTTCCATGTTGCAACACTTCATCCCACATCCATGAGGATTCCTGCTAGAGTAAAGTTTCTTTAGATTAGATTCGATTCCCTACAGTGTGAAAACAGGCCCTTCGGCCCAACCAGTCGACCCTCCGAAGAGTAACCCACCCAGACCCATTTTCCTCTGACGAATGCATCTAACACAATGGGCAATTCACCTATCCTGCACATCTTTGGACTGTGGGAGGAAGCCAGAGCACCTGGAGGAAACCCACGCAGACACGGGGAGAATGTGCAAACTCCACACAGACAGTCACCCGAGGCTGGAATCGAAACTGGGACCCTGGTGCTGTGAGGCCCTTTACTGAACGATCAGGAAACTGATCAATTTGCTTTGCCTCCAGTCCAGAAGCAAAACCATCCAATGTCATTGAACTGCTGTATGAAGATGATGTTTGTGTGTATTCACACTCAGCAACTGAGCTCAAAACCATTGTCACTGCATTCATGGAAGTATATGAGACAGTGGGTCATAGTCTGAACATCTGGAAGACAAAGGTCATTTCTCAACCTGCTCCTGCTGTATAATGCTGCGGTCAGGTTATCCAGACACATGATGGGTCACTGTACAATGTAGATCAATTGTCTGACATTGGGAGAACTCCTCTCAGCCAGCGCAGACAATAGACAATAGGTGCAGGAATAGGCCATTCGGCCCTTCGAGCCACCACCACCATTTATTATGATCATGGCTGATCATCCACAATCAGTATCCTGTTCCTGCCTTTTCCTCATAACCCTTGATTCCACTATCTTCAAGAGCTCTAGCCATCTCTTTCTTGAAAGTATCCAGAGACTTGGCCTCCATTGCCCTCTGGGGCAGAGCATTCCATCTATCCACCACTCTCTGGGTGAAGAAGTTTCTCCTCATCTCTGTCCTAAATGGTCTACCCCGTATTTTTAAGCTGTGTCCTCTGGTTCAGCACTCACCCATCAGCGGAAACATGCTTCCTGCCTCCAGAATGTCCAATCCTTTAATAATCTTCAATCAGATCCTCAATGATGAAACTCAACAATGCTTCCTGTGTGTCAGTGAAGCCTTTGCTCATCTGAGTCTCCAAGAGATTGCTCAAGAAGGAGACAGAGGTCTTTCTCTTGTCATGGTCTCAGGCAACAATGATAGCCTACTTCTCTTTTGAAAGCCAAGTAATGAAAGGGACGCTATTGTTTAATATATGAATGTATAGACAGGGTTAGACCCAGGCACAGGCTGCTTTGAAACGTTGTCTCATGCCACCGTACTCGCTTCTGAGGAGATATGACATTGCAGCAGGTATCAGAGACGGAAGACCGGTGTAGTGGTAGCAATCTTTAAAAACAAGTGCTGTTTTTATATTACTGGCTCCTTATCTGAGCTGAACTCGTGGCTTCAATATTGACTTCAGTCACACAATATCTTGTTATGGATTGTCCAGCTGCTGCTGTTATTGTTCTGCCCGAGATTTTGTTGTTGGGTGGTTGTGATGTACTTGTTTAGAGAGTGTGAGTGGGAGTATCTGTAGTATTGAAGCTCTGAGATCTGCTGTAGGTAACTTTATAAAAGTTAGCAAAGGCCAGCAGAGAGAGTTCTCCTTTCACTTTATCAGTGATTTAACCTCAGTCCATAGCCAGCTCAAGGAATGTTATGTATTATAAAACATTTCAACTAAAGAATTTCTTCACCTCCTTCATGATTTTGAATGAGTTGACACTTCTGTCAGGGTCTACTCTGCATTCTGTCCAAGTATTTTATACCTCAGGAGTATCTCTTGGCCTAAGCTATAATCCTTTGTTCTTCTCTAATTCTGACTTTTTGAGCATCCCTACATTCAATCACTCCACCGTTAGTGGCCATACCTTGTATTGACTGGAATAGCTTCCAGGCACTGCTTAAAACCTAACTTTCTGACCAAGTTTTTTTCCTAATATAGGGCTTGGTGTCAATTTTTTTAAAAAAATGATAATCTTATGAAGTGCCTTGTTGTGGTTTATGACTATATAAATGCAAGCTGTTGTTGATCTTTCTCCCATTTACCCCTCTGCCATTTTGCTTCAGTTTTTCTATTGCACACCAGCCTTTTAAACTTGGGTTAACACGTCACCCACGTTCTCGCTGACTAAATAGAAACCGTGAGCTCCCATTGACAGTTTAAAAATAACAACTTAACATTAATTTTAACTAATCATGTAACTACCTCAATATGCAACAGCATTGTCCATATCTGGTGCCAAGACCTCAGGGTTTGTGTATCTTTAAAAATATGTGTTCTTTTAAATTTTATTACTGATTTATAATCAATTAAATTAAGAGTTGAAGTTACTGATTAATATCCAAATATTGCATTTGTTACAAGTAACTCCTGTAACACAAATCACTATAGTTTGCAATTAGAACTCTATTTTATTTCTATGAAGTCTTTTTTGTTGCAAATTGATGCCAGTTTTTTTTCTAGTATCCATACTCAAAATCATACAAGTCTTTAAGCAACATCACAAGTATCTAAAATATAGTAGAAATTCCAAAGGGATTTCAGGATTGCAGTCCTTTAATGGGTCTCAAAATTAACCACGCCAATCTTGCTCATGCAGCTTATGATGTCATCTAATCTTGCAATGGTTTGTAATTGTTCCCAGGTATCCATTATTCTGCATGTAATGAAAGCCTCACAGAGAACCCACCACATATATAAGTATTTATTTCAAAATGGGTAGCTTGATTTGGTTTGTCTGAAAGCCACAACAGCCTTTTGCAAGTAATTGCTTTCCACTGCTTGGCTCCACAGTTCCAATGACTAGCAATCAACTCTGCTGCAGGCATGCTCAGTGTCCATTCTAAAACATTCATGAAATATTGTATAAAATGCAGTCAAACTGCTTATGACTCCCCACTCATTTATTAGATATTTGGGGTCTAGCATACTGTTAAGATCATTGCATTGCTTCCCTACTTTATTGTAATTCGCCAATCAGAAAAATGTAAAACAGGAAAATATTCACAACCAGAAAATTCCTGTCTAACTATCTACTATGAATAGCCTATAGTTAAATTTGCACCATATTTTCAAATTAAGAATAGAATTGTGCATTTACAATAAACATGAAAGATACATTCTTATGTCCTTGGTATGTTCTTGTCAGTCTGTAAACAAAGTTTTAAGCTGCAATCCTTGTGTTTCCATGATACACTCAATTCGAAAGCACAAGCTGTTATTGTTTTAATAGAGACCTGAGGGGACAGTGATACAGTCTAGACAGCAATATCCTTTTAGCTAAATGCCAAAGGGTAAGTGAGGTAGCACTGAGATTGGGTTTATCTGAGGCTCATATTTCATAGGTGTTTGTAGAAACCCTTATTTTTACTAACCAGAAGCAGGCATTAACTAAACTAGACCAGGCATTACTAAATTAAAATCAAGCATCATTTATCTAGGTTTACCCAAATTTGTGTCCTCATCTGCTAAGATATTTGGTGAATTAATAAAATTAATTAAGAATACATGCTTCTCCCACCTTTTCCTGTTCAGGTTTTTCCATCTCAATTTCTGTGAGGGACAGAAACAAAATTGCCAATGGCCACTCCAGCATACTGGTTTTCCATATTTTCCTTCAACTTTATTAGTCAGTCAATGCATCTACCCTTGTTCTTCTTGAAGGCAGAGTTTCTTGCATTGCACAAGGTGGTTCTATAAATAAAGTTGTATATTTTTTCCAATAGCATATTTTCCTATGCTAAATTATTGCCTTCATTGTGTCCTAGGCCCACCCTATTACCTTTGCTAACCATCATTTTGATGCTGGCTCTTGATGACATCATTAAAAGGTAGCTTTTACATGGACAAGTCGACTAACAATGGTTCTGGAGATGTGGCTGTCCAATACAGCATCTCACACAAAATCCTGGGAAGACTAAAATTTGACAAGATGGATGTCTCAGTTGCTCTTGCTGGTTGTCAATACAGGCTCAATCTACTGGCAAACAATTTTGGAGTTCTACTTTAATCTTTGTACAGTCTATTTACCCTCACTGTCTCTCCTCAGCAGCCCGCCTTCACAGTGCCTTACCTTGGTGGCAATGTTAATGATACTGCAAGCAAGTGGACAAATGGTCACAATGTGATGGATATTTTGCAATATGCAGGGAGGTGTCAGCATGCACTTAACTGTGATCAACCAGCACGAGTGATAAAGCAGGACAAGGAGTCATATATATCTGTCTACTGAAGCTAGGAGCATGATCACAGTAACAATTTTCATTGCTGCTTTTCACCATTGAAATGCTACATTAGGACATTTATTTAGTGTTGTTACAATGAGATCTGTCTCATCTCCTCACTCACTGTTGTCTTGTAGCTCGCCAGTAATTTATCAACATGAGCATCTGCTGATGCCCTTTGGGGATTGCAGAACAGACACAGGCATCCTAATGTTTTAATTAGTAGCAACATTTATTTAACGCTAATGTGTGTTACCATGCAGATCCCTTTCCGACTCATTAAGCCTCATGTTATACTTCAACTTTGCTGAGACTGATATCGACAAAACTCATTCGTAAAGTGTTATTTGTTGGGCCTTTCTGGAATTGTGACTCAAGGTCACTACTGTGTGTGCAACGAGTTACAATTGGCAAATTGGACATTTGTAAATTAAGAAAATTGCTCACATTCAGAATGTCATAACACATTTTTAAGTTGGTTTGTCAATGCATTGAAATTTTGCTCTACATTACTTAAACTCTGCATGGCAACAACACTGAGGGGTATCTCACAGACAACACTTTGCAATGACACAGAAGTGATATATAACAGCTTCCTAATTTTATGTGCCCAATACATAAACATTCTCCCTGTGTCTGCGAGGGTTTCTGCCAGATGCTCTGGCTTCCTTCCACAGTTAAAAGATGTACAGGTTAGGTGGATTGGCCATGCTGGATTGTCTGTAGTGTCCGAAGATGCGCAGGCTAAGTGGATTAGTCATGATAAATGTGAAGTTATGGGGATTTGGATAGGGTGCTTGGTCTGGATTTTCAGTGGGTTGGGCTCAGACACAATAGGCAAAATGGCCTCTTTCTGCATTGTAGGGATTCTACGGTAAAGAATTTGTGTAGAACAGTGACATTCATAAAGATATCTTTACTTCAAAGGTAGGATGTAAAGGAAATGTGCACTTGCAAGTGAATGGATGAGTTACATTTTCTGCTACAGTGCTTTTGCAGTCCTCATGCTTTTTCTCAAATTGCTGGCTTATAAGGTCCTTCCATCTGCTCTCCTTTCTGGGGATGCAGCAGGAGCCAATGGCTCAGATCGACCAAAGGAGATCTGAAAGTCTCCGCTTAAGCCGCTAGTAACCCATTGGTGCAAGAAATCAATGTTAGCCTTACATCTAGGAGCTGAGGATGTTTCCTTGAGGCTTTTGTGTTGCTCTTGGAATGTACACAATATGCATACCTATGCATCCTGTTTGTGAGAAGACGTGTTCTCATGAGAGATCCTCGTCTGCTGCTACACTGAATGATATACTGTACATTGTAAACTGCACCAATTCCCCCTTGCCACAGCATAAAGACGGATTTTACAACTGTTGTCACCCAGTGTCTCGATTGTTACATTTTGAACATTATTATTGAAAGGAATCTCTCTGCTACGACACACAGGATGGCAATGACTGCACGTGAGACCACACCCTGTTGGAAGTCTTCCATGATTGGGCAGTCCACTTTTCCTGAAGTGCCTCTGACATGTTTGATGTTTGTGGCCACGATATTATAAGATGATCAGTGCTCACCGCTGTAATGGGATAATTTTGACCACAGAATCTGGAGACAGCACCAGCACAGTCAAACACAAAAGCCAGGATGTCACTGTCCAAATTATTCTATTCCTCCATTTTGAGTTTACTTCACTGAGAGACTTGGCATTCAAATACATGAAGAGCCTGACGTTAGATACTTACCCAGTGAACACACTAATAAAAGTGATGGTTAGTCATTCAAGTATAACGGCATAATAAACATTCTCTTTGGCACTGACAATGTACTTTTACAAGTGTGGAGTTTCATTCTTTCAGATTTAATTTTAATAAAAAATATCTTCCTATCTCTTTTAAATGTCTCTCTATAAATGCATCTTCATTTGTTACAACTGAGGAGGTCACATTACCCTTTTCTTTTAAATCTCTTTTGCAACAAAATCTTTAATTTTCTTTTTTTTTGGCATGTAGCCATTATGCTTTAACTAAAAAAAAACGCAAAGAACTTCAGATACTGGAAATCAGAAACAACATCAGAAATTGCTGGAAAAACTCAGCAGGTCTGGCAGCACCTATGGAGAGAAAGCAGAGTTATTGTTTCAGGTCCAGTGACCCTTCTTCAGAACATTGTGTACAATTCTGGCCTCCTTTCTATCAGAAGGATGTTCTGAAACTTGAAAGAGCTCAGAAAAGATTTACAAGGATGTTGCCAAGGTTGGAGGATTCAAACTACAGGGAGAGGCTGGGGCTGTTTTCCCTGGAGCGTCAGAGGCTGAGGGGTGACCTTATAGAGATTTATGAAATCGTAAGGGACATGAATAGAGTAAACAGGTAAGGGCTTTTCCCTGGGGTGGGGAATCCAGAACGAGAGGGCAGAGGTTCAGGGTGAGAAGGGAAAAATTTAAAACAGACCAAAGGGGCAATGTTTTCACACAGAGGGTGGTAAGGGTATGGAATGAGCTGCCAGAGGAAGTGGTGGAGGCTGGTACAGTTACATTTAAAAGGCATCTGGGTGGGTATATGAATAGAGGGATATGGGTCAAGTGCTGGCAAATGGGACTAGATTAATTTAGGATATCAGGTTGGCATGGATAAATTGGGCCGAAGGGTCTGTTTCCGTGCTGTACATCTCTATGACTCTATGATTGTAGCTAGGGAAAGGTTGGTCTATGTGCTGAAGGTGAGAAGAGAGAAAGGAGTAAATAATAGATGAAGGTGGAGTCCAGAGAAAGAGAACAACATTCAGGCGGACAAAGAAATGGGTAAAGGTCAGCCAGGCAGAATCAATAGCTGCTCATGTGGACCATTAGTAGCTGCTAATGGGTTGGTTGTCATAGTAGCCTATGTGATTCCAAGGCCTGATGACTGGGGGTTGAGGACAGGACATGGAAGAAGGTGCTCAGGCCCTAACATTATTGAAAGAAACCCAAGGAACCGTGAATATTGGAAAACAGGAACAAAAACAGAAATTGTTGGAAAAGCTCAGCAGGTCTGGCACCATCTGTGGAGAGAAAGCAGAATTCACGTTTCAGTTTAGAAGGTCAGAGATTGATTTTCTTTCTATGGTTTAGGGGAAAGCCCATACCTTGAAGAAAGTTCTTGGATTTCAGTTTTGCAAAAGTCTTGGCTGAAGATGGAAGTCAAAACAGTTGGTCCTGAGAAAGGGCGGTAGTTTTAGGACTGGCAAGAGACAAATTATCTCAGTATAAGGAATTTTAAGTGATGATGAGACTTAATGTCTACATTGTGATGCTGACAATTCCTCTGAAGGGAGGAAGCACAATCAGTTAAGGAGAGAGGCTCCAAGACATTTCTGTGGAGGCCAAGAGAGCATATCTCCTCCTTCAGGCTCCTCATTGAGGTATGTTTAAAATAAGATTGAGGTCATAAAATCTGCCTATTTCTTGGGAGCCTCCAATGATCCTTCATAATGACCTGGTCCCTCCTACACCATTTGGAACAGCAAGGAATTATTAAAACTTGTACATGATAACATCCATCAAGCTTTCTGACCAATTTGGGGATGGTTTCTCCAATAGATACCAGGCCCCTTTTTAGTTCTAATGGCTGTTTCAGCTGACAGAAAGTATGGGACAGGGCCTTACCCACAAAATGGTATTGCTTTGTGGCTGGTGATTTCCTCCAAGATATCTCCACTTCACTGGCGTAGCTTCAAACAGGCGACCATGGTGAGAAGCCTCCCGTTTGTGTCAAGAGATTTAACATCACCCAAGTTTTACAAGTGTTACAGTTAAGCCACTTCAGAAATCTGAGGTGGATTTGGACTCGACAGATTTGTACATTAACACCAAACAGGTGAAAGATTGTTCCTGGTTGAAAATGGTATTGGGCAGGGGGGGAAGGATTGCAGTGAGAAGGCTTCGCATAAAGAAATGTATCACTGTTAATGGACCTAAAAATAAGAATATTAATACACCAAAAACCAAAGTAGACATGATGGTATAAATATAATCTTGGGTAATGGTTGTAAAATAAACATGTTGAATCAGCTGCCCATTATACACCCACCCTTTATATTTATATGATCTGACATCACTTAACTTACACTAACACCTAAAGTTAAATTTATCTACACGTGTGCATCTGGGCACGTTCTCTCTCTGTGCTTTCACAGAAATTATTTTTAACCAGTGGATATCATTTGTCTTGGATTGACATCAATAACCAATATATTTAGTACTATGATTCAATAATATTATTTACTGTTGAACTTGGTGATTAATAGATGTTTTGTGCACTTGTTAGAAATTGAAAGTGACACGGACCAGTTCTCATGTATGTTATGCGTTATCCTTAGGCCTTTGAATCGTATTATACTGTATTCAGAATGGTTTAAAATCAAGATTCGAGTCAGTGGCCTTTGGAACATAGACATGTTGGAGCAGGAGTAGGCCGTTCAGCTCTTCAAACTTGCTACACTGTTCTAGATCACCACTGATCATTTACTTCAATGCCATTTTCCATCAGCATCTCCATGTCCATAGATGCCACAAGAATCTAGAACTCTATCAGTCTCTGTCTAGAATTTAATCAATAGCCAAGAAAGAAAGAATGGTGAAAGACAGTTTCGAAGATTCTCCACCCTCTGGGTGGAGATGTTCCTCCTCATTCTCACTCCTAAATGCTTTGCCTTTTATTCTGAGATTTGTTGCCCGTTTGTAGACTATGCAGCGAGGGGCAACATCCTTTCTGCATCCATTCAATCAACTCTTTTACACTCTTAAAACTTTCTATGAGATTACCTCTCATTCCTCCAACTCCTCGATCTTCTCAATGTCTCCTCAAAGGACAGTTGTGAGCATATCAGGAGTCAGTCTGGTGAATTCCCACTCCTCTATGGCAAGGTAAGGGAACCAGAACTGCTCACTAGGTTTCATATGTGGTTTTACCTGTGTGCAATGTAATTTCAATGAGAATCTTTGATCCTGTGCTTCTTGAGTGTTGTTAGAGCTGCACTCGTCCATGCAAGTATGAAGTAGTCCATCACACTCCTGACTTGACCTTTGTAGATCATGGATAGGTTTTGGTGAGAAAGGAAGGGAGTTATTCCATGTAAAATTGATAGCCTCTGACTGCTCTTATAGCTACAGCATTTATCTGACTCATTTATGATCAGTGGCAACCCACAGGATGTTGATAGTGAGGGTTCAGTGTTGGTGATACCATTGAATGTCAAGGGACATGGTTAGATCCTCTCTTGTTAGAGGTGATCATTGTCTGGCTCCTATGCAGTGCAGATATTTCCTGCGACTTTGATATTGACCAGATCTTGTTGCATTTGAACATAGACTGCTTCAGTATCTGAGGAGTCGTGAATGGTGCTGCACATCATCAGTGAACATTCCCACTTCTGATCTTATGGCAGAGGGAAGACCATTGATGAAGCAACTGAAGATGATTGGACACTATCTTGAGGAACTTATGCAGAGATGTCCTGAAGCTGAGATGACTGACCACCAACAACCACAACCATCTTCCTATGTGCCATGTATGACTCCAACCAGTAGAGATTTTTCCCTACTTCCATTGATTCAGGTTTTTCTATGGCTCCATGGTGCCACACTTGGTTGAATGTGGCTTTGATATCAAAGGCTGTCACTCTCAACTCACCTCCGGAATTCAGCTTTTTTGTCCATTTTGAACCAAAGCTG
Source organism: Chiloscyllium plagiosum (assembly GCF_004010195.1). Lineage (NCBI taxonomy): Eukaryota > Metazoa > Chordata > Chondrichthyes > Orectolobiformes > Hemiscylliidae > Chiloscyllium > Chiloscyllium plagiosum. The sequence goes on along the minus strand of NC_057712.1, from coordinate 15,895,960 downwards.
TAATGAGTTCAGGAGCTGAGAGACTCTGGTGCAACCCAAACTGGGCGTCACTGAGCAGATTATTGCTGAGCAGATGCTGCTTGATAGCATTGTTGATGACACCTTCCATCACTTTACTGATGACCAAGAGTAGACTGAAGGGACAGTAATTGGCTGGGTTGGATTTGTCCTGTTTTTTGTTTAAAGGACATACTTGGGCAATTTTCCATATTGTTGGGTAGATGCCAGTTTTATAACTGTACTGGAACAGCTTGGCTAGGGGAGCGGCACGTTCGAGAGCACAAGTCTTTAGTACCATTGCCGGAATGTGGTTGGGGCTCATAGATATTCCGGTATCCTAGGCCTTTAGCCAATCCAATGAACTGAAGACTAAGACTGAAGACTGGTATCTCTGATGCTGGATACCTCTGGAGGAGGTCGAGATGGATCATCCACTCAGTACTTCTGGTTGAAGATAGTTGCAAAGGCTTCAGCTTTATCTTTTGCACTAATGTGTTGGGCTCTCTCATTACTTAAAATGGAAATATTTGTGAAACCTCCTGCTCCAGTGAATTGTTTAATTGTCCACCACCATTCCTGATTAGATGTGACAGGTCTGGACAGCTTAAATGTGATCTATTGGTTGTGGGATTGCTTGGCTCTGTCTATCACTTGCTGCTTATCCTGTTTGGCATGTAAGTAGTTTTATTCTGTAGCTTTACCAGTTTGGCCTACATTTTTAGGTATGCCGAGTACCGCCCTTCATATATCATCAATGCATTTTCATTGAACCAAGTTTGATCCCTTGGCTTGGTGATCATTGTAGAGTGTGAAATATGCCAGGCTGTGAGGTTCCCAGTTGTGTTGTTTAATGATTCTGCTTCTCCTGATGACCCAAAGTGCCTCACAGATGCCCAGCTGCTAGTTTTGTTCCAAATCTATCCCACTTAACGTGAGGATAATGCCACTCAATGTAATAGAAGGTGTCTCAATGTGAAGACAAGATTTTGTCTCGACAGGACTGTGCGATAGTCACACTTAATCACCTGTCAGGGACAGAGCAGTCTGTGGCAGAAAGATTGAGTTGAATTGAAATTAATTTATTGTCATGCGTACTATGGGTTTAAGAGCCGAAAATGTGTTGCTGGAACAGCGCAGCAGGTCAGGCAGCATCCAGGGATCAGGAGAATCGACGTTTCGGGCATAAGCCCTTCTTCAGGCTTATGCCAGAAACGTCGATTCTCCTGATCCCTGGATGCTGCCTGACCTGCTGCGCTCTTCCAGCAACACATTTTCGGCTCTGATCTCCGGCATCTGCAGCCCTCACTTTCTCCTATGGATTTAAGAGTCTTGGTTCTTTTTTTATGAGGTTTTGAGCCTGAGGGAATGAGTTGTCTTGTCCAAGCTCATAAGGTAAACAGTTTGTGAGACCTTGGGCTATCTTTTAAAAAGTTGGGACAATAGAAGCAGCATGAATGGACAGAGTCAGGCTCCCACTCAGCCACAGTTTGAATTGAACTGAATTTATTGTCACGTGTACTGAGGCACAGTGAAAAGCTTTGTCTTGTGAGCAATACAGGCAGATCACAGAGTTAAATAGCATAGATAAATAAATAATAGGTAAACAGTGGCAAAAACAAAAACACAGGTACAGGCAAATGTTAAGAGCTTGTGAGTCCATTCAGTATTCTAACAACAATGGGGTAGAAATTGTTTTGAAACCGGCTGGTGCGTGTGTTCAGGCTTCTGTACCTTCTCCCCAATGGTAGAGGTTGTAGAAAAACATTGCCAGGGTGGGATAGATCTTTGAGAATGCTGGCGGTCTTTCCTTGGCAGCGGGCCTGACAGATGGATTCTATAGATGGGAGGTTGGCCTTTGTGATTGTCTGGACCGAGTTCACCACTCTCTGTAACCGTCTCCAATATTGAATCGTTCAGTTGCCATACCAGGTAGTGATGCATCCAGACAGAATGCTCTCGATGGGGCACCTATAAAGGTTGGCAAGGGTATTTGCCATTATGCCAAATTTCCTCAGCTGCCTGAGGAAGAAGAGAAGTCGTTGGGCCTTTGTAACCAGTGTGTCCACATGAAGAGTCCAAAAAAGCTTGTTGTGGATGACCACTCCCAGGAGCTTGACACTCTCCACTTGTTCCACCTGGTGAAGATTGGTGAGGATGAGTTCAAGTATGATTTTCATTCTTGTTGATTCCCTTTAGTTCTGACAAAGGGTTACTGAAATTGAAATGTTTCCTGTTTCTCTCTCTACAGATTGTGCGAGATCTGCTGAGTTTCTCCAGAACTTTCTAACTTTGTTTCAGATTTCCAGCACCTGCAGCTCTTTGTTTTACCTCTGGATTGCTAGTGTAGTGACAACATGACAAAAGAAAAGAAAAAATTATCAAGGACAAACAAGAGTTCATTACAGGCAGAATTTAAAATAGAAAGTAGAGAACTAGCAGAAAAGCTAAATAAATATGTCTGTCTCCCTTAACAGGTTAAGAGATAAGGAATTTCTCTGTAATAACTGAGATCCAAGAGCCTGCTCACTCAGCCTCTCTAAATCTTCTTGAAATCCTTTTGTGTCCTTGGTACAACTCACAGTTGCAGTAAACTTTGTACCATTTGCATACTTGAAATTATCTCAATTAACTCCATATTGAAATCATTGATAAAAAATTGTAAATTTCTGGGGTACAAGCACTAATCATTGGGACACTCCACTCCTCAGAGTCTACGAACATATGAATGACCAATTCATTCCAACACTCTGCTTTCTGCCTGTTAACCAATCATCAATCCATGCTAGTATATAACACCAATCCCAGGTACTTTCATTTTGTTTTTAACAATCTGGATTAGATTTTATTAGAAATGTCTGAAAATCCAAAGATACCACATTGATGGTTGCACCTGATCAACTCTGTGAGTAACAAATTCAAAGAAATCTATCAATTTGTCAAACATGAATTTGCATTGCCATTGTCCAATCAGATAATTAATTTCTAAATATTCAGTCATCACATCCTTTGTGACATATTCTTATATTTTCTCTCCCTCTGACATCGGCTGCTTTCTCTCTCCCTCATTTCTTAAACAGTGAAGTTACATTTGCAAGCTGCCAAATGGTAAGCACTGTTGCAGATTTAATCAAATTTTGAAAGATGATCATTAATGCATCCAATAATTGTGTAGCTATCTCTTTCAATGTACTGGGATGGAGGTCATTGAGTCACAGGCATTTGTCTACTTTAATTTCTCTGATTTGGAGATGCCGGTGTTGGACTGGGGTGTACAAAGTTAAAAATCACACAACACCAGGTTATAGTCCAACAGGTTTAATTGGAAGCTAGTGTTGTGATTTTTAACTTAATTTCTCTGAGATTACTTTTTTAACAAATGATCATTTCTTTGAGGAACACATTCTCAATAGGCTCTTGGATCTCAATTATTACAGACAGATTCCATGTATCTTATCCTGTTATTTATTTAGCTTTTATTTAGCTTTTCTGCTAACTCTCCACCTTCTATTTTAAATTTGGCTTGTAGTAAGCTCATGTTTGTCCTTGCTAATCGTTTCTTGTTTAGATACCTATAGCTATAATGCTCTTATATTTTGGTGTTGGTCCTGGTGTTGGACAGCATGGTGACTCAGTGGTTAGCACTGCTGCCTCGTCGTGCCAGGGACCTGGGTTCAATTCCAGCCTTGGGTGACTGTCTGTGTGGAGTTTGCACATTCTCTCTGTGTCTCTATGGGTTTCCCCTGGGTGTTTAGGCTTCTTCCCACAATCCAAAGGTGTGCAGGGTTGGTGGATTGGCCACGGGTAATAGGGATAGGGTGGGATGCTCATTGGAGGGTTGGTGTGGACTCAATGGGCCAAATGGCCTCTGTCTGCATTGTAAAGGATAAAGAGAAAACTGTAAATAACAGAAATGGGGAAAAGTGGTCATTTCTGAAGGAAAAAGAGGACTTGATGCGATCAACTATTGCACCTTGTTTCTCACATAATGATTTTGTAGTCAACAAAACTCTCTGTTCTCAGTTTTTAAGAGTTCTTGCTCAAAATGTCAGTCATTTTGTCAGTCAATGTTCCTTCTGCCATCCCATTGTTGAAAAACAGACTATTGTTACCAAAAGGAATGTGAATGTTAATGAGTTAGAGTTAATGGGCCATTTATTGAGACTCTTGCCTATAACAATTTAGGATAATAGGTTTGTTTTCACATGAGAGGAATTGAGTAGGAATGTAACAGGTGAAACTGTTTCAGTGTGCAAAGCACAGTACTGTACAGCAGAAATTCACTTGTGGGATAATAGTAACCAATTAACCTGGCAGTTCTAATCTGGAAAGGAAAAGAGTTGTAGATTGTGACTCCTAAACACACGGACAGTCAAATAATAAATTGCCACATGTTTGGACTAAGTTCAAAACTCTGGAGTAGCCATAGGCTCATGCTAGAGTCAAATTTCAGCTAGTGCCATTGAAGTAAAGTCTCTTGCACATTCTCTCCTGGCTGTAGCACCCCATTAGCTCCCTCCCAATCTGTAGTCCTCTCCTTTTCATGAGGTTCCACTCAAACCCCACAGCTCCTCTTGGCCCAGAATGAGCTGTGTCTTCACTGCTCACTCTGCTCTTCCCATGTTAGAGATGATCTTTTCCTGCACCTTCCCTGTAACTGCAACACAATATACTGCATTCTGTTCTATCATGTAGTATGATTTGTCTGGATAGCAAACAAAACAATACTTTTCACTGTATCTTGTATGTGACAACAATATTTCAAATCAAATCAAAAGCAATTTCCCCAACTCTTAAAACTCCTACTTTCTTCTTCCTCTTTCGCTCCATCTTTAATCTACACCTTACCATCCAGTTCCAACACAGGGAGATGGAGGGTCTGTGACTTGGCTTGAGCAGGGCTGAAGCTATTGTGTGCCCATCCTGTGGGATGTACACGCAAATTCAACAGGATAACTCTTATTTCTCTCCTATGCCAGACAGGACCATATTTTGGTGAAAGGATAAGCAAATTATAAGAGATATCTTGAAGGATCAAAAGTGACAGTGAGAGAGAAAGAAGGGAGAATGTGTGACACTTAGAATGAAGGATATATAGAAAGAGTAAGATAGTCAGGGAGCGAGACATATACAGAAAAAAAGGACCTGTGACAGTCCTACAGAATGATTTAGAAATTATAATTTAAGAAAGGGAAGATGGAGAAAAATAGAGAGAGAAAGTATGAAGAAGAGGTGTGACTAAAAGTGGAATTAGAGGCACATGAGAGGATGAGGCAGACATAGAGAAAACTGTTCGAAAATGATCAGCAAGTCAGAGAGAAGGAGACAGAGGAATTAATGGGGGAGGTGAAGGCTGCAATTATAACTTTTAATGTCAGATGAAAATGGCAATAGTGAGTTGGCTTGCTTGTTTCACACATACTCCACAGAAAAGCAAGGTGGGCAATATGTTGAATCTCATTCATTTATTCATAAAAGTGAATGCTTCCCTACATTGTGGAAAGGCGAAATATACTTGTAGAAAAAGCAAGACACTTGTTTTTGTGAGTGTATGAGCATTATTGTTTCAGTAATAACTGCATTGCTGCGAAATCAGCCTGAGTAAGCTTAATGGTTTGAAATGGATTGGCAGATCATTGAGCATTCATGAAACGTTTATAAAACAATAGAATCCCCAAGTTTTAGAATGTCTACTTAGTCACCGAATCTACACACAATGATAGAAATTGACTTCTTTTGTGTGAGTATACTTTCAACATGTTCAGCAATTTCAAAATGGTTTCACTAAAGTAAAACACAGATTCCATGCATCACTTCCAACTGCTGTAGACTCAAATTCTCTGTGGTCAAGTACAAAGGAGCTACTTTTATTTGTATCCTCTAGTACTCAGCACTTCCTCTTTCCTCCTTTGGGGCAATATAATTTCCTTGCGGCCTGTTTCTACAATGTTGTGCCAATAGATTTTAACTTGGCCCCTTTTCTTCCTTGCCATCTGGAATTCATACCAACGATTGATTGAGTGTTCATTTGTTCGACATTCAACAGATGTTACCAAACTACATCAGCTCCCTTCTCCTAATTACTGTACAGACTTAGGTAGAATGCCCTTCCTTCCACCTCCTGAATTCTCCATCACATCATCTCATTTCGTGCCCAAAATGTATATTTTGTTTATCTTGTGTTGCTACTTTATAAAAGTTGTGATATACAGTGTGCTTTGCACTGATGGAAAATGCAGAAACCAAGCCTAACTTAAGCCTTGACTTGATCACACACAATTCTGTCTTCCCCATATTGACCTACTTTCTAAATGATGATTACATCAGACAAATGGAGTCATTTTCAGCTGGTTATCTAATAATTTTACTGCTGGGTAAATTACTACTTCTACTCTTTCATGGTTGTTAATGGTTTGAAAAGGAATTCAGGAAACAATCAACATGAAGGAACAACGTTGTTTTGAATTGGAATAAATTTAGGTGCCTCAGACTTAAAGTAAAAGGTTTATAAATGTAATAATGATGGATCCATTAACAACTATTTTCTCTCACTCTGCATTGTTCCTCTTCTCTGCACTCACCTCCACTTTTCTAAGTCCAAGGGAAGCTAATGTAAGCACATATGGTGCGTGACAGTTAATCATTCACTCTCAGAAATAGCTATACAATATTAAACACTACAGGATCCTGCTCTTGTCTGCCAAATCTGCTCACTATTCCACAACAACCAGCTTCTTTACTCCACTACAGGTCGGTCTTCCTGTTTGCTGCACTGTCATTTACATGAATTTTCAGGGAATGTAAGGACTTTTTGTCACTCAGATTGAGACCATCCAGTCAGCTACCTCGGCTGCTACCACCTCCTGCACCAACCCAACTGACCAACTGTCATCTAAAGCTCTGCCTGCTCTAGCTCTGAACTCATATCACTCTCCAATTTTTCTCTATCTCTCCTGATGCACTCTCCAAGTTCCTCTTGTCCATACAATCCACCTCCTGCTCCCTCACCCTATTTCCACTCAACCATTGAGCATATTTCCCCTCCTGATGCCCATGTTAGCTGATATTGTTAAAGTTTCTCTCCCTTCAGGTGATATTTCTCTCTCCTTCAAATCTTCATCACCTCTTTCCTCAAAAAGAAAACTTTTGACTCCAATGTCTTTGCAAACTCTTTCCCCATCTCCAAACAGCCTTTCTTTTCCAATGTCCTTGAATGTGTTTTTGTCTCCAAAATCCTTGCCCTCTTCCCAAAAAATCCATTTCTGAAGTGTTGCAGCTAGGTAACTGTACCCATGACAATGCTGAAACAGCCCTTATCACAGTTGTAAATGGCATCCTAAGTAACTGGGACAAAGTTAAGCTGTCCATCTTCACTCTTTGTGAGTGACCTGCAGCCTTTGATATGGTTGATCACAGTATCATCCTCCAACGCCTTTCAACCCTCTTTATCTGTCTAATTGCTGCCAGTGAATCTCTTACAATGGACTTTCCTTTTGCTCATGGGCTGTTACCTCTGGCATTCCCAAAGGATCTATCCTTAGCCTTATTCTATTTCTCGTTTACATCCCCTTGATGAAATCATCCGGGTGCAAAGTGCTAGTTTTCACATGTGATGATATCCAACTCTACCTCTCCATCACCTCTCTCTCAATTCTTCCATTGCCGCAAAATCATCAGATTGCTTATCCAGCATCCAATACCAGATAAGTTCAAATTTCTTCCATTTAATTATTAGAAAGACAGAAGCCATTGAGTTTGGTTCTATATCCAATCTGATCCAGGGAGATGATTCCCAGCCTCCGGTGATGATTTCTGGCCTCCGGCAATGACTCCCAGCATGATGTGGTGAACCCCTGGCCTGGCACAGTGGCCTCCCAGCATGGCATAGTGACCTCTTGTTCTGGCACAGCGGCCTCCTCCCATAGGGGCCTCCTGGCGTGCTGTGGTGACCTTCTGGCCTAGTGCAGTGACCTCCTGGTCTGGTACAGTGGCCTCCTCCCATAGGGGCCTCCCGGCATGCTGTGGTGACCTCTTGGTGTGGCACAGTGGCCTCCTGCCTTCTGGTGTGGCGTGGTGACCTTCCGGCCTGATGCAGTGACCTCCCAGCCTGGCACAGTGGCCTTCCGATATGGCATGGTGACCTCCCAGCCTTGTCAGGTGATCTCCTCCCATAAAGGCCTCCTGGCATGGTGTGGTGACCTTCCAGCCTCCTGGAGTGGCCTCCCGGTGTGGCGTGTCACCAGCATGGTGTGGAGCCAGGGCTTGGTGAAGACTGGAAACTAAGTGCCAGTATGGTGTGTTATACTGAACTTTTATTTCTGTAATTCTGGACATTTTATTTATGTATTGTCTAAGATCCTGTAACAATAGAACTTGTGCCTAGGTATGTTTGTATCTAAGTCAGCGCTGTAATTGGCAACTTATAAACTTTTCACAATATTCATTGAGTATATGTGACAATAAAGGCTATTCTATTCAATTCTATTTTATTCTACTCCTCTTCCTAGACACTGTCTGTCTTTACACTGGAATGTTTTCAACCTAGTGTCACATTTGATCCTGAGGTGATTTGCCAACTCTATATTTGTGCTATTCCCAAATCTGTGAGCACCTGACCATCCCTGCCACAACTTATCTGCTGCCAAAATTGTTTGTGGCACTTTTACCTTTAGGCTTGATGATTGTAATGCACTCCAGGCTGGTTTCTTGCATTCTACCCTCTGTGATTGAGAGAGTATCCAAAATGCTACAGTCCGCATGTCTCAACCTGTGACAAAACTCTTTGCCTACCGCCCTTCCACTTACTGGTCTATGTTGGCTCCTGGTCAAATGGTGTGTTCATTTAGAGTCATAGAATCGTTGAGATGTGAAGTATGAAACTGACCCTTCGATCCAACTCGTCCATGCAGACCAAATATCCTAAGTTGATCTAGTCCCATTTGCCAGCACTTGGCTCATATCCCTCTAAACACTTCCTATTCATATACTTATTCAGATGACTTCTAAATATTGTAATTGTATCAGCCCTCACCACTTTCTCTGGAAGCTCATTCATACAAGCAACGCCCTCTGCATGCAAAAGTTACCCCTTAGCTCCCTTTTACATCATTCCCATCTCATCTCAAACCTATGCCCTCTAGTTTTGAGGAGTTCCCCACCCCAGGAAAAGGCCTTGGATATTCACCCTATCCATGTCCCTCATGACTTTATAAACCTCTATAAGGTCACCCCTCAGCCTCCAACACTCCAGGGAAAACAGCCCCAGCTTAATCAACTTCTCCCTATAGCTCAAACCCTCCAACCCTGACAACATCCTTATAAATCTTTTTAAACTCTTTCAAGTTTTCTTTTCACTCTTGTTCTCAAATCGCTCCGTAGCCTCACCTTTCCTAATCTCTATAATCTCCTCTAGTTCCACAATTTCTAGAGATAGTTGTGCTCATCTAATTCTGACCTCTTGAGCATCCAGGGATTTTAATTGCTGCCTGTACCTAACACGAGTTCTATAATTCCTTCCCTACATATCTCTGCTTCTCTACCTCTTTCTCCACTCTTAAGACACTCCTTAAAGACCACCTCTTTGGACAAACATTGTGTCATCTAACCCATTAGCTGGATTGCTGATTTACAGTGCAGTTGGATGCCAGCAGTATGAGTTCAATTCCCGCGCCAAGTGAGGGTCCTATGTTCTTACCTTTTCCCCCTCACCTGAAACATACTGATCTTTAGGTTAAACCACAACTGGTCATTTCTCCCTAATGAGCGATTCGTCCACTCGAACTATGGTGACTTTATCTCAAGTTGCCCTTTGTCAAATTTTATTTAATAATATTCCTGTGAAGCACCTTGATATGTTTTACTTTATAAAAGCATTATTTAAATAGGTTAGTGTTGTCGCTGTTAAGTATAGATTAAGGAGATGAGTAAGGTTTCTGTTGGAACAATATATAGATTGCTATAGTCAGAATATTATGTAGCAGCATTGATTACTCATCCTCATAGTAGCATACAAGTCGCAAAAGAATCTCATTGATACCTTCGGTCCATTACACCCATGCTGGCTGTTTGAAAGGGCTCACACCAACATCTCCACTTCTTTTTCTGAAAATTCCTCATTCTCAAAAGCTGCCTAACAGCTTTTGCAAATTATTTATGGAACCAGCTTCCAAAACCTTTTCAGAAAATAGGTTCTGAATAAGAGAAAGCTCTCCTCCAGCTCCTTTGCCAATGTTTTTAAAGCACACAGAGGGTGGGGCATGTATGGAATGAGCTGCCAGAGGAAGTGGTCTGGGTACAATTGCAGCATTTAAAAGGCATCTGGATGGATACATGAATAGAAAGAGTTTAGAGGGATATGGACTAAGTGCTGGCAAATGGGACTAGATTAGGTTAAGATATCTGGTCAGCATGGATGAGTTGGACTTGTTTCCAAAGGGTCTGTTTCCGTGCTGTACGTCCCTATGACTCTATTATCTTTGACTGTTAACCCATTGGCAGAGGCAACAGTTTTGATCTAGCATAAGCTGATGATGACTGTATCTATTGCACCAAAAAAAATTATCTGGTCTTTTTTGCCCTTTTTTCTGTCAGTCATTATTAGATTATTAATTGCATTTATAATATTAAAAATGTTGGCAAAATGTGGTTGTTAATTTGTGATTTGACACGACTGAAGGAGCAGAAAAATTGTAACCTTCAGCCCTGCATCAAGTGAGGGTTGAAGGACTATGACCAATGCTTTCGTTATTTTTAACTTTGCTTCAGTATAAAACTTGGACTAGATGAATTCCCAGCTTTCAGTAATGTTAATCCTTGGTTAGGACATTGGTTAGGCCACTGTTGGAACATTGCGTGCAATTCTGGTCTCCTTCCTACCGGAAAGATGTTGTGAAACTTGAAAGGGTTCAGAAAAGATTTACAAGGATGTTGCCAGGGTTGGAGGAGCTATGGGGAGATGTTGAAGAGGTTGAGGCTGTTTTCTCTGGAGGCTGAGGTGTGACTTTATAGAGGTTTACAAAATTATGAGGGGCATGGATAGGATAAATAGACAAAGTCTTTTCCCTGGGGTGTGGGAGTCCAAAACTAAAGGGCATAGGTTTAGGGTGAGAGGGGAAAGATATAAAAGAGACCTAAGCAGCAACTTTTTCATGCAGAGGGTGGTATGTGTATGGAATGAGTTGCCAGAGAAAGTGGTTGAGGCTGCTCCGATTGCAACATTTACAAGGCATTTGGATGGGTTTATGAATAGGAAGGGTTTGGAGGCATATGGGCCGGGTGTTGGCAGGTGAGATTGGATTGGGTTGGGATATGCGGTTGGCATGGATGAGTTGGACTGAAGGGTCTGTTTCCATGCTGTACATTTCTATGACTCTATGACTCTATGACTTTGAGTGAAACTTTTCTATTTATTATGAACATGATCACAAACCCTGTTTAAAAATGCCTCCATGGGATATGGACATTGCTGGCTGGGACAACAAATATTGTCCATCTCTAATTGCCTTTTCTGTTCTCTAAATGTGTGTGTGCACACATACACCAGTTTTCAAAATGTATTAAAAAGTAATATATTGAATAAAATAAACGACCAAAAAAGATTAATTTTAGATCCTCAACAGATTAAGAGTTTTTCTAGTCTTAAATTTGATCACTATCAAATTCATCTTTTGTTGCATAATCTCTGTTTATAGCAACATTTCACAAACCTGTTTTTTTTTAAATAGTTAATTAAGCTTCTTAACTTTGATTAGTCATTTTTTTTTCTCTCAAACAAGTTTCTTGTAACAAAGACGGAGAATGCAGGTCATGCAGCACCTGTGGAGAGCAATCCGAGTTTATTTTTCGGGTCCAGTGACCCCTTTTCAGTTTCTTCTAATATCTCTAAGTCACCTACATCTACATTGCCTATTGTTAATTGGCATAATTATGGCATTCTGTTTGAGATATTAGTCTAAAACACAAAATAGTTGAAATAAATTGATTTTGTCATTGTTTAAAAATCTTATTAACGCCACCTGCAGTAGCTTTTTTGGTAGCTGCACTATAATTCACATTAAACTCACAGCTGACTTAAAAAATTCCAATTATCGCTCAGTTTCAAATTGACATTAAAAAAGTCTGAAACTTTGAGGGAGACAGCATTCACCTCTGTTACATTTGATAAATATTACATTGAGGTTTCATTATTTTCAGGCTTTCTGGTTTATTAGCCACCTGTAAATCATTATTCTGTTAATTGTTATTTCCCAATTTGATTCATTTATCCCTAAATGTTTTTTAATGACTGTAGCTTTAGAAATAATAAATAGAGATGTACATGGAAACCTAAATATTTCCAGTGCACATTGGTGATGATGGACCTTGCCTAGTGGCAGTGCACTTTCAAAAAATTATGCTCAAAATGATGATAACTCCACCAAGACTGCATCCATCCCATCCTGTATTAAAGTTTACTTTCTCTGATACTTACAATCAGAAGCCTCCTCCTCCATTAAGCTGCATACAGCTGTTCGTAACCCTCTTATACTGGGTTCAGTGTGATGCAATCTTACGAGTTTGGCTAAATTCATCAGGCTTTAATGAGATCCTTATGAAACAGTAAAACAGTAACAGGTAGTTTTTGTGTAAAAAGTCAAACGAAAATCTTGAAGGACAAAGTTGAGAATAGATTCTGATTCTGTTGGCCTGCTGTCTCCACCTATATAACTATTCAACTCTCTTTGATGCTAGGTATTCCACTCCGTCTGGAAATTCTTCACTTTGATGTACAGCTCCTCACATCAATAGAACATGCAAAGAAATATACTAAGAAGTATCAGTGAGCGATGTTACAGACTAGAAAAGTTCAATCAGTTGAAATAATGCATCCAACAGTGTATTTATACTACAAGTTTAGTATTGGTATGCAGTGGCTTTGGGCTTTACAACATGACTACAATCATGGGCTGAGCGGAATGCAGTTCATTCCATGATTGATGGATCCACCTAATTGTAGGAACGGCTGCATGTCAGTCCCCTGGTGGTTGTAAAACCTCTTTGTGGATACGAGTTTGAATTCCACCATGGTAGACAGTGAAATTTGAATTCAGTTCAAAAAAAAAGATCTAGAGTTAAAGCTAGCCAAATTGTGACTGTGTTGATTATCGTAAAGATCCACCTGATTCACTAATGTCTGTTAGGGAAGGAAATTCTCCATCCTTACCAGATCTGGCCTGCTTGTGACTCCAAACCCACAGCAATATGGTTCTCTCTTAACTGCCCTCTGAAATGTCAATTATATCATTAATGAGCCAACTGACGTCCATCTTTTTCAAAGGGAACTGGCATGCAATGGTAGCTCAGGGATTGATTATGAGTGGCACAGTTTTCCCGCACCTCCTGATAGCCAGCAGGCAAACCCTCCAGCCTTTGGAGATGTCCCTATCGGAATCCCGTGTTCAGTTGGAGCAACTGGCATCATAAATGTGATAAATGGCCATCTGAAAGCCCTTCCACTGCCCTTGACTCTGAAATTCCCATTCCCTCCACTCCAAGAAGCCCATCTCACACTTGTTCACTTAGCCCCAGGGGTCGCACAATGATTTGAATGAGCTATCACTCTCTATGGCATGGCAGGCAATAGAGGGCTGCCGACCTCTTAATCCTTGGAAGGAATTTTTATCCCCAGCAACCAAAGGCCCATAGAGGGCTTGATGTTGGCCTAGTATTTAATTTAGTTGAACCTCCCCTCAGCTGTAGCACATGTTTCTTGCTGATGGACTGGATTGATTTCAGTTCCATTAAATCCCACCTTCGGACTCTACGTAAATTGTGAAGGTCAAGTTATCTCTGAAGCAGAGCAAAGTGAGATACTTTCCTCAAGGTTTTCACTCTATTGCTCTCTAGTATCGTTTAGTTGTAGTATAGATGCACTCTGACTCCATATTTAGCTGGTAACACTCCAGTTAGAAAAGGCTTCTCTCCTTTGGACTCTCTTGCTAAGCAAACCGTGTTGTGCATCAGAAATTTTATGCTTTTGCCAAGTTTCTGGATCACCCAAATTTCTGTTTTAATGTAAAATAGAATCCCTACAGTTGGAAGTAGACCATTTGATCCACTGAGTCCACACTGACCCACTGGAGAGCACGCCATCCAGACTCATATTCCTACCATATCCCTGTAACCCTGCATTTCTCATGGCTAATCCACCTAGCTTGCAAATCCCTGGATACTATGGGCAATTTGGCATGGTCAATCTACTTAACCTGCATATCTTTGGACTGTGGGAGGAAACTGGAACACCTGGAGGAAACCCACGCAGACACAGGGAGAACGTGGCTGGAATTGAATTTGGGTCCCTGCCGCTGTGAGGCAGTAGTGCTAACCACTGAGCCACTGTGCCACCATGTAAATGGCTAAGAGGCAGCTTAGGGAATGGGGGCACCTGGCTGTAAGTTTGGCAGTCAGAAGATCCTTGAGGAGGGGGGAGAAGTATATGAAATAAATGCCCTAGCTCAGTTTTGGACAATTGCAAGGATTTGGGGGTCAGGTTCCATGTTTTGTCAACATGGGACTTACAGCATATGCCAATAGTTCATGCACCAAACATTGCACATACTAAGTTAATGGTCATGTGTGGAATAAAAAGGGACTCAGTCCTAAAGGGTGAAGGAGGAGTACAGTCTGACAGCGGATGCCACCACAGTCAGTAAAGGGTGTTGACTAATTACCCTACAGGGGATTGGCCATGGTCAGTCAATCACTTGTTCTGACCAGAGACCAGGAACCTGTGTAAATGCAGTCCAGAGCTTGGGCCATAATCAGTTCTGCAGGTCAACTGCATGTAGTCCAGAGATTACAGTGAGGTTAGTCAGGATGCTCTGGGGGTCTTGCAGTATATTTCAGAAAGAATGTGTTTTAATATGCTGACACGCTGTCCCCTTTCACAACAGGAGCTAGTAAACGATTTACTCATGGACACCAACCAAATGGAGGATTGACAGTAATAGATATTAGGATGTTTTACTGCAGATTTGTTACTGCAGGTTAGATTCCCTACAGTGTGGAAACAGGCCCTTCGGCCCAACCAGTCCACACCAACCCTCCGAAAAGCAACCTGAGTAATCTGATGCTGAAGATGAGGATGACAATCAAGCTGGTGATACAAGAGCTATGCCAGAGAGTGCCTGCTAGAAACCCACTCCCAGGATAAATGAGCTGAATTTGCACTTCATTTAATTGTTTAATATTGTCATATGGCAAGCAATCCCTGTTTCTTGCAAAGGATATGTGGACCTAATTCTTTCTGCAGTTCTTGATCTTTTATATTATTTAATAAATGTCTCATTGTCCATGTTATTGTAAGTTTGCCTTAAGGGAAGGAAATTGTCTGGCCTAAATATGATTCCAGACCCACAGCAATGTGGTTGACTCTCAACTGCTCTCTGAAATGACCTTTTAAAGTCAATCAATACAAGGACAACTAAAAATGGGCAACAATTGCTGGCCTTGGCAGTGATCCCCACCTTCCGTACAAGAGTTGTTAATGGGGGTTCACGTTGACCACTGCAGGTTCTGGTATCACAAACAGGGGGCGCAAGGGGCTGGCACTTGTCCTGAGAATAAGCTTCTAGGGGACCTGTTTATCATTCTTGTGGATGCCCACTAATTCCAGCATGCCCCCCCGAGAAGAAGGAACACTGGGAGTGAGGTCAATTTCCCTCATCACCCCCCTTCAACCCCTCATCTTTCCATTGAAGGAGAGCAGCCATGTGTACCTATCCAGCAGACACTGAGGGGCCTGTCATCAACCTGTCCAAGGAGACACACATACGCTGAGGCCATCATGGTATTGAAAATATTGGTGAATCCCTTCACCCTCTGATCGAGTTTACTGAAAGCCACTGACAAACCATTTTGATGTTCCTCTGCATTTTGACAAGGTCATTAATGACCATCTTCTGCTTGGGGCTTAGCAGGCACCTGGTCTCCAGCAGTCTACAGGGTGCCAGAGACTTGGCAGGTCCCTCCCTCAACCAGCTGCAGAAGTGTGCCAATGTTGTGCTCACTAGATGGTGTTCCCAAGTCTAATCTAGATACCCACTGAGGTGAATGTCTCCAAGTTGGACACCCCTTTTCTCCACCTCCCTGTCCACCTTCAGGTCTCTGTCCGTGATGGAGTGGGGGGGTTGGGGAGAAGCTTTCCTTTCTCTCTGGGCCATGTGTTCAGTAATAATGTCTGAGCACACAATTCCTGGCTGGCAGTGTTGCACTGGGGTGCAGCTGGATTTGAAATGTGAAACCAGAAGGCATGGAAACCAGAAGCCCCTGGCACTGGTGACCACTTCCACCTCCCTGAGGAAGGCACCCCGATGGAGCAAGCAGCGTGAATCCCATTGGGCAAAACACTTCAAATGCAAATGGAGAAATTCCATTCTCCAACACTAAATCCAGTACATAGAATCCCTACAGTGTGGAAGCAGGCCATCGAATCCTTCAAACAGGATCCAACCCCTTCCCCTAATAACCCAGTGAATCCCATGGCCAATCCACCTAACCTGCACATCTGTGGACTATGGGAGGAAACCCACGCAGACATGGGGAGAATGTGCAAACTCCACACAGACAGTAACCTGGGGTGGAATCAAACCCAGCGCCCTGGTGCTGTGAGGCAGCAGTGCTCGCCACTGACCCGCTGTGCCACAGTTGCATGCAGTCAACCAAATCCAACCCGTCTTCAATAAAAAGTGAATTTTTTTTTCTTGAGAACACAAAACAAATACTTTGATATTAACTGAGGATGGAACATTGTTTTCAGAAGAGACATTAACCCATTTAAAATACATTTGCATTGAAAATATTGAGTAAGAATACTTCCATCTGGTGTGTTTACATGCCATGGCAATGCTTTTTTTCAATTCTGGAAAGATTATTCTTTTATCTAGTTGTTAAGCCTCAATGATGTTTTTGGGCACTGGCTAATTTGCGTGCCTAACATTTCCACCCTGCACCTTGCAACCTGCAGCCTCAAAGGCATTCAACTTTAAAATGGCTTAAAGATTACTGAAACTTCAACACCAATTCAACCATGCCAGATAACTTTTTCTTTCCCATTCAGTTCAAAATACTGCAGGTGGTGCTATTTTGACAGGAAGCTGTCACGTTGAATTAATAGTTCTGGATCACTGGGAGAATGTCATGCAAACACACTTTGCGCCTGTCAGCACATTTCTGGAAGGTCACGGTGAATAATGAATGCTTCTACAGAGAAGCTCCGACTCTTCCCCCCAAACCCCCTATCACACGTTACTTCCCCCCAAACCTACCCACCTCCCCCTGTTAACTTCTTCCACATATTGCATCACTTGGCAACCCCATTTGTTTGACTCTCAAGGTTACAGAGTCCTCCCCCATTGTTGTAGCGCTTCACTTCCTCTGCAGCCTTTTGTGGCCGTGGAATGAATTTTATGCCTGGCTGCCCTAAGGATGCTGGATGTCATCCAGTTACTTTCCACAGAGGAGCTGCTCATTCTCCCTGAGGTCTACAATATCCTGTGGTTTGGTTAGCTCTCGGAGATGTTCTGAAAACAAAATTGGGATTGCCGGTGTTTCTTTTCAAAGAAAGGAAAAGAAAATATACCCACTTTTTACTTTGCAGCAGTCTGTTTTGCTCTGTAATAAATAGCTCATTCACCACAGAGAAGAATTGAGGCGTCTGTTACCTTAATGAACAAGGTCAATGCTTTAACATACATTCAAACTACATCATGTTGTTAATATTGACACTGAGGTGCCTTGCAAAGGATTGTATGTTGCATAGGAAATGCAATGTCAAAAGTAGTTCAATGTTCTTACAAACATTCATTAGTTTCACAAAAGAAGGAAAGCTATTTTCTTGGTATCCTTAGACATGACAGTATCTCTTTGGCTTTTTCTATCCAATCAAAACAAGGAAACACACAAACTTATCTTGAAATATTCCAACATTTTCTACAGCTGACATTTAGTTCCAAATCCTCTTTCCCCTTGCGTTGGGCAGATGCCTACAGATAATGTCTCCTCTGTGGAAATGTCAAGCAGCAATACCACACCAAAGGAATGGCAGCTATGATGCAATCGCACCTTGTTCTGTGAAAGAGCCCAACTAGAGCTTGGGCCATCTGAAAATCTGCAGAAATCTGGCAGCACATCACAAGCCATTTCAAGACTTTCATCCTATTTCAAAAGCCCAAAGAATAGGACTGCTTCCAGCATGGATATGACATGTTTTGCATTGAAAAATTGGAACAACAGTGACGATTACTTCAGAGATTTGTCCAAAAACTTAGCACTGCATAGTGTGAAAATAACATAAGAAAGTAAATCAACGTGACTTGATTTTTACAGGAGGTTCTTTTTGACCTGATTGCTTTCCCCTCTTATTTAATATACCCCTCTTTTTAGAAAAATGAAAATATGTGAAGCATTGTGATGAAAGAACTGCCTCCGTTATGACTGCAAGGCATTTTCTGACTAACAAGAGTTTTATTATAAATAAATGAGCCTTCAAGAATACTGTTCAAATCGTCCTTTATATTGCTGCAATGTTCAGAGCAGATCAGACAATGTCTTCCAACATATCACGGTTCGGTGGTAAAGATCTAGAGCTGAAATTCTAGATCCAGGACTTGGATGAGATGCACATAGAAGCTGAAAGTAGCCTTGCTGTCTGGTATGTGTTACAGCTCATGATCAATATGTTTGTAAAGGTTTCTGCTCTTGATATCATCACTGCATCATGGCAAGTGAACTGAGGATGCAACATTCTCAGATTCCATCTTGGATCTCTTAAAGCATAACATATCAAAACATATCACTCCACTGGAATTGTGTTGTTCTGTGCTGTAATATGATATGTTAAGACAAGTCCATACACTTGCGGCAATGAATGTTATGTTTCTATATAATAGTTAGCTGCAATAACTGTATGTTCGATTCTTCAATACCACAGTATCCACACACTGGGATCGATGCTGGCTCACAGTACAAAGTAACACCAACTTCAATCTGTGCATTAGTTGAGGTTACCGTGAAGGAGACTCATTCTCAACCTCTCCACATGCTTGTGGTGTGGTGACTCTAAGGTTAAACCACCATCAGTTCTTTGTAATGAGAGAGCAGTCCTATGACCTGATGAGGCTATGGTAACATTACCTTCCCCACATCCAGTTTCTTACCTTATGGGAGAGAATATAAGCATTGCCTCGAGAGGTGAAATGCCCTGCTGAATCCAATACCCATGTCAACCAGTTCCTAGGGACCTTCTTATCTCCATACTGTGTTTTCAGTATGATGAGCGACCTGCAAGTCCAACTACCCTCATGTGGTGAATAATAATGATGCTCATTGACATCCCAATTGAGGCCATGTAAAAGAGATCGATCCAAATGGTATTTCTGTTGAGGTACAGGAGCAGTCTGAGGCCACAAATGTAAAAGGGGCATCCTCAGTCATCACAGGGGTGGCCTGGCTGCTGAATCTATCTTATAAATATGCTAGAGAGAGGGTGCTTCTACCTGACACACAAGAGCACATTCTCTTTTACGCACCTTCCAATTGCAGCTAGTCACTCCACTTGAACTGAAAATTCAGGAGGGAGGGGTCTGGTTCTTGTTCGGCTGGCATAAAGGTTGCCTTGTTTAGCTGTCATGGCTTGAGCCCAACCTCCTTCCTCTAACTGCAAAAGAGGACAAATCTCTGAGAGTTGTCAATCAATCAAATGGTGGGCAGCTCCCTGGTCCCATAAGTCTCACCAGGAACTGTGGCTATTGTGGGGATCACAACCAGTCCTAATGACAACATGCTGTGATGGAGCTTGGGTTTTCAATTCAATCTGGATCTTCCCATAGCCTGGCTGCCAGGCCAGAAGTGAGGAGTTCAGGGTGAGGAGTGGGAACAAAGTGGAGACAATGGGGGTGGGAGGAAGGGTGCACAGGGCCAACGAAGGAAGCTTCATCTATCTTTGAATAACCAGCTATTTGCTCAACATTGAAACCTGTCAGGATACACATTTAGCATGGATGTGCTTAAAATCCCAATGACCAATGGAAGGGGCCCATAAGTGGCCATTAGTCCAAAAAACATTAGAAGCTACATCCATGTGGCGCAGATGGTGACAATCAGCTTGACTACAAAATCAGTGATCATTGATTACACAAACAAGGCAGAATGTTTATATATATCAAGGATCCTGTATTAGAAGAAGATTGAAGGTCTACAGTGATGAGTTTGAAATGGATTTTGTTGATGT
The DNA here is from genome assembly GCF_004010195.1 of Chiloscyllium plagiosum. NCBI lineage: Eukaryota > Metazoa > Chordata > Chondrichthyes > Orectolobiformes > Hemiscylliidae > Chiloscyllium > Chiloscyllium plagiosum. The sequence goes on along the minus strand of NC_057712.1, from coordinate 15,875,697 downwards.
ATCTATCAATAAAAGAGTGCAGAATTTGCCTTTGGGTGACTAAAATGTATTGGCAGACCATTTAGAAGTACATAATATGATCAAGCAGAGTTAGAATAACGTCATGATGGTGAAATCATGCCTAACAAATTTACTAGAATTCTTGAAAGGGTGACAAGCAGGATAGATAAAGAGAAAGCTGTGGGTGTCATAAATTTAGATTTTCAGAATGTGTTTGTTAAGCTACCATACATTAGGCAACTTAGTAAAATAAGAGCTCATGGTGTTAGAAATAGTATATTGACATAGATAAAGTATTAAAAAGTGTGAAAAAGCACAGCAGGTCAGGCAGCATTTGAGGGGCAGGAGAGTCGACGATTCGGGTGTAAGCACTTCATCAGGAATGAGAAAGTATCGGTTAATGACAGAATATGGAAAATTGGGTTAGGACAGAGGGAAGGTGACATTGTCAGGACCTGTAACTCATGGAATGCCACAGGAATTGATGCGGTAGCCACTATTGTGTACAATTCTGGTCTCCTTCCTATCGGAAAGATGTTGTGAAACTTGAAAGGGTTCAGAAAAGATTTACAAGCATGTTGCCAGGATTGGAGGATTTGACCTATAGGGAGAGGTTGAATAGGCTGGGGCTGTTTTCCCTGGAGAGTCCCTGGGGTGGGGGAGTCTAGAACTAGAGGTCATAGGTTTAGGGTGAGAGGGGAAAGATATAAAAGAGACCTGAGAGATAACGTTTTCACTCAGAGGGTGGTACGTGTATGGAATGAGTTGCCAGAGGTAATGGTGGAGGCTACTACGATTGCAACATTTAAAAGGCATCTGGATGGGTTTGGAGAGATATGGGCCAGGTGCTGGCAGGTGGGACTAGATTGGGTTATGATATCTGGTTGGCATGGACGAGTCGGACTGAAGGGTTTGTTTCTATGCTGAACATCTCTATGGCTCTATGTCTCTATTATTCGTAACATATGCTAATGACTTGGATGAGCAAAGTGAATGTGCTGGAGCCAAGTTAGCTGATGGTACAAAATTGATGGGCAGGCAAGTGGTGAGGCTGACCTAAAGGGGACAGAGTGATATGGACAGGGGTAAAAGGTTGGCAGATGGAATATAATATTGGAAAATATGACATTATGGCCTTTGACAAGTAGGAAAAAAGAGCTGAATATTCTTTAAATGGGGAAAGATTGCAGGAAAAGCTACAGAACAGAGGGATTCAGGAGACTTTGTGCATGAATTACAAAAAGCTAGCATCCAAGTTCAGTGAGTAATAAGGAAGGCAAACAGAATTATTTCAATGGGAATGAAGTGTAACGCCAGGCAGGCTTTACTAAACCTGGCAGTAGTCAGACCACAACTGTAATACTGTGAACAGTTTTGGGCCCCTTGTCTAAGGAAAGAAATACTGCCATTGGAGGAAGTCTAGAGAAGGTTCACCAGGCTGACACCAGGTACAGAGGGGCTGCTTTATCAGGAGAGGTTGAACAGGTTGGGCATGCACTCATGTGAATTTAGAAGAATGAGAGGGGATCTTATTGAAACATATAACATTCCTCGGGGATTTGACAGGGTAGATGTGAAAAAGTTGTTTTCCCTGATTAGAGAGTCCAGGACCAGAGGGCTAATCCTGGAATTAAGGGATGCATATTTAAGACAGAAGTGAGGAGGAATTTCTTCTCTCAGTGGGAGTTAATCTGTGGAATTCTTCACTTCAGAAAGTGTCACAGTTGGGCTGTTAAGTATATTCAAAGTTGAGATTTTTAAACAGTAAAGGAATCCAGGGTTATGAGGAAAAGGCAAGAAAGTGGAGTTGAGGATTATTTAGATCATTTAATGGCAGAGCAGACTCAATGGGCTGAATGGCCTTCTTCCGTTCCCATGTGCCCTGGTCCCATGATAGTGAAAGCAAAACGGGATGACAGAACTTTTAAACAGAAAAAGACTGGAAAAAATTCGGCAGGTCTAGCAGCATCTGTGGACAGAGGAAGTCAATGAACTTTTGACATGGTGAGAAAGAGTGAGAAATGTATCAGGCTTTAGGCAAGTACCGAGTCAAGGAATGTAGGGAGGTAGAAATGGAGAATGGAAGGTCAGTGACAGAACCAAATACTAGAGAAATCAAATGACATGGGATGATTGTATCAACATGGGAGATGGTAATGGGATCACATGGTGAACAGTGAGTACAGAATGCTAATTTGAGGTCACATGTCACCAGGTCATAATCCAACAGGTTTACTTGAAATCACTTTCAATTAAACCTGTTGGACTATAACCTGGTGTTGTGTGACTTCTGACCTTGTCCACCCCAAGCCAACACCAGCACCTCCACATCACCTGGAAAGAGTGTTTGGGATCTTGGATGGTGAGAAGTGAGGAGTAAAAGGTTATGTGTTAGAATAGAATAACACACAGGCTCTTCAGCCCAACAAGTCCACACCAAGCCTCCAAAGAGCTAACCCACCCAGACCCATTATCACCCCTGACTAATGCACCTAACTAACACTGTCCTGAGCACCATGGGCAATTTAGCATGGCCAATTCACCTGATTTGCACATCTTTAGATAGTGGGAGGAAACTGGAGTAAACCCACGCAGACACGGGGAGAATGTGCAAACTCCACACAGACAGTTACCCAAGACTGGAATCGAACCAAAGTCCCTGGTGCTGTGAGGCAGCAGTGCTAGCCACTGTGTTTCCTCTGTTAACAGATGGAGGAGAGTACATGTCAGGGTGATGAGAAATGGATCACTGTGTCTCAGAAGGAATAAAGCTTTTTAATCCTGAAAAAGGAAGTGAAGGTGTTTGGCATTTTGCACTGGAGCTGATGGAGGATGTTTTTATTCATTCACAGGATATGGTGGCACTGGCAAAGCCAACAACTGTTGCTCATCCTTAATTACCCTTGAACTGAGGAATTTGCTGGGCCATTTCAGAGCTGATTAAGAGTCAATACTGCTGTGGGTCTGGAGTCACGTGTAGGCCAGACCCAAAGAGATGGTAGAGTTCCTACCCTCAAAGACATTAGTGAACCAAATGAGTTTTCACCACAATCAATGTTTGTCTTGGTAACCATTGCCAAGACGAACTTTCAATTTCAGACTTACCGATTGAATTTCAATGTGACCAGCTGTCATGATGGGATCTGAATAGTGCATTAGTCTGGGCCTCTAGAGTGCTCATTACTGCTACACAATCATCTTCCCTTATTGAATCTCAAAGCTGCTGGTGTGGAAGGTGAGGTCAAGGAGAACAATGTCTCAGCTGTGAGAGGGAAGGCAAGCAATGCGAATAGAAGTTCTGGAAATGAAATGATTTACACATGCTCTGAGGCAGGCGGCATTTGCTTCCAGCTGATCCTCTGTGGGAATGTACCTGCTAGTTATGATAATTCATAAGTTGCATTGCAGGACAGAATGGCTTACCTTCACTCTTGAGTCACACGTATGTCTTTAACCATTGGAATTAAAGCAGATTGATTGGACAGGTTAGAAGGAGAATGATAGTGTCTCCTCTGTTTGGACAGCATTGCAACATATCCTAAATCTTATTGCATTGTACTTTTCAGTTCTCAATGGCATGGGAATGAACTTAACCAGAGCCAAACCAGAATACCACACCAGTGACAGTGCATTTCCATTGTACTTGCACTCCTGAGAAAGACCTCAGAATGACTCATCGACTCTTATGGAACAACAATAGCACTGCACTGTTACCAGTGCAATAACCATATTGAACTAATTTCAAGAATATTGGCACTGGGAACAGAAAAGTTTCCCCTGAGAAGGTCCAAGAAAATGAGAAGATATAAGGCGTTAGCTATGGAGAGAGAGAGAAAAAAATCATCATCTTGTGCCCAGCAATGAACAGTGTCAAATTCCACATTCCTGCTTCTTTTTTTAAAAAATGATCCAGACTGCAGCAAAGTACAAGTAACTTAGCAAGGAATGAAAGGAAGGTCTTTCTAGGAATTAATTGATTCCTTCTAATTTCCTTCCTCATTTCCTAAACACCATCCTAACTCATACTGAAATACATGTTTCCACGAGGGCCATTTTTTTGGCTAGACTGAAATCAGTTAATGTAACACAGACTGTGAGTCAAAGCCTGGTCCTCCTCTCGTCTGTACTGTTCCATTCCACCTTGGCCACACATTTACCCACCTAATCACTAGGGGAGGCAGTGCTAGAAGATTCTAATATCTGATTGCTGCTTTATTATAAGCATAACTGATTAATAATGGAAAGCAGATGAGGAAATTGTAAATTTCCAGTTTCGAGCGTTTCATTCTATTTTAACCAAAAGAAACAGGAACCACTTACCAAAATCATTTGCAAAGTCAAAAAATTTTGGATTGTACAGTTATGTTAAAACTTGCGCTTTGTGAGAATTCTAATACTACACCACTACATATTCTTTATATCTTCCATTTCACAACAGCTTTACTTTGTGTGTGGGAGATGCAGCCTTCAAATAATTGAAGTAAACCCCATTGAATAGATGGTAAAGGTTGTGTTGTGGTTGTATCCTACTACAGAACCAAAAGCTCTGCATTCAAGTCCCACTTCAGATATTTGGTGGCTAAGCAAGTTACATTCATAATTAGATTAGATTCCATACAGGGTGGAAACAGGCCCTTCAGCCCAACCAACCCTCCGAAGAGTAACCCACCCAGACCCATTTCCCTCTGACTAATGCGCCTAGCACTATGGGCAATTTAGTGTGGCAAATTCACCTGACCTGCACATCTATAGACTGTGGGAGGAAACCAGAGCACCCAGAGGAAACCTGCACAGACACGGGGAGAATGTGCAAACTTCAAACAGACAGTCGCCCAAGGCTGGAATCGAGCCTGGGACCCTGGTGCTATGAAGCAGCAGTGCTGACCACTGAGCCACCATGCCACCTGTGGCCAAGTAGATTGAGTATCGACATTCCAATGTATGCCAAAGGCAAGCAGTAGAAGTGGCAGAAATTCCTTCTCAGTGACATAATGAGAATAAACTTGAGGCCTCTACATTGAGTCATACAGTACAGAAACAGACCCTTGGATCCAACCAGTCCATGCTGATGCTAACCCCAAATTAAACTAGCCCCACCTCCTTGTGCTTGGCCCATATCCCTACAAACATTTCTTATTCATGTATTTATCTAAATGTCTGTGAATCATTGTAACTGGACCCGCTCCACCAGTTCCTCTGGAATCTCATTCCACACATGAACCACTTTCTGTGTAAAGCAATTGCCCCTCATGTCTTATTTCGAATCATTTTCCTCTCACTTTAAATAATTCCCCCAGTCTTGAAATCCCCCACCCAAGGGTAAAGACACCTCTACCATTCACCTTATCTATACCCCTTATGAGTTTATGAACCTCTATAAGGTCAGCTCTCAATCTCCTATGCAATAATATCCTTCCTATAGCAGGGAGGCCAGAACTGAGCAGAGGACTCCAGAAGAGACCTCACTAATGTACAAGCCCAACATAATGTCCCAAATTCTATAGTCAAAGGTCTGAGTAGTGAAGGCAAGCATGTTAAAAGCCTTCTTAACTATCCTATCTATATGTGATGTAAACTCTCAAGAATTATGCACCTGAACCCCTCGGTCTCTCTGTTTTACAACCAACTAAGGCCTTACTTTTAATTGTATAAGTCTTGCATTTATTTGTTTTACAGTCACTATCATAACTCCAGGCTACTGCATACATGTCCAAATATATGTTGCCAAATCAACTTGGACTCCCTGAGAGGCCAGATGGCTGGTGTGGATCATATTGATGCTGAAAGTATGGGGTTTGGTTCCCATTCTGGTTGGTGTGGATTTGGGATTTACCCATAGTGGAGATCATGGGCAATGGGTTGGATCTATGTTTTGGGAATAGAGTTCAAGAAAAAGAAGAATAGATGGCTGCAAGTGAATAACTCAACCGGTAATACATTTATTTCAATTAGCTCGTTTTTAAAGGTGGAGAGAAACTATACAGGATATAAACTGCAACTTTAACCTAATCCAACTATTAGAAAGGTGACTGGGTCAGCTCAGCTGTACTTTTTAAACATGTCCAATTTTATTTTTTATGGGCTTGTTTGAAATTATTCTGCCCGATCAAAATTAAAAATGAAAGACCTGCCCTTAGCGGTGGTGAGATTCCTTTTGCCACTCTAAATCTGCGGCTTAAGCAAATGATATTTTTGCGTCTTCCGTCTCTGATTAGCTTTTGACTTATCTCCATTGGGCTCCTGTCATGGAGAGGGAGGGAAATTAAATGAAGTAGCCAGCAAAAGATGAAAAGAAGACGTGAGTTGAAATGCTGGGAGGCTGCAATGACATCAGCTTCCTCAGGAATTAAGGTATCAACAGAAGAAAGGGCTCCTAATTCTCAACTACATCCATCAATGTCGTGCAGCAGTGGATTTCCAGGGATGTTATAGTAAAGCATATTCGGCAAGGTGCATCATACCATATGGTGGTAAGTTGTTGTCATTCTCCACAACATAATGCAGGAAGATGTACAGTGACCATAAGGTGCAATGTACCAGTATAAGATGTGCAACTTGCCTTATAACTGTTTACAGCACAGAAGGAGGCCAGTTGGTCCATTGCATCTACACAGACACACACCCACATGCAAATATACACGTATAGGTTTGTGGGGTGAATTTGTATTTGCAGAATTACATTTTACTTTGCTCAAAAACTGCATGAATCCATGTAAGATTCTACAAATCTGTTTTTTAGATTAGAATCAATCTGACCATTGTGGCACAGACAGCCTCACACAGGGAAACTCACACTTTCAATACATTATCTGGACTGACATGACACAAAGTGTTAAAGTTCACTTGAGAATGTAACTTTTAAAAAATGTTTTGTGATTTGCATATGAAAGAACTGAAACCAACATGGTCATTCTAAAAGATGAGAGACTTAACAAACAATCCAGGTATTTTTCAATGTATAATTTCAGTTACATCACACTGTAGACTTTTGCTATAAATTCTGTATCTTACAACCCTTTTCTCCACAACCATCTGATGAAGGAGCAACACTCCGAAAGCTAGCGCTTCCAAATAAACTTATTGCACTATAGTCTGGTGTTGTGTGATTTTTGATTAGTGGTGCTGGAAGAGCACAGCAGTTCAGGCAGCATCCGAGGAGCTGCTTGAACTGCTGTGCTCTTCCAGCACCACTAATCCAGAATCTGGTTTCCAGCATCTGCAGTCATTGTTTTTACCTAGTTGTGTGATTTTTAACAAGTCAACAAAAATGTGACAACATTAATCCTATTTTCAAGCTTTTGTTTCACAACCTGAAGGCTATGGTGACACAAGCAAATATCTGAATACTGCTTAAATGTTACATGTATTTCACACTCAACAACCCTTTAAGGCATTGAGTTCCAGACTTTATTTTATGCTACCTCTTACTTGATGGCTGAATCTTACATTTTTGGCTAAATACAAGTGCCAATTTTGTTTTGAGGGAATGCCATTACAAGGCCAAGTGAGATTTCTCACCATATTTTACCAAAGGGGTATCATTAACTACTTACCCTTTCCCCAAGAATCCCTCCTATCCAATTCTAGTTTTCATGTTACCGCACTATTCCCTGAACAACTTGTTAATCACCAGATAGCCGCTGAAAGACCGGCAGCCCCTGCTATCTTTCAAAGTCCATTACACATTCAGACAAGCACTGTCAGTCTGGTGCTGGTCTGTCTGCTTCATTGTAAGGGTTGTCAGCTCACCCACTCCTCTGTGCGATGCTGACTGCCTATCACAGCGTCTCCACTATGCCTGCTCCTCAGGTTCTTTCTACATCATTAGCTAGGTGTTGGGTAACCTGAAATATATGAGGGAAACTACTTGGAAATATTGCAATAACCAGTTTGGTTAGCATTTCTTTTTTCTTTTGCATCTTCTTTCAAAAATGAAGTTGTTAGTGTAAAAAAGCTTTTTGAATGCAGAGTTACTATATTCAAGTGCTGCATGGTCAAACCAACTAACTGCTTCATTTCTGACTCTGTAATGAAAGCAGACAGTCTGCAAAAGCAGAAATGGTATAAGCAGCATGTCAGATCGACAAAAAGGAAGTGAATGCATTATGTACAGGCTGTTCTAATGAAGCATCTTAACACTATGGAAAAGACAGAGTAAAACTTTAATAATGTCGTTCATGACCTGTTGCTTTTGATGTGCTTCACAGCCTCTTAAGTACTTTTGAAGTGTAATCATTGTTGTGATGTGGGAAACACATTAGGACGTTTGCACATATCAGAAACAGCTATGCGATACTGACATGTTTTACTGATTTAATTGAGGGATAAATATTATCCAAAATAGTGCCATTAAATCTTTTACATTCACCTGAGATGACTCACAGGATGTAGGTATAATGTGACATCCAAAAACTTGACACCATTCAGGACAAAGCAGCCCGCTTGATTAGCATCACTTCACAAGTATTCATTCCTCTACCACTGACTCTCAGTAACAGCAGTGTCTACTATCAACAAGATGCACTGCAGAAGTTCACCAATGATCCTTAAACAGCACCTTCCAAACCCACAACCACTTCAGCTAGAAGGACAAGGGCAGCAGATAAGTGGGAACCCTACCAACTTCAAGTTCCCCTCCAAGCCCCATCCTGACTCAGAAATATATTGATTTGGAGGTGCCTATGAAGAACTGAAACCAACATGGTCATTCTAAAAGATGAGCAACTTAACAAAAAATCCAGGTCTTTTCCAATATATAATTTCAGTTACATCACACTGTAAACTTTTTGCTATAAACTCTCTCTTACAATCTTATACTCCACAACCACTTGATGAAGGAGCAGCGCTCTGAAAGCTAGTGCTTCCAAATAAACCTGTTGGGCTATAATCTGGTGTTGTGTGATTTTAAAGGAAATATATTGCTGTTCTTTCACCGTCGCTGGATCATAATCTTGGAATTCCCTCCCTAATGCCATTGTAGGTCAACCTACAGCAGGTGGATTGCAATGGCTCAAGAAGACAGTTCATTACCACTGCTAAAGGGCAACTAGGGACGGGTAATAAATGCTGGCCAGTCAGCAATGCCTGTGTCCCAGGAATGAATTAAAAAAATACAATTGCTAAATATGGTTGTTTATTCATTTTGACTGCAATAAAGTTTAAAACTAAAGTCTGATCTGACATGGTTCACTTCTACCTAACAGAAGTATGAACCTATCAAGATAGTAAGATAAATAATTACTGGAGATTATATTTTTGTTTTCTTACTTTTGGAAGGTTTCCCTACAAAACGAGACAAATAAGTTTCTCTGAACAGTTTTGGTGTTTGGTCTCATTTTTCTTATCTATTCAAGGGATGTTGTTATCTATTGGGGAGGACAATTGTTGCCAGTGCAATTGTCCTCCCCAATTGCACTGGCAACAATTAAAAGTTAACCATATTACTGTGTGACTGCACTCACATGCAAGCCAGACCAGATAAGGGCAACAGGTTCCTTCTTAAAGGGCAACAACAAACCAAATGGGCTTGTCCAATAACTACAATGATTCCATCATTAGACTTTTAACGTTTTTTAAAAAAAAATAAATTCAAAATCCACAATCTGTCATGGCAGTATTTGAGCCAGTCATTACCTGAGTCTCTGGATGATTAGCTTAGCAATAACCCCACTAGGGCATTACTTGCCCTAATGATAGGAGTGATTCAAAGGAAAGAGAGATAACAAAGACAGACATAACAGCTGGCTCATCCTTCCTTCTCTTTGTTTAAAATCACACTATGTTGATCAGTACTGTACAACTGCTCACTTCTCTTGCCATGCATCATTTTTACTGAGAACTGCCAGCCATCAGTCCAATAGAGGCCCTCTCTCCCTTAGCTCACTTGCTTCTGTGTGTCCAGAGAGCTCCATTCAAATTCAAGAGAAGTCGTTGGCTGGAATGATTTGTTAAAGTTATATCAGTCATTTACTATATATTAATACAGACGTTACATGGGAATATCACCATCTGTAGAATCCCCTCCAAGCCACTCATCATCCTGACTTGGAAATATATCACTATTCCTTCACTGTCACTGGGTCATAATCCTGGAATTCACTCCCTAAGGGCACTGTGGTGAACCTACATCACAGGGACTACAGCAGTTCAAGAAGGCAGCTCACTACCACTTTCTGAAGGGCAACTAGGGACGGGCAATAAATGCTGACCCAGCCAATGTTGCCCACGTCCCCTGAGAGAATTTAAAAAAAAGAATTGTTTTATACGGTTGTTTATTTATTTTGGCCAAAGGTCTGCGTTCTGTTTAGCTCTCAGAAAGTGGTATACTCCTGCCAGCAGCTGCAGACCTCCACAACCCTTAATTTTACCACCCACACTGAATGTGAAATATTACTGACATCCGGAGCTCACTCTCAGAATGTGAATTAGATTAGGTTCAGAGTCAGGGTGGGCTCAGCACACTGAGGGAGTAACTATGACTTTGCGTGCAAATCTAACATGCCCCTTTTTACATTTCTTCTGATTTATAAACATCAGAGGAGATTACAAAAATGCTTGACTAACTCACCACTTTTTTGAATTCATTCAGAGGGGATGAGGGCATCACTGGCTAGGCCAGCATTTATTGTCCATCCCTAATTGCCCACGGGGCTGTTAAGAGTCAGCCACATTGTTGTGGGTCTGGAGTCACATGTCAACCAGACCAAGTAAGGATGACAGAATCTTTTCCTAAAGAACATTAGCAAACCAGATGTGCTTTTTCCTGATAATTGATTTGTAGTTATCATTAGATTCTTAGTTCCAGATTTTTAAATTGGAGTTAAATCCCACCAGTTGTTGTGATGGGATTCAAACCCAGGTCTCCAGATCATTACCTGGGCTTCTGAATTAACAGTCCAGTGATAATACCACTAGGCCATGACTTCCCTTTACCTTAGTATGCAAAATAAAAATGATCCCTTTATCACAAAAATTGACAACTACCATCTAATTGTCAAAATCATCATAATAGTATAAATTTATGTCTAAGTAGATGCATCAGCTGATTTTTATTTTCTGTTTACAAAAATCTTGATTCAAGGAAGTTTTATCAAATTTAAATAAAAACCGAAAGAATAACTGAAACATTAACTCTGATTTCTCTGCACAGACGCTGCCAGACCTGCTGAGCCTTTCCAGCAATTTCTGTTTTTGTTTCTTTATCAAAGTTAACATGATTGTGAATATGCGACTGTAGTTAATTTATCAGGGTTGAGAGGGCAGACGTCACCAGAAGAGTATAATCAGGTGGAATAAAGTTCACTTCAGAAAATAACATTATTTATACTTAGCTTTAAATTTTCAGAGACAATTAGATATGACTTGTAGAAAGCTACAATATGATACTGCAATGGAGTACAGTATGTATTGGGGTTCACCAGGAGCTGGTATAAGTAGCGTTGACTTTCTTGACTAACCAACTCATGCATTGTCAACACTCTGTTTTAATTCAAGATTTCTGGTGTACACAGCTCAATTTTGAGCTCAGAAGATGAGATGTGCACTTCAGGAAATAACATTATTTGCAAAGGTCAGTTAGACTCGAAATGTCAGCTCATTTCTCTCCTTACAGATGCTGCCAGACCTGAGATTTGCCAGCATTTTCTGATTAGGAGGCCTGCCTTACTACTCACAGAGGAGAAAGTGACGACTGCAGATGCTGGAGATCAGAGTCGAGAGCGTGGTGCTGGAAAAGCACAGCAGGTCAGGCAGCATCTGAGGAGCAGGAGATGCGACGTTTCGGGCATATGCCCTTCATCAGGAATGAGCCTCATTGACTCTCCTACTCCTCAGATGCTGCCTGACCGTCTGTGCTTTTCCACCACCACACTTTCGACTCTTACTACTCATAGAATTTTTTTAAAGATTGTTTGGCACTCAAGCCCTAATTTCTCACACTTCCTCACCTCCCCACTCCCACGTCACCTCCATGGCCTTACACTTCTTTCTTGTCATCTTCTTTATGCCCAATCATCCAGATGATCATTCAATATAAAGTAACAAAGGAAAGTCTTGAAATGCATTTCAACACACCCATTCAGAAGACAGTTTTGACAAATACTGATGCTGTAACAACACTTCGAGTATTAATCAAACAAAGTTATTCTAGCACCAAAATCTAACTCTATATCTCACTTCATCCCTCTTATCTTTGTCTGTTTGAACATACAGATAATGAAACAAAGAGTTCAAAGAGAAAGTAGGTTATTATAATCAATTCAAACAAACACTACCCTTCTACTTGTGAAAACAGACCCTACGCAAATTCATTAGTGAGTGCTGAATCTCAGCCCGCCATCCATATGAGGCAGGCTATGGATTTAACAACAAAAACATATGGCCAGACATGGAGGGCATGGAAGGGGAGGGCATGGAGGGCATGGACAAAAGCACTTTTAAAATCTTCCTGAATACATTCTATGGTTCATGAATTCTCTGAGGGTCTGTGAAGCACGTGTTCAGAGAAGCTGGCCGAACTCCATGATAATTGTGTTGGCGAAAACAGCCCATAATCAGACCTCCATTTCATAAAGGTTGCAGAGTTGGCCAAAGTCTGTGAAAACCTGACCCACAGAGTGCCAAACAAGGAGGTTCTGATGAATCATTATAAAGCACTGGAATATTGCATCCAGTTCTGCACTTTGGGAAGTATATAAAAACTTAAGATAAAGTGCAGAAAAGATTCATGAGAATGTTTTGAAGTGTGAGAGCTTTGGGCTCTGTGGATAAATTGGAGAAGCACACTTGTTCTCCTCAAAGAAGAGAGATTGAGAGGCAATTTGAGCAAAGTGTTCAGAACAGGGAAGGATGGCAGATTCTGTTCGACTGAAGAGTCACAGGACTGAAAATGTTAACTCTGTTTCTCTCCACACAGATGATGCCAGGCCTGCTGAATTTCTCCGATATTTCTGTTTTTCTTTCAGATTTCCAGCAACAAGAGTACTTTGTTTTTATTTAAGAGTCCAGATCACATTCCAGTATTATTAGTACTCAATTTTATATTTATCAATTAATTAGATTTAAATATCTCCCTCTGACATGTTGAATCTGAACTCATGTCTCTGGAACATTATTTATGGCTATGCGATTATTAGCCCAGTAACATCAACGTTATGGTACTATTCGCCTCTTAAGTCTGTGGACTGATAGAGGTAGATTCAGTTTCTGCATTTGCTCAATAGCTATTGTTATAGTAAAGTATAATTCCCTTGACTTTACATAAAGAGAAGCAAGTCCTCTAGTCTTAATTGACTATAGAGACACATCATTTATATTGTGGAATTCCACAATCTTCTTGAGAGCAGGCTGGAAGTGAAGAGATTATAAAGTTGGATATTATTATGGAGAAACTGTTTCCTAGCGCAAGTGTGGAATTGGACAGCTTGCCCCCTCTTGTGTCATTTGCGACCCTTGTGACTAATGGTCATCTAAGGGTTTCTTCCTGTTGTTACATATATCTTACCCATGGCGGTTAGGAAGTGCTGGAGACCCTGGTTGCATTGTTGAGGGCAGAGGTCATCCCTTCCACTTGGGCACCCTAAAGTGGCCGGCATCCCTGGCCCTAAACCCTCCAACAGACCAGGGTGTTCAACTCCATCAACAAAACAACAATGCTCCCATTGGGTCTGCTGGGACCAGAAGTCGGTTGGCTGATTGATTGGCAATCTCTTCTCTGGGAATGGAAGCATTGCCCGAGTCAAAAGGTGTGGCACTGGAAAAATCACAGCAGGTCGGGCAGCATCCGAGGAGTGAGAAAGTCGACATTTCGGTTTCTGAAATGTTGAAGGGCTAATGCCCAAAACATCAACTCTCCTGCTCCTTGGATTCTGCCTGACCTGCTGTGCTTTTTCTAGTGTCACACTTTTCAACTCTGACTCTCCAGCATCTGCAGTCCTCACTGCTGTGATTCTGTTCGCCGAGCTGGAAGTTTTTGTTGCAAACGTTTCGTCCCCTGGCTAGGCGACATCATCAGTGCTTGGGAGCCTCCTGCGAAGCGCTTCTTTGATGTTTCCTCCGGTGTTTATAGTGGTCTGTCCCTGCCGCTTCCGGTTGTCAGTTTCAGCTGTCCGCTGTAGTGGTTGGTATATTGGGTCCAGGTCGATGTGTTTGTTGATGGAGTTTGTGGATGAATGCCATGCCTCTAGGAATTCCCTGGCTGTTCTCTGTCTGGCTTGACCTATGATAGTAGTGTTGTCCCAGTCAAATTCACACACACGCAGACAACAAGCAACATGAATTCGACTGGGACAACACTACTATCACAGGGCAAGCCAGACAGAGAACAGCCAGGGAATTCCTAGAGGCATGGCATTCATCCACAAACTCCATCAACAAACACATCGACCTGGACCCAATATACCAACCACTAAAGCGGACAGCTGAAACTGACAACCGGAAGCGGCAGGGACAGACCACTATAAACACCGGAGGAAACATCAAAGAAGCGCTTCGCAGGAGGCTCCCAAGCACTGATGATGTTGCCTAGCCAGGGGACGAAACGTTTGCAACAAAAACTTCCAGCTCGGCGAACAGAACCACAGCAACGAGCACCCGAGTTACAAATCTTCGCACAAACTTTGATCTGCAGTCCTCACTTTGTCCCAGTCTTGCCCTGAACCAATCAATGACCAAAGGGCTCTTATTCATTGCAGGGCATCTTGGCCTTGTGGAGGTGGGCTCAACTTAACTTCAGGCAGAGTGGAGCTGCCATTTCTGCATAAAGTCCACCCATTGTTTCATCTTCACCCAGTATGGTACCTACACAGTTGTTGAATGAATGAATGTTCTGACACCCAAACTTAGTCAGAATTGTCAGGGGGCAGCTGGAAATGGAGGGGAAAGATTCTTGTCCAACACAGAAAATTCTATGGCAATGAAATAATGCCCTCGTAATACCATCCAAATGAAATAGCTTCAGGTTCATGTTCTTTAATACTGTTAAATCAAATTCTGAGATGAAGGTCACAACATTATAAAGGACAAAGAAAGCATCTATATTCTTTCTTGAAAATGTTCTAAATTATTGCACTTGAAAGATTAAATCACACTATTCATGTTAAATGAGCATGCCCTTTAATAGCCAATAATTAAAAAAGAAAGGTATATCAATTTTGGTGAAGAACTATCACAAAGATTTTCAATTAACAAGGCAATTAATTACATCTTGTAAAATGAATGGGAAAGCAGGAAAAGATGATTTTTTTTTAGATTACATTACAGTGTGGAAACAGGCCCTTCGGCCCAACAAGTCCACACCAATCCGCTGAAGCGTAACCCACCCATACATTTACCCCTTACCTAACACTACAGGCAATTTAGCATGGCCAATTCACCTGACCTGCACATCTTTGGACTGTTGGAGGAAACCCACGCTGACACATGGAGAACGTGCAAACTCCACACAGTCAGTCGCCTGAGGCGGGAATTGAACCCGGGTCTCTGGCGCTGTGAGGCAGCAGTGCTAACCAGTGTGCCACCGTGCTGCCTATTTGCTTACCTGAACATATACATTAGACCATTTGTTACTGTACTGACGGCATTCCAAATGTAAATTTTACATTTCGCTACATCTAGTGTGATCATTCAAGACTTAAAGGAGATTTTTGGTTTAATAATCAATCAATCTGTGAAACATTCTGTTCAATGTCACAATGATGCCACACCATGCAAACAGGAGTGGCTTGGAAATGCAGTGATGAAGAAGTGGTGATATAATTTGGGGAACCTGGACCCAAGTGAAAAAGTTCCATAGACAGCAGGCTCTCCGAAACACCTTTGAATTCAGTTGTAGTAGAAAACTGAAGAAAAAGCACCATCCTGAACTTTGCAAAAAGGTCCATGAGAAACCCTCGAAACATGTGAAATCAATCGTCATTCCACAGGCAGTTACTGTTTTACACGATTTGGAGATGCCGGTGTTGAACTGGGGTGGACAAAGTTAAAAATGACGCACCACCAGGTTATAGTCCAATAGGTTTATTTGGAAGCACTAGCAGGTGAAGGAGCAGTGCTTCCAAATAAACCTGCTGGATTATAACCTGCTGGTGTGTGACTTTTAACTGTTTTGCACTGCTCTCCATTTTCTTATTTTATTGTGGTTGTTAAAAGCTGTTACACATTATCTCTCGACAGCTTCTCCGTGACCTGATAATGCTGCCAGTATTTGCCATTTATACTTCAGATTTTCATGATTGGCGTTTTGTTCCTGGCCAGTGTAGATTTGTGGCTTTAATGATGGTGAAGCTCTGAAATTCAATGTTCAATGGTTGTGTTCCTGGCTCTAAGTCACCTCCATTCCTGTTCCATTTGGGCGGATGAATACTCTGATCCTCAGAGGAGCTCTGTGTACATGTCATTGTTTAAAAAATCTTGTCAAATTAAAGGCAATATTGTTCCTCTGGAAGCTGGAGTCAGAATTTTTGAGTATTCCATTTTGGTCCTTGGACAGTAGATCAGTGAGAAAAGATTATTTGTTTGAGCTATCTTGAGATCAAGTCCTCCACAAGTCTACAGAATTTTCAATTGCACTTTGTGAAATTTTGGGTGTTAAAGCACTCCTAATTATTTCCACTCTTTTCAAACTGAATAAATCTTAATGTGCCCAGCAGATGAACCTACTCTGTTTCGTTGTTTAGCTTAGAATTCATCACCTGAGTTCACCACTAAACAATGAACTTTACACATTATATGGAATATCTAATCTGCACTAAACATCTCAGGAATTTGGGTCATCAGTAATATGAACCTCAGAGCTGCAGGTAATGGTTATCACGAATTGCTTTCACCAGCAAATATTGTATTGGATCACCATGGGATGTTGGTATTTCTGCAACTGGACAGCTGTGATTCGATAGAGCCTTGCACAGTATCGATTTAAACATGTTGGAAGATATGTACCCATTGCCTGACCTTGCTTTTTTCTCTAACCAAAGAGTAATGCTGCTAAGCTAACCACCAATAACTGTTGAAGAAAAAAGAACTGAGCTATGATGGGAGAAGCATCACTTTCTCATTTATGGAGTTTTTCAGGGCAGTGAAAGGGGTTGGAAACACAATGTACAAATATTCAGATCAACATAAACTACCTTCAAAGTTTCCAATGAAGTATTTGATGCAAGTAACTTGGACAACACCTTTAATGACAATTGAATAAGTACATGAGAGGAAAAAGGCTTGAAGGGTATGGAGATGAGGCTAAGTGTAATGTGGATGGACCATAAATACCAGCACAGATCTATTAGGTGAAATGCGGTTCTTTCACACAGTAAAATATATTAGATATAGAAATTTATTTGACTGTGGTAGTCCACATCATTCTCCATATTGAACAGCTCTTGCAATGTGTTGATGCTAACTGTAGCTATTTACTTTTCATTCATGATGAATATTGCTAAGAGTTTAATATGCATTCCACCTATTTAAAAGATCACTACCATTTCTGAAGGTACTAAGGACACTGAGAGAGATAAGAAATGCCGTTGTGACAATTCACCTGCAGACATTGAAAGGAATCCAGGCAGGGAGCTCACATCTTAGAAGAAATGTCAGGTACTTGCAAGGTGCTCATAGAATCCCTACAGTGTGGAAACAGGCCCTTCGGCCCAACATGTCCACACTGACCCTCTGAAGAGTATCCCACCCAAACCCATTTCTCTACATTTGCCCCTGACTAATTCACCCAACCCGCACCTCTTTGGGCTGTGGGAGGAAACCAGAGCAAACCCATACAGACATGGGGAGAAATGTACAAACTCCATACAGGCAGTCACCCAAGGCTGTCAGAGAATCAAACCCGTGTCCCTGGTGCTGTGAGGCAGCAGTGCTAACCACTGAGCCACCTTGCCACTCCAAAGTGGTGTGCATGAGGAAATGAGTGCTCTCATGCAAGGACATCTACCAGCCCGGCAGAAGAGCTAAAGAGTTGCTAAAGCCGGTTGGGACAAAAGTCATGGATTAGAGTGGTGCTGGAAAAGCACAGCAGGTCAAGCAGCATCCAAGGAGCAGGAAAATCGACATTTCGGGCAAAAGCCCTTCATCAGGAATAGAGGCAGGAAGCCTGCAGGGTGGAGAGAGAGTCACTGAGATTCTTATAGAGAGAGGAGAACTTCTTCAAGGCAGGCATCCTTTGACAAAAGTCATGGCAGCAACAGTACCCTTCCTTGTTTAACTTCTAGAATAATAAGAGGAGTTGGTAGTTACTGTGCTAATGTCACTGAACTGGCGATGCAGAGGCCAGGTAAATGCTCTGGCTCAGCATAACGCTTAAATTGGTCCAGAAATTGTCAACTTTGGTGAGTTTGATGGATGGTCTCTCTCGTGAGACCTAGTGTGATTTTTCAGTTTATTTACCCAAACTTGTTTAATTATTTATGCACCACACCCCTAAGAAGCCTACTCACTATAAGCGAATTACTCAGTGGTGCTACAATCTCCTGGGTTTCTGGGCAATGGCACCACCTTGAAAAGCTAGCCATGCTCCCGGTCAAGTGCTGTCAGTCTGGAGCAGCCCTTCACAGCACATGTACGGGGAGACAAACAAAAACAAATACTCTCATTACATATACACGTTTATACCTTGTTGCTATTAAAGAGCCAAGCGAAACATTTTACACATTCTCAGCCTTGTGCCATTTTATATCCTTGTCCCAAGAGAGGGCTAGTCTTTCCCCAATGCCTAGTGTAGCCCGACACCTTCAAATTGCTCCATGTGGGACCATCATACATAGGAAAGTCTTCAAACAGATTTTAAGCATTCACACTTATCCTGCAACAGCAAAAGCAAACAGAAAGCAAACAGTTAGAAGCTCCATTTGCTTTTGGGCCCAGATAGGGACCACTTGCCTTTTGAACATTACCCAATGTACGAACAATGAATGATCACTGCAGTCAGCTCCCATCTACTGGCATGGGGAGTCAGTAAAGTCTGCTTCCTGTGTTTGATGCTGCTATACTCTGTCATGTAGAAAATGATGTTCTTCCTGCTTGATAATCCTCATCTTCCTCCTCAGAAGATGCTGCCATTCCCCCAGCTCTTCAGAGTCCCTCACATCCCATGTAGCCCAAAGATGCACTTTTAAGGCCACATGGTTACTTCTGCTTCACGGAGATGGTCATTTTCAATCTGCAACGACCAACAACATAGTCAAGATTGATTGTGACCAGGATTTGTATTCCACACAGTTGGACTGTGCATGCATTTCACATGCACAATGTTATGTGAATGTGTCTGATTAATGTAACTGCCCCTTCACAGACCTCCCATCACTCTCAAATACATACCATGTGATCAGACAGTCAAAATGCATATCGTCAGCCTACTCCAGACGTGCTGCATCTATTTTCCATTTTCAGTGCACATTTACAATTGGCATGAATATGGAAGGCCATGCAGATTTTGCTTGGCATAGTGAGCTGCAGTGAGTTTGGGAATCAAGAACTTTCTGAATCTTCCTGTTGCATTCCCTGTTAACCTGATCAGTGATAAGCCTCCACATATTCCCACACACCCCTCTGAAATCCAGTTCTCAATATGACCCCTGAGCCGAATTCCTACAGCTCAGTCAAGTCAATCATAACTACACTCTCCCTCTATAGTGACCCGGGTAATTTTGACCCTGATTAATATCATCCCCTCTCACAATATCCCATGTCACCCAATGTACCTTTTTCTTCCGAAGTTCCTTTTACTTGCCCCCTTCACAATATTGACCCCTCTGCAGCCCAGCATGCTGCCTTCCAATCCCGTCAATGTGTTGTAATGCTGAGGACACTCTTGAGTTATTATGCATTAGCCCCCTTGAAGATTGCCTGCCTTGACTTGACTGATGACTGCTCATGGAAAAGCAGGAACAATACTGAATGTCGCACCACTCAAGCAATTATGGTTGATCAATGACCTCAGTGCCTTTTATGCACCTCATCCCCATAATCTGGTGATCATAAATCCATTCATCTCTACCTTAGACAGACTGGGCTTCCACAGCTCGCTGTGGTAAAGAATTCCAAAGGTTCGTAACCCTCAGAGTAAAAAAAAAATTCCCTTTATCTCAGACCTAAGTGGCATTCCCCTTACATTAAAATGCACTCCTCCCCCACCTCCCACCACCCCATGAATTCTAGATTTCCAACCAGAGGAAACATCTTACCTGCAATTACCCTGTCTATACTTTTGAATATATTATAAGTTTCAATGAGATCACCTCTCATTCTTCAAAACTCTTGAGAATATGTGCCCGATTGTACAATTTTTCTTCAGAGGCCAGTACAATAACAAAGCTGGTGAAGCTTCACTGCACTCCCTCAATGGCACGAATACCTTTGCCGAGATAAAAGACGAAAACCACACACAGTGCACCAAGTGCAGTCCAATCAAGCTTCAACACAACCGAAGTAAGACTTCACTAAGTCTGTCTTTAAGTCATCTTCTGATAAATGCTAGCATCCTGTTGGCATTCCTGACAGTTTTCTGCACCTGCATGTTAACCTTCAATGACTTACTGATAAGGACATCCAAGTCCCTTTGTACATCTACATTTTTCAACTTCTTATCATTTAAAAAAATACTTTGCATATCTGTCTCTCCTACTAAAATGGATAACCTCACATTATATTCCATCTGCCATATTCTTGCCTATTCACTCAGCCTATCCAAAACCTTCTGAAGCCACTTTATATCATCTGAACAACACACATTCCCACTTAACTTTGTATCATTTACAAATTTGGAAACATTTTATTTGGTCCCCACCTTCCAATCATGGATGCACATTGTGAATAGCTAGGGCTCAAGTACTGACCTTGTAGTACCCTACTAGTCATTGCCTGACAACATAGGAATGACTATTTTATTCCTAATCTCTGTATTCTGTCTGCTAGCCCCTCACTGATCCATGGCAGCACATTGTCTGCTCTCTCATGTGAGCTCTCAGACTTTGAGACATGGCCATTTGGTTGATGCACATACAGTATGCTTGATGTGTATATTGCTTGCAAATGGTGCAGATGTGAAACTGACTTAGCACAGTATGGTACAGCAATATGAACATCCGCTTGACTGATCAAGGTTTGTGTAAAGATTTGTAGCTCGGATGCCAATTGTCATAGTTGAGCAAAGTTAAAAATCACACAACACCAGGTTATAGTCCAACAGGTTAATTGGAAGCACTAGCTTTTGGAGCGCTGCTCCTTCATCGGGTGATTATCGTAGTTGTCGGTTATGTTCGCCGAGCTAGGAAGTTGATTTGCAGACGTTTCGTCCCCTGTCTAGGTGACATCTTTAGTGTTTGGAGCCTCCTGTGAAGCGCTGCTGTACTGTGTCTTCTGGAATTTATTTGGTTCCATTCCTGCTGCTTCCGGTTGCTGGTTCCAGTCATTTGCTGTAGTAGTCGGTATACCAGTCTAGGTCGGTGTGTCTGTGATGGAGTCTGTGGATGAATGCCATGCTTCTGGAAATTCTCTGGCTGTCCTCTGTTTAGCTTGTCCTATGATTGTTGTGTTGTCCCAGTTGAATTTGTGGTTCTTGTCATCTGTGTGTATGGCTACTAGGGACAGCTGGTTGTGGCGTTTAGTGGCTAGTTGGTGTTTGTGGATGCAGATTGCTAGTTGTCTGCCTGTTTACCCTATAAAGTGTTTTGTGCAGTCTTTACATGGAATCTTGTAAATTACATTAGTCGTGCACATGATGGGTATTGGGTCTTTTGTCCTGGTGAGTTGTTGTCTGAGCGTGGCTGTCGGTTTATGGGCTGTGATGTGTCCCAGTGGTCAGAGAAGTCTGGCTGTCAGTTCCGAGACGTTTTTATGTAAGGTAGCGTGGCTAGTGATTAGGTTGTGGCATGGCCTCATCGCGTTGTTTGGCTGTTAGGCAGACAGAAGTTGCCCTGACGCTCAGAGCAGAAGCAGTGATGCAAAGACTGGAACAAACAGCCCTATCACAACCTAACCCAAACTCCGGATCAGATGGGTGGATGATACTTTTATTCTCATTGAGAGAACTGAAATTGAGAACACAACACCAGATGATCAACCCCACGATCATCAGTTCAGATCATCATTACGGATCAGATTTACGAGGGAGGAGGAAACCAGCAATCAACTCCCATTGATGGCGATGGTAGGAAGAACACAGATAGGTGAATGCATCACGAAAGTGTGCAGGAAAGCCACACACACCGACCAGATCCTGAACTTCAACATCAACCACCCAAACACGCATAAGAGAAGCTGCATTAGGACTCTGTTCAAAAGGGCTGTTTCGGCCCTAAAAAGCTAGTCAGAATAGAAAGTCCAGTGAGCCTGTAGGTTCTGGCTGACAGAAACAGTGCTGTAGGGCAAGGCAATGCAGGGATGGTGTGAGAATACAAGTTAGTACAATGTGAGTGAACACTAAGAGGGTAAGTAGTAATCCCTGAGATACTAATGCATGCAAATCGGCCTCTTATCGCTCATAAGCAAGAATCTCACCCCTTTGTTCAACATTTTATTGGAAAATGGGATATTTTGTTCTCAATGTTCTCGCTTCTGACCTCACACTATTTTCTCAGCTTTTTGACTAACGTCCACATTCTTCAGTGCCAGGGAAGATTGTGCTTGAGTGTTGTTAAAAGCCCATCTGATTCACTGATAGTCATTAGGAAACAAAATCTGGTCTGTCCTCCATGTGACTGTTAACAGCCCTCTGAGATGTCCCATCAAGCCACTCAATTCAAAGTCAACTAGGGAAGGGTAACAAATTTTGGCCCTGCCATCCAATGAAAGAACAAACAAAAATTCCCATATCTCTTAACATGAATAATTATTATATTGTGTACCATGCTCAGATTTATCCAACAGTATAGAGATTAATAATAGTAAAAAGGATGCATATTTAGCACCTTCCCAGTAAAGTGAAATTTACCAAGTGTTGTAGTTTTTCCTAAATAGCCACGTTTTGTCTAATTTGCTATTCTGTTCATACCACAGAATCCCTGCAGTGTGGAAACAGGCCATTTGGCCCAACAAATCTGCATCAACTCTCTGAAGACCATCCTACCCAGACTCACACCCCTACCTGATCTCTGGGACACCACGTTCCCCATGGCTAACCTACACATCCAGGATACTGTGGTGCAATTCAGTATGGCCGATCCACCTGACCTGCACTTCTTTGGATTGTGGGCGGAAGCCCACAAATACACAGGGGGATGTGTAAACTCCATGCAGACAGTCACCCAAGCCTGGGATTGAACCAGGTTCCTCGTGCTGTGAGGTAGCCACTAAGCCACCATGCCACCCAATGATTAGATTCAATTCAACAACACCCTGAAGGTACTGATGTGATAATTCTTCTATCATTTATTTTCCTTTACCTGTGTACAGAACAAAGACGAGACATGTTTATTTGGTAAAATGCTTGCGTCCTTTGAGGCTGTGCTACTGAACATAAACATTCTACAGGACAATTTTGCCATGACATGAATGTAATATTCTGAACCATGCCCATGCAGTACATGTAGAAAATATTTAAACCACGCTGCCTTGCTAAAATTACTGTGATTGCACAGTGCTGGAATCATCCCTTTCTAATTGGTTGCAGAACTCTGTTATGAGTAGTCACAGTTGGAAAGTTATCATGCTGCTAATCACAGTGAACCTTTTACTTTTAAGTTCAACAATGGAAAATATGCACTTATCAAAGACATTCATGCAAATAATACTTACATCTGGCAACTATTTTTCTTATATTTGCACACGGTGTGGGCACAGCAACCCATGGATCAAAAGTGGCCTTTCATCTCAGATAAGAGACAGATATATTAAATGAATCATTTCTCCATGTTTTTTTAGGAGTGGAACAATAACTTTTGTCATAATGCATAAACCCTGTTCAAACTAAGAATAATGTATCATTGTTAATTCTCTTGCTCTTAAACTCCAAATGTAAATCTTAGGTGTTTCCTCATTCCTTCCTGAAAATGTTGAATGAAGCCAAACTTGCAGATGATAAATGTTGTTAGTGACATAAACTATGGGTTGTTAATGGGATAACACAAATGACCACTCTTTATGATTGAATTATATTACATCTCCTGTTAATCAAATTGTGATTTCAAACTTTATTGGCATTCGTTGCCAATTAATTGCCTTGTAATTCATGGGGATATGCATTTTGGCCCTTGGTTAAAATAGATTCTTGTGATCTCGGCAAGTCCAAATTTTAATGTTAGGAAGACAAACCAGTGCAGAAAACACAAATTTCAACTTAAGTTCATCTTTTTGTTCTGAAGGCATATTCTCAACACTTAGAGATTGGTTGATCAGGACGAATCCATGGGAGGTTTATTGCAGTAAAATGCAGACAAATCATGACCTTTAACCATCCAGTGGTTAACTGCACCCTTGACTTTGCTTTAAAAATAGACTCCAAACATTTAGAATTGCAGTTAGCCATCTGGAATACCTTTGTGGGCGTGGGGCAAGTTGATAGCCAGTAGTTGAGAAATTGTCTGCAGTTTCCTTCAAACATCTTTTGGAAATGTTTGGCTGAAATGTGACTTTTTGAGAAAGTAGGTGCTTACTTGTAGAATATACAACTGTAGGTTGGTAGCTGCTTTTATTGCATGCCAGATGTGTTTCCTTTGTATGCCCAGAGTTGGTGCTGTTGATGTTGTCAGTAGATGTGGTGAGCCTTTAACTATCGGCCAGTTTGAAATTTTGTGGATAAAAAGGCAGTTGGGTTCAACACTGTAAGAGTCATGTGACCAAGCCTCTTTGTCGGGAAAGGGTTGCATCATTGCAACCAAAACAACGGGTTGCATTGCAAATAATCAACTGTCTCTGAAGCATTTCTTAAGTTAAATAGAACATTAAGTTAAATAGCACATTCTCCTTAAAGATAGATGTAACTTGCAACCCTATTGTGCACATCCTGTTTCATCTTGGAGACAATCATCGCTTTGGCAGTTTATAACACAGTTGTTTAGCATTCTAATTTCATCAGGAGGTAGATGAGGCATTGATTGTATCTGGGAGGAAGTGAGAACTGCAGATTCTGGAGATCAGAGTCAAAGAGTGTGGTGCTGGAAAAGCACAATCAGTCAGGCAGCATAAGCTCTTCATCAGGAGCTGGCTGACCTTGACTTTCTGGAAGCTTCCAGATGGTTACTGCTGAGCAACGTTCCGTCTATGATGCTCAAAGGCTCCACAGACTTCCAGCTCCAGAAGCTATGTATAGACATCTACACAGCAGCAGGACAAATGAGAAGAAGTATAACTACTCAGTCCATTTGCATGATTAGAACAGCCATCCTTGTGGGTCTGTTCAATGTGTTTTTAAGAGGATGTCTAATCATATGTAACACAAATATGTATTAAAATTAAGTTTTACTCCATTTGGAACACTGAGGATGCTGGACTGAAGTAACTCAATAAAGCGTATTTTTTTTGAGAGGTTGCTATTAGTGTTGAAATTACAACATGTTTGTATAATTTCAGTTTTCAAAATCTTCCAATTCCTGCAGCAAATGAGGACCAAAGATGACATCACTCCTACAGTTGTGTACGGCCGCCATTTGTTGGCAGTGAGCACCCTTCCAACTCGTTCAGATATTCTGATGAGCTGGATGAGAGTCAGTCACTTGACAGGGCTCATTCCTGAAGAAGGACTTATGCCCGAAACGTCGATTCTCCTGCTCCTCGGATGCTGCCTGACCTGCTGCACTTTTCCAGCAACACATTTTTCCACTCTGATCTCCAGCATCTGCAGTCCTCACTTTCTCCTAGTTGATTTTAACCTACTGCGAATCCTCTTGCAAGGATGCCTTCCTTGAAGAAGCTCTCTTCCTCCCTCTACGAGAATCTCAGTGAGTCCCTCTCTCACTGCAACCCCCAGGTCATCTCCTCTACCCTAAAGCTCTTCAGTCACGTCCTGAGACAAACTCGCTACTACAGCCACATCTCCTTCCTCAGCACGTGTCTACGGAACTGACTGACCCCGCATGGACTCCGGACTACGTTCAGACCAACAAAATTTGGACCCAATCAGGACAACCAGTACCTACAACAAATCCGAAAAAAAAAGCCTCATTCCTGAAGAAGGGCTTATGCCCGAAACATCGATTCTCCTGCTCCTTGGATGCTGCCTGACCTGCTGCACTTTTCCAGCAACACATTCTTCAGGGCTGGGTCTTGTCCTAGTTTTCTGTTCTGCCCTTCCTGGGCTGTGGCTGCTCAATTCCTTTGATAATTTGGACTGAATTCCTGCCTGAGTAATGGTGAGAGTCTATCTGTGTCGCTATGGGAATTCAGGGCAATCATGTTCTAAGTAGCAATACCTGTCTGCCATGATTCCAATGAGAAGTCCTTGGGGAAAGGGCCACTCCTTTCCCTGGGAATGTGATGCCAGGTATACACAATATTTAGCTACATCAGATGGGCTATTTCTTTAGGTCTGAACACAATTTGATGATAAATATGAATGAACCCTTAACTCCACTTGTAAAAAGCTGGAGCACAAACCCATTGTATATTGGACATTCATGTTAAACGTGTGTAAATATTTCAGAAGGAGGTCATTGGAAATATTAAGTGTCCTTAGTACATTATGTTAATGGAATGCAGTGATGCATTCTCCAATACTGTAACACCTGTTCAGCTTAATAAACTTTTTTAGAGACTCATAGAGATGTACAGTGTGGAAACAGGCCCTTCAGTCCAACTTGTCCATGCTGACCAGATATCCTAAACTAATCTAATCCTATTTGCCAGCACTTGGCCCATATCCCTCTAAACCTTTCCTATTCATATACCCATTCAGATGCCCTTTAAATGTTGTAATTGTACTATTTCCTCTGGCAGCACATTCTATACATGCACCACCCTTTGCGTGAAAATGTTGTCCTTTAGGTCCCTTTTAAATCTTTCCCCTCTCACCTTAAACCTATACCCTCTAGTTGTAATGATACTCTCCATAAAGGGTTAGAAACAATGTTATTTTGTGAATGTATACCCAGAATTCTGCTGGTGTACTGTACTCAGGCTCCAAACAAAAATATATCAGTTCAGTATGATCCATGTGAAATACATTCAAAGAAAACTCCAGCAAATTGCATCTAAAAGTCTAACTATTGTGTACAGTTCTGGCCGCCACATTACCAAAAGGATGTGGACGCTTTGGAGGGTGTACAGAGAAGGCTTACGAGGATGTTGCCTGGTATGGAAGGTGCTAGCTATGAAGAAAGTTTGAGTAGGTTAGGTTTATTTTCATTAGAAAAAAGGAGATTGAGGGGGGACCTGACTGAGGTTTACAAAATCATAAAGGGTATACACAGGATGGATAGAAACAAGCTTTTTCCCAGGGTGAAGGATTCAATAATGAGAGGTCACGCTTTCAAGGTGAGAGGTAGAAGGTTTAAGGGGGATACACGCGGCAAGTATTTCACACAGAGGGTGGTGGGCATTTGGAATGCGTTGCCAGCAGAGATGGTAGAGGCAGGCACGGTGATGCATCTGGATAAATGCATGAGTAGGTGGGGAGTAGAGGGATACAGATGCTCAGGAATTGACCGACAGGTTTAGACAGTACATTTGGATCGGCTCAGGCTTGGTGGGCTGAAGGGCCTGTTCCTGGACTGTAAATTTTCTTTGTTCACTTTGTTCTATTTCAAATTCTGGAAACAAGGTAAAAGGTGTCTGCGTAAAATACAACATTTTTTGAATTGGTTTGATATTGAATTAGATTGAGGAAAATCAATCAAAATTTGTGCCAGAGAGAGCCAGTAAAACTCAGTGAATCATTTTAAAATGAAAAGCCATAACAATGAACACAGAACTACAGACTATGGTGATTGTGGGATGATTATGTTATATTGTCTCAACAGAGAATAGTTATTGTTTATTTATTTAAAAAGAAGAGATCCAAAATCACAGTTATTTATTATAAAAATGGAGCCAAATGACTCCACATTTTTTTTAACAATACAAAATGCAAACAAAGCAAACTATAAACTTAGATAATTGCTTATACTCTAACATCCAGAATCAAAATAAGTTAAGCAATAATCTTATGGGGAAGTTGCAGTCTATAATAAATAAGAAACTGCATATGTAACTAAAATGTCTCTAAGAATACAAAAACAAGATTACAGTGAAAAAAGAAATGCAGCAATTAGGAGCAGAAAATAAGCCATTTAGCCCCTTGAGACTGCTTCGTCATTAATAAGGTTGTGGTTGATTTATTTGTGT
Source organism: Chiloscyllium plagiosum (assembly GCF_004010195.1). Lineage (NCBI taxonomy): Eukaryota > Metazoa > Chordata > Chondrichthyes > Orectolobiformes > Hemiscylliidae > Chiloscyllium > Chiloscyllium plagiosum. The sequence goes on along the minus strand of NC_057712.1, from coordinate 15,847,443 downwards.
TTCGAATTCACATTCCCACCCAGCCCTGATAGCCTTAGATTCCTTTCCCTAACAGGAATCTATTTTTTACAGATTACATTACAGTGTGGAAACACGCCCTTCGGCCCAACAAGTCCACACCGACCCGCCGAAGTGAACCCACCCATACCCCTACATTTACATTTACCCCTTACCTAACACTACGGGCAATTTAGCATGGCCAATTCACCTGACCCTGCACATCTTTGGACTGTTGGAGAAAACCCACGCAGACACGGGGAGAACGTGCAAACTCCACACAGTCAGTCACCTGAGGCGGGAATTGAACCCGGGTCTCTGGCGCTGTGAGGCAACAGTGCTAACCACTGTGCCACCGTGCCACCCACTAAATTCACCTTAAAAATATTTGATGACCCTACCTCTACTGCCTTCTGACACTTCCAAATTTACACAATCATCAGAGAGAAAAAAATTCCCCTTTGTCTGAAAAGAGTTACCTCTAATTATTAAACAGTGCCCTCTACTTATGGACTAAACCATAAGAGAAAATATACTTTCCACATTCACCCTGTCAAGACCATTTAGGATCACATATACTTCAATCAAGTCAACCCTCGCTCTGTCACACTCCAGTGAATTAGGTCCAGTATAACCATCCTAACATGTAATGATCTGGCTTGACAGTCCATCCAGCATAATCGCTCTCAGAAAATTCTTCAGAATTTTATTGTTCTCAGGTAATTTCAGCTCCTCTTCTCCTAGGAGCTAATCTGAATCCCAGCTGACAGTAGGGGACAACTAATCCGAATTCCGCAGCCATTGTCTTCACTGAAAATGACACCTGTCTGCAGAACTCCTGAACACTATTTTTGATGGTCTGGATGGTGCCGGTTCACCAGTATTATCTTCAAGTGACTGAAACAGCTGGAGCAACACAGAGCCGAAACTTCCTTTTGTTGGCTAATTGTGTCAACTTTTTGGTGGGCTTTTCAGAGCGACCAAACCTGTCACATTAATAGTCTACCACATACCTAAGGCATCTCTCATTGTCTGATTTCTGCTTCATCGTAAGGTCGGTTACACAGGACTCAATTTCATTGACGTTTGACGATATGAGAGTTGACTCAATTGAAGTTTGTGAGATTCTAAACTGTCATGACAGGGTGAATGTGAAAGGTATATTTTCCCTTACAGTTAAGTCCATAAGTAGAGGGCATGATTTAAAAATTAGGGGGCACTCTTTTCAGACATAAATGAGGATAATTTTTTTTTCTCTCTGATGACTGTGTAAATTTGGAACTGTTAGGAGGCAGTGGAGGCAGAGTTATTGAATATTTTAAAGGTGAAATTAAATAGATTCCTGCTTGGCAAGGGAGCCAAAAGCTGGATTGGAATATAAATTCAAAACATAAATAAATTAACCACAATTTGTTAAAAGGCAAAGCAGTCTGAAGGGCCAAATGACTTACTTCTAATTTTTGCATTTGTTTGTTCACTTTAATCCTGTCATAGACATTTTTATTCACTCCTATCTAATGCTGAAGCACTCCCATATTGAGTACTGTCTCGCACTCTGGCAGCTCATTCCACTTTTCTATTCTCTATGCAGATGCCCATGCCTCTGCAAATTTCATTCATACTCTCCTTAACCACACTAGTGGGCCTCCCCGCTCAGACTTTTTGTTCAGTTTAGTGATAAAGAGTTGATTCTTAATCATCTTTAGTTTAGACATAATATAAGTTGCAAAAGTTACTTCAGGACGTAGATGCCATTTTCAAAGAAAAGTTGAATTTTGTATTCTTTCATTGTTCATAAAGATTTGGGACCTATATCATTATGTCATGTGCATCTAGGCATGCTACAAAGACAACCTAAGCTCTCCTTGAAGTGTGGCAAAATTGTAATTAATGACTGGGAGAGCTTGCTACTAATTGTTGGGAAGCACAGACAATGAGCAATTTGTCTCTCAAGGTGTTTGCTTTGAGTCCAAACACATTTACGATGAGGCAGAGCGACTGCAAAGAAGGAAAGGAAAGGAAGCAAATTCTACATTATCTGCACAATGTCCTGCTATGTGTGGCTAAAGATCTGTGGGTCAAGAGTCAATCTTTTCAGTCACATGAAGACCTGCTCGGTAAAAACTCTCAACTTTGATTAGACACCAGCCTTGAATCATGAAACAGTCGCTGCTGTTACCAATATCCAATTATAGTCTGGTGCTGAGCAACAGTTGACCAGTCTGCTGCACAGAGTGTAATCCATGACCAATATTTGAAAGGAGCTTCAGCATTTTCTGTCTAAAATTATTATTATTTCAAACTTATTGGCACAACAAGACAGAACTCCTACATTATTTCTGGTAGCACTTACTGTACCCAACAGGCTGATCTTTTCGATAGACGCTGTACTGAAAAGGTCCTCACTTTCTTCAGGCAAGTTTCAAGACAGAGTGAAGTGCTGTCTGGTCAATGTCTTACTCCTTCCCAGGCCTGATTTCTCCTGCCACTGAAGGGCCAACTGGGCATGCAAGTTTCCAGACACATGCAGATGAGCTTCTAGTCAAAATCATTCCACACACAAAAGGATTGCTTATGTTTTACAAATCACATATATCCTGAGAAATACAAGTGGATCAGCGCGTGGTGGGTGAAGTGGTTACAAATTCTTACATCTACTCATTTTTGGTTGGATTGATACCTCATTGGAACATTCATGTTCGGGTGTGAGATACCATTCTGGTATCAGGGGAAAGTGAGACCTGCAGATGCTGGAGATCAGAGTCAAAAGATGTGGTGCTGAAAAAGCACAGTCAGTCAGGCAGCATCCGAGCTGTAGAAGAATTGATGTTTCGGGCATAAGCTGTTCATCAAAAATGAGGCTGATGAAGGGTTTATGCCCGAAATGTCGATTCTCCTGTTTCTCGGATGCTGCCTGACCTGCTGTGCTTTTCCAGCGCCACACGTTTTGACACCATTCTGACCTCTGATACATCCACAGCCACCACTTATAAAATCAAATCAAAAAACGATTGCCAGACTTATAATAATGAAACTATGATGACACTGCTGTCGAAATGTCACTGGTTCTGAACCAAAACAAATTGATTAACTTATACCAGCTTGAAATTCTATTCCTTATTTCTATAAATTGAAATTTAAAATGTTAATGAAAAATTAATCAAGTCAAAAGATGCTTAACATAGCTATGCATCTGTTCAGTGCACAGAATTACATTAAAGGAGGAGGAGGAGTGTTTATAATGTAGCTGAAAATGTGTTGCTGGAAAAGCGCAGCAGGTCAGGCTGCTATAATGTAGCTGGTCTAGTAATCCAGGACCTAGTAATCCAGAGTAATCTGGATACATGAGCTCAAATTTCATGATGGTAGATTGTGAAATTTGAATTCAATAACACCTGGAATTAAAAGCATCTCACTATTGGTATAAAACCTATCCCGTTCACTAATATCTAATGTCTGTAGGGAGTCCTTGTTCAAGATTCTCTTCAAGTTAACACGTAGGTTCAGTTGGTGGTTAGAAAGGCCATTGTAATGTTAGCATTCATTTCAAGAGGGCTAGAATACAAGAATGGTTGTGTACTGCTGAGGCTGTTTAAGGTTCTGTACAGACACATTTGGAATATTGTGAATGGTGTTGTACCCTACATCTAAGGAAGGATGTGCTGGCCTTGGAGGGGATCTAGAGAAGGTTTACAACAATAATCTCACAAATGAAAGGTTTGTCAAATGTCAAATGAGGACCCTGGATCTGTTCTCGATAGAGCTTAGAAAAATGAAGGAGGATCTGACTGAAACTTGCAGAACACTGAGAGGTCCCAATAGAGTGGACATAGAGACATGTTTCCATGAGTAGGAGTGACTTAGATCCAAGGCATAATGTCAGAGTGAAGGGATGACCTTTTAGAACTGAAATGAGACAGCATTTCTTCAGCCCGAAGGTGGTTAATCTGTGGAACTCATTGCCGCAGAAGGCTGTGGAGGCCAAGCCATTAAATATGTTTAAGACAAAGACAGATAGATTCTTGATTAGTAAGGGAATCAAGGGTTATAGTGAGAAGGCAGGAGAATGGGGTTGAGAAACATGGCCGAATAGCAGAGTAGACTCTGACCAAATGGTTTAATTCTGCCCTTACATCTTATGGTCTTACAGTTTAATGGAAGGAAATCTATTATCCTTGTGTACTTTCACCTTCATGTGACTTCAGTTTCACTGCAATGTGGTGACTCTTAATGCTGCATCAAGATGGCAATGGAGTAGGGTTCCTGAACTGGGTTCATCCTCTCCGACCACTTGCCTTTTCTTCATTTTTTATTCTGTTTCTTTTTAATGTATCCTGTTATCCTGAGCTCAGATGGCACCGACGATGGTGAGGAACCCCAGCACGGAATTGAGGGGGCCCAGCACTGACCTTGAGGTGGCGGTGAGTGGGCCCAGAGTGGACTTGAGTGAGCCATCACTTACTTTAATAATGCAAGCCCGGGACCTGGCTACAATCAATGGAGGTGACATCGGCAAGGTAGGCCCAGTGATGAAAGATGGTGCCTGAGGATTGGTCACTTCGTCATTGGTTGGGTCCAGTACTGGCGACGACGAAGCGATGGTGGAAGGGGCATCACAGCAACATTGACGAGGTGGGCCTGGTGATGAGAGATGCGACTCTGATGTCGGTAGGTCTGGCGCGGGCTGGAGGCGAAGGAGTATTGGCCCCGCAGTGAAAGATGATGCCTGAAGACTGGCAAAGTCAACATTGGTTGAGTGCAGTGTAGACAATGATGAGAGTTTGGAGGGGGGATGATAGTGAAGGTGTTGTTGATGATGATTTGGAGATGCCGATATTGGACTGGGGTGTATAAAGTTAAAAATCACACAACACCAGGTTATAGTCCAACAGGTTTAATTGGAAGCACACTAGCTTTCGGAGCGACGCTCCTTCATCAGGTGATAGTATCACCTGATGAAGGAGCGTCACTCTGAAAGCTAGTGTGCTTCCAATTAAACCTATTGGACTATAACCTGGTGTTGTGTGATTTTTAACTTTGTTGATGATGAGCTGACTCAGGACTGATGGACTCTCTTTACATTTTATCTTTCTAATTTTTTCTTATTCTTAAAACCATTCAAAACGGTGCCGGATTGTGGCGGCAGTGGAAATGCTTTTCACTGTATTTCACTGTTTTTCTCACTATAAAATATACCTGACAATAAAATCATTCATTCCTTCATCCAAAGACAGTTATTCACTCCCTGCTAAGGCCTAGCAAGTCCCTCAGTTCTGTCAAAATCACTGCGAAAGGAAGTATGATACCGTGCCAACTTATGTCTAACCCAGCATTGACCTAGGCACCAGGAAGGCAGTCACAACAAACTGCAGGGGTCTTGGGCAAAAATGTGGAAAGCTGCCCCACAATTTAGTCAAACAACAGTTTGATGTAGTCATGGAACTGTCCCAGACAACACCATCACCATCTCTGAGTAAATCCTGTTCCACCAGCAGAGGTGACACCGTGATGGTGTTTCAGACCATTAACCATAGGAGAAGAAATTAGGCCATTTGGCCCATTGAGTCTGCTCCACCATTCGATTGTGGCTCGTAGATTTTTCAACCCCATTTTCCCCCTTTCTCCACGTTTACTTGGAAGGACGTAGCCCTTGGAACTGCAGAGTCTAATGGCACCAAGCCAAGAAAGGAAACCTCCGACTCATTACCTTCTATTGCTCCTCTGCATCACTCCCTGCTTGGGTGTTGAATCAGTGTTTCCCCATGTTAAGGAAGTTCTGGGAGTTGTAAGGTCATGGAATGTTTGGGGTGGAAAGTTCAATGTCAAACATTAAGAGTGGCTAAGCGGCAGCACTACTGACTGAGCTGGTGAAGTTCTAAAAAATCGAACATGCCGAACAGGATCTGGGGCATGTGCTGAGAGAATAAACTCGAGTGAAAAAAAAAACACTTGATCTCATCCTTGCGAATCTAAGTGTTGCAGAGGCAACATGTCAGTATTGGTAAGACTGACCACTGTATAATTCTTATGGAGACCACGTCCTGTCTTCACATTGGGTGAACCCTGCACAATGTGTAGCACCGATGGGGCAGACTTCGAACAGTTCTAGCAACTCAAACTCAAGCATTCATGAGACAGCAGCAGAATTGTATTAAACAAACAATCTGTAACCTCATGGCCCAACATATTCCTTCACTCTATCAATACCACATTCAGGGGATCAACCCTGGTTCAATTAAGAGTGCAGGACGGCATGCCAGGAGCAGCACCAGGTATGCCTAAAAAGTGGGTCTAGATTCGAGTGGTGCTGGAAAAGTACAGCAGGTCAGGCAGCATCCGAAGAGCAGGAAAATCGACGTTTCAGGCAAAAGCCCTTCTTCAGGACTTTTCCAGCACCACTCTAATCTAGAATCTGATTTCCAGCACCTGCAGTCCTCACTTTTGCCTAAAAAGGGGGTGTCAGCCTGGTGAAGCCATAACACAACATTGGTTTTATGTCAAACATTGAAAGCAATGCACATTCAACAGAGTGAAGCAATTCAATAAATGATGGATCACATCTAAGCTCCGCAGATCTGCCACATCTAGTCATGGATGGTGGTGAAGAATTAATGAACTTGCTGGAGAGCAAGGGTCCGCAAATATTCCTATTCGCGTTGATGGAGGATAGCGGCATGTCAGTGCAAAAGAGACGACGGAAGCATTTACAACAAACTTCAATCAAAAATGCCTAGTGGATGATCTGTGTCGGCCAACTCCTATACTTCCCAGCATCACAGACGCCAGTCTTCAGCCATTTTGATTCACTCCACATGCTTCAAGAAATAGCTGACTTCATACATCACATTTGTCTCCTCCTAGTCTACTTTTTCTAACCCTATCAGTAAAACCATCCAGTCATTTTTCTCATATATGCTAAGCTAGCTTCCCCTTAATGGACATTATTGCATGCTTGGTGATAAGTATGAATAGAAAATTCTCAGAGGAATTTTGCGATTGTGCAAACTAAGCCAATTAATTTTTATTAGGGGCCATTATGTTAAGTTGTCCACAGCTTGCTGCACTTTGTAGTTGCTTCCAAGAAAAAGCAGCAAATTTTACAATGTCTGGTGAGTGAATATTTTCTCACAGAACCAACTTTCCACAAAATGACATTTTATTTTAGAACAACTCTTCAACTCACTCCAATATGACTGGCTATTCTTAAATGGATATAAGTTATGTAATTGGTGATCGGTTTTATCCAACTTTGTAACACCTATCATCAAATGATCAAAGAATACTAGCACCTGTTGCATTCCTTATGATTAATTCAAGATGGTATCAACACTGAAAAAACAAGCAGCAGTCACTGGGACATAATAAGGGTGGCATATATGCTTATTACCAAAAATTAAACCATTCCTTTGAAGTGAACTAGATAAGGGAACTATATTGTACGTTAGTGAAATAACTCCACAGAGGCTGGCATCCCTTCAGCAAGTCACCCTTTGTTTTCACATGGGGAGTCTTTGACACTGTTACGGACCAGATCAGACCGCCTCAAAATATGTAATAAAGCTAACATATTGGTGGCATTGTGGCTCAGTGGTTAGCATTGTTACCTCACAGTGCTCGGGTTTTGAGTTCAATTCCAGCCTTGGGTGACTGTGTGGTGTTTGTACATTCTCCCTGTGTCTGTGTGGGTGTGCTCCGGTTTCTTCCTATAATCAAAAGATGTGTGAGTTAGGTGAATTGGCCATGCTAAATTTCCCATTGTGTTCAGAGATGTGTGTGTTAGGTGCATCAGTCGAGCAATAGTACAGGGGAATGGGTTTGGGTGGGATACTCTTTGGAGGGTCGATGTGGACTTGTTGGACCAAAGGGCCTGTTTCCACACAGTAGGGATTCTATGAAGGCTGCCTAGACCCTAACTTTTTCTTATTTTAAAGGTAAATGTCAGGCACTGTGTTCTAGATACAATTCATTTAAACACTATAGTTAAAACTCAACAAAATAACAAAGAACTTGGAATAACAAGTCTATTGGAAAACTTAACAGAACAATGCATACAGTAACTATTACTAATTAACTGGTCCAATATAATAACATCCCATAAACGCACACTTGGCAAGAAAGCAAATTCCAAACACAGATTTTGTTGCACATGCAATCCAACAGCCCAAGGTGAGAAACCCCCAGCTTTTGGTTGTAATCGAGTTGGGGAAAAATAACTTCCACTTTTTTAAGCCCACAACAGCAACTGCTGACAGCTAAACCTAAATTCTCTGGTTCTGTGGATGGAGGATTGGTCACACCCATTCAGGCTGCTTCTATTGTTCCAACCTTTAACACAAAGCACCCAATGCTTCACAAGTTGTTTATCTTCTCATAGACTACTTGACATCTGTCCCCCAATGTCTCTATAGAAGAAACCAGAACAAAACAACCTTCTCAAAGCCACAGCATCATCACAACATTCATCCAGCTCCCTCAGAGCCAGCTCTCAGAGTGAACAGAACCTCCGACACTCCTGTTTATATCTGTCAGCCAGGGATCTTTGGTTGGACAAGGTTAACAGCATCAATCAGGGAACTCATATTCTTTGAGCACCCCATGGCTGACCTCCTTACAATTAGTATAATTATCATCCACAGTGGACCAGAAATCAACTGAGTTGATGAATTATAGCTAACCAATATTGAGATAATTTCAGGACATGAAAAAATGTTTAAAAGCTGCCCATCTGTATGTAATGGTAAACAGGCTTTGATTTTCTGTATTTTATTCAGATTGTGATATGGTTTCAAGAATATTTTCTACTTAAATTGTGAAGTTACCTGTCACGGGTCTGATCCTGATGGAATGGGACAGCATGACTCAGCAGTTTGTTTTATTCACTACCCAATTAACCTTCCTGCTGCAGTCAGGTGGTGTGTAAAATGCACTATTGATTTGCCAATCATTCAAGGTCAGTTTTACTCCCAATATATCTCCAATTCTTTTAAATTAAAAGGAAAATCTACTTCTTCCCTTCTTGCCTCAGTTAGTTTGCTCTTTAGTATTTCAGTTACAATCCAAGGGATCGCATTCAATTGAGGATTTGAGAACAGCCTTTTCTCCATTTCTAATGGTTTCTACAGGCAATGATACTGCACAACCCGACTGTGTTAATTATCCTGCATTCGCATTCTGATACTGCGTCTTTTACTGTGGTGGTCTGATATTTGAAATGCTCATTGAAAAGCTGTTGCTATTCCTAATAGCAGTTAAATAAAGAAATTGCATTTATTTGGCACATTATGGATCTCAGGTCATCCAAGACAGTACATTATTCATTAATGTGTAGCTAAAAAATAAATTCAGTCTCAAATGTGAGTGCTTAAGAATTTTTAATATTAACTGAGTGTTATTAATTCCATGATTTGGAGAGAAAAGTGGCCGAGCAGAGGCTGATAGCTAAGTTCAGTACCCATAGGGAGGGCCTCAACCGGGACCTTGGGTTCATGTCACATTACAGGTGACCACCATTGCACTATACACACACACAGATACTCCTACACACACACACACACTCTCTCACACACACAGGCACTCCTATACACACATACACATGAACACACATACACACAGGTGCACACAGATACCCACACACACCCTTACAGACACACACACTCCCACACTCACACATTCACCCCCTTACAGACTTAAGACACTCTGCACTCACTACACACACACACATACACTTTCTCACACTCACAACCCCCAATCCAGACACACACACACAGACAGACAAAGACCCACATGCACACATATATGTTGTGGGGTGAATTTGTACTTGCAGGATTACATTGTACTTTGCTCAAAAACTGCATGCATTCATGTAGACTCTGAGCTCAAAAACTGCATGAATTTATGTAAAACTCACTTTTAACTCACTTTTTAGATTAGAATCAATCTAAACATCATGATTTGGAGATGCTGGTGTTGGACTGGGGTGTACAAAGTTAAAAATCACACAACACCAGGTTATAGTCCAACAGGTTTAATTGGAAGCACACTAGCTTTCGGAGCGACGCTCCTTCATCTGGTGATAGTGGAGGGCTTGATCGTAACACAGAATTTATAGCAAAAATTTTGCTATAAATTCTGTGTTACGATTGAACCCTCCACTATCACCTGATGAAGGAGCGTCGCTCCGAAAGCTAGTGTGCTTCCAATTAAACCTGTTGGACTATAACCTGGTGTTGTGTGATTTTAAACTTATTAATTCCAGTTATTGCCACAGATGCAACTCTTTCTGATTCCATTGGATTGAATTTTCCAAACACTGGCTTGGTGGGCATGGAGATGAGGATTAGGAATAAAGCAGAAAACAATGTCCACCCAGCTTTCTGACATATTGCTGCCACCAGAAATGTTTTGCAGAATTGTATGGACTGTAAGTCACCTGCCTGCTGAACAGAAGTGGGCAGTGTGAGCTGACTACTCATATACCGGACACCTTGTGGTCTTTGCTGCATTTACCAGAATGTGTTACTGGGTAACAGATAGTTCAATGCCACTGATTCTACTTGCATCTTCTTGAGAATATCTAATGATTAGTGATAGAGGATACACCAACCTAGTGCATCTACAGAACAGGTATCTTCTTAAATAACAAGAAGGCGTGTTGCATGATAGCAATGGGTGCAATTATATCTGATCAGGTATCAAAGGGAGCTAATGCAAATATATTTGTTCCCTCTGAAAGCTAGAATCCAACCACAGACTGCGTATGGGTTTACGGTGAGAGGAGAAAGACACAAAAATGACCTAAGGAATAATGTTTTCACACTCAGAGGGTGGTACATGTATAGAATAACCTGCCACAGGAAGTGGTAGAGGCTGGTACAATTACAGCATTTAAAAGACACTTGGATGGGTTCATGAATAGGAAGGGTTTAGGGGTGATATGGGCCAAATGTTGTAAAATGGAACTAGATTAATTTAGGATATCTGGTGGACATGGACAAGTTGGACTGAAGGGTCTGTTTCTGTGCTGTCTATGAATCTATGACTCTATAATTTATCAGTATCGATGGGTAATTTTACAATGATCCCTCCATGTAATAACATGGTCAATAAAAGGAAACTGAAAAAGTCAGGTGCAGGTACAGGATCTGAAGAAAGTCATCTCAGACTCAAAATGTTATCTCTGTTTCTCTATCCACAGATGCTGTCAGACCTGCTTGGTTTCCCCAGCATTCTCTGTGTATGTTTCATGTGCAGGAGATCATATTTCAGCTATGGTACAGGCTGCTCGTGATTTTCCAATTGTAAAAACCTATTGCTTAGAAATTAAGGACTCTGGCCAATTTTCTGATCATGTTTCCATTGACCAAAACACTGTGTCAGGAGCGAAAACATTTGACCACACCAGTTACAATTCTACTCATTTGAACAGGGAATATTACATTCTTTTCTGTGCTATCATTACATCAACTTTAACCTATTTCAATAATCTACACACACTAAAAATTTGTATATAAACATTGCTGATAGGAATAGACATATTTCTCGAGGCACAGACTCATAGACTTGGGCAGCATGGAAACAAACCCTTCAGTCCAACTCATCCACACCTCCCAGGCATCTAAATTAATCTAATCCCATTTTCCAGCATTTGGCCCATATCCCTCTAAACTCTTTCACTACATATATCCATCCAGGTGCCTTTTAAATGTCGTTATTGTACCAGCTTCCACCGCTTCCTCTGGCATCTCATTCCATACACGCACCACCTTCTTCATGAAAAGGTTGCCCATTGAGTCCTTTATAAATCTTTCCCCTTTCACCTTAAACCTATGTCCTCTAGTAATGGACGCCCCAATCCCGAACCTCTATTAGGTCACCCCTCCAATGCTCCAGGAGTACAGAGGCCAGCTGATTCTCTTCTTACTCAGGGATTGCTGAACAAAACTTAGGTGGCAATTCCAGACTACCTTCTCCTAGTTTATCCCGGGATAGAGCCATTGGTTCTATAGATGCTTTGGCTGTGATCAGCTAAGTCAGCACAAAGTGGAGATCCAACCTTGAACCATCAAATTGAGCTTAAAGGCTCAAGGTCTGAACCGGGTTTGGATATCTGGTCGGCATGTAGGGGGTTGGACCGAAGGGTCTGTTTCCATGCTGTACATCTCTATGACTCTATGACTCTATGACTGAACTAGTAAGGAAAGATGAAGGACAATTTGAAACATGCATGTCATTTTCACTGGCTGACAAAACAAACTGGTTTGTAGGACAGTACTTAAATTCCAAAAGACAAGCAGCCAATGACAAGATACCAATGACAAAGAATCGAGAGTGTGTTGCTGGAAAAGCACAGCAGGTCAGGCAGCATCCAAGGTGTAGGAGAGTTGACGTTTTGGGCATCAGGATTCCTCATGAAGGGCTTTTTGCCTGAAATGTCGACCCTCCTGCTCCTCAAATGCTGCCTGACTTGCTGTGCTTTTCCAGCATCACATTCTCAACTCAAGTCTCCAGCATCTTCAGTCCTCACTTTCAACCAATGATGAAGTACCACGGTCAATCATTCAGGAGGGAGCCCATGCATAAAATTGGAGTGCAGGTGACTATGCTGTGGTAACTTCACTGATAGATGCTTTTTATTACAACACCAGCTAACATAAAAATGAACCCATTTTGTATCACAGGGAGCAAATGATTTTTCATAAAAATGTATGTAGAAATGTATGGATGCTGCCTGACCTGCTGTGCTTTCCCAGGAACACACTCTCGACTCTTTGTCATTGTCATTGAACAGTAGTACTGTACAACAGGCTAGCACTAGAGAAACCCAGCTAAGTTAAAGGAACCGATTTAGTGATTTTATTCATCAGTCATGATGCCTGGTCTCAATTCTGCCCAACGTACATCATTGTTTCAAGCTCACATTAATTTCTTTATGAGTTAAAAAGCAAATTAGGGGTTGGCCAAGTGAGATCACAATTGGAGCACAAATCTTCATCAGAACCATAATAAGCAGTAATGCACTATAACTAAAATACTCTCTTAACTCATCTCTTTATAGGCATAATGATAAATGTTGGACCAGGGTTTCATTTTACGAGTATCATTAAAACTATAATGACTTCAGTGAATCCTGCATGACTCAATACTATTCTGTTAATGGAAACTATATGGCATGTATTTTGCAATAGCTCTAAATGTTGTGAGTGTGTTCTGGTGGTTGAAAAGAAAATGAAACTGACTGAGCATAACATTTGTGACATGCAGAGGAAATAGAAGACACACCTTAGTTTGATAATATATGAATAGATATTGACAAGGCGTCAATTTTACTACAGTCACCTACTTGCATAGTATTTTCTTTAGAAATGATGATGAACAACAAAATTAACCAAACAATGTTATAAGTTCACTGAAGTTGCTTGTTGGGTTTGTCATAAAATGATCAAATACAGTCAGGCTAGTTGAGTTGGTGGCATTCTCATGTCTTGAGTCAAAAGTTCAAAGGTTTACGTCTTGAGTACAGAATCTTGGCTGATATCTCTGTGGTGGAATGTTGAATGCATACTATATTAATATATTTCACAGCGCCAGAGACCTGGGTTCAATTCCCGCCTCTGTCTGTTTGGAGTTTGCACATTCTCCCTGTGTCTGTGTGGGTTTCCTCCGGGTGCTCCGGTTTCCTCCCACAGTCCAAAAATGTGCAAGTTAGGTGAATTGGCCATGCTAAATTGCCCGTAGTGTTAGGTGAAGGGGTAAATGTAGGGGAATGGGTCTGGGTGGGTTGCTCTTCGGAGGGTCGGTGTGGGCTTGTTGGGCCAAAGGGCCTGTTTCCACACTGTAAGTAATCTAATGTAAGTAATCTAATCTAATTTGTTGTTCTTTACATTAGCAGTTAAGCCAATTGGTCTAGATGAATGTCACAACCCGCACATCATCCCATGAAGAGTAGGATTCACCTCCTGCTTTAGGCAACATTCCTCTTTCAATCAACACTTTATTAACTAACCCTTCATTTCTAGGCTGTTTTTGGAATCCGGTTGTGTGTGGTGGCTGCCTCATTTGTCTGGATTACAGCTGTCACCGTATTTTGAAACAACTCGCTCTCTTATTGCAAGAGTGACACCAATGCTTTATAACACAAAAATTTACGTTAATCCGATCCATAATTTCTATAGTTGCCGCGCCATAAATCTCTCATATCTTTGCAACTATTTGTTGGGTTGTTTTTAAAAAAAGTATTGCTTTGCTTCAGAGGAACAGAGATTAAGTGAATTGACCTCTAAGATCATGTGATGTAGTTGTTGTGACTCATTAGTATACATGGCCTACTCATGCCCCTATTTTCTATTACTTACATACCAACATTACACATGAAGTCAACCCATAATTTATAAAGACAAAAAGGTGTCAAAATATAATTTGACGACAGGAAACATTACAATGCATGAATTAAGTCTATGGTAGGGTTCTGGGCCATGGTGAACTTTGTGACAGAATCAGATAAGAAATCTGAAAATGGCCACCTTGACATCAGGGACATCTCGCTCCATCTTTTATGCTTTTGACAAGCAGTGAGGCAGGTTTCCTGCTAGGGAGCAGCGAGATGCCAGTTAAGGAGGAATTATCACTTTTTAAAGCTGTTTGTAACTGTCGATCTCACTTCATTACCAATCAGCTTCATACCTTACCAAATGAATAAAGCAAACTAATGGACGAGAAATGGCAATATGGAATTGCAATGGATACCGGACGCCTTTAACTCACTTCTTACTCTGAACGGCCCCTACGATGCTTAGCACTGAAGTACATCTCAAAGCATGATCCATGGGCTGTAAACACGCCTCATCCATGGATATTGGTACCCAATATTTGTTAATCCCTCATGAGCACCATGGCATCTCTCCACTCAACTTATAGACCTCTCAGGAAGTGCAGACTTGCATTGCAGGGTGTACTGGCAACCAATATTAAAGGGCTACAGTAAGGAAACTTTTCATATAAGGACAGGCAACCAGCTGATGGATTGGATCAGGTTGCAACTTGAAAGGGATCATTTACCTTTTTAAGGCTCATTGTCATAGCATTGACGTGCATGCTCATGGTATCCTGTTAGTGAATTGGTGGTTCAGCCAGGGTCAAAGGCTATCAGTTCTGTCATATTGATAAGCTCCTTTGCATAGCCATAGGCTGAGGGAAGGATATCTTGCCGTGGCGACACACTGAGGTGGCAATCCAATGTATACACTCTTGCCAGCTGCCTGAATGGAAAACACAACGCATGTTTAATTAGCCCAGTGGAAGGGAACATGTTTGGAGTTTGGTTTGTAACTCCTCCAGCAGATTAACTTGTCATTACACTGAGCGGGAAAACGCACAGTAAGTCCACAGCACCAAAAGGGCAGGATAGTCGATGTTTCATGCAGGACCCTTCATCGGGACTGGGGAATGGGGAAGAAGGCTGAGAAATGAATATTTTGCATCAGTATTTACTGTGGAAAAGGATATGGAAGATATAGACTGTAGGGAAATAGATGGTGATATCTTGCAAAATGTCCAGATTACGGAGGAGGAAGTGCTGGATGTCTTGAAAAGGTTAAAAGTGGATAAATCCCCAAGACCTGATCAGGTGTACCTGAAAACTCTGTGGGAAGCTAGAGAAGTGATTGCTGGGCCTCTTGCTGAGATATTTGTATCATCGATAGTAACAGGTGAGGTACCGGAAGACTGGAGGTTGGCAAATGTGGTGCCACTGTTTAAGAAGGGCGGTAAAGACAAGCCAGGGAACTATAGACCAGTGAGCCTGACCTCGGTGGTGGGCAAGTTGTTGGAGGGAATCCTGAGGGACAGGATGTATATGCATTTGGAAAAACAAGGACTGATTCGGGATAGTCAACATGGCTTTATGCATGGGAAATCATGTCTCACAAACTTGATTGAGTTTTTTGAAGAAGTAACAAAGAAGATTGATGAGAGCAGAGCAGTAGATGTGATCTATATGGACTTCAGTAAGGCGTTCGACAAGGTTCCCCATGGGAGACTGATTAGCAAGGTTAGATCTCATGGAATACAGGGAGAACTAGCCATTTGGATACAGAACTGGCTCAAAAGTAGAAGACAGAGG
>NC_057712.1:15823277-15830756 GCF_004010195.1 Chiloscyllium plagiosum | reverse complement strand
AGGAAGTGGTAGAAACTGGTACAATTTCAACATTTAAAAGGCATTTGGATGGGTATATGAATAGGAAGGGTTTGGAGGGATATGGGCCGGGTGCTGGCAGGTGGGACTAGATTGGGTTGGGATATCTGGTCGGCATGGACGGGTCGGACTGAAGGGTTTGTTTCCATGCTGTACATCTCTATGACTAAATAAATAGAAGGAGGGGGTTGGGGTTGGGAGATGGTGATAGGTGAATGCGGGTAGGAGGTGAATGAGATTGGTCAGTAGGAAGTAAGATGAACAAGTTAGATCAGGTCAAAGTTGCTGGGCGGTGAGGGAGTGCTGGATCTGAGAAGTGGTGAGGGGGTTGGGTGGGGAGATTTGGAAGCTGATGAATTCTATGTTAAGGCCATAAGGTTGTAAGCTCCTGAGGCAGAAGATGAGGTGTATTTCCTCAGGTTTGCATGTGGCCTTATGTTGGTGGTGGTGCTGGCAAAATAATGGATGGGCATGTCATTGGGGGAGTGTGAGGGGGAGTTGAAATGGCTGGCAAGTGGGAGGTGGGGTTGATTGGAGTGTGAATTTAGTGATTAGCACTAAGTTTAGTGATTGCTTCTATGTGATGAAACATTCTCTATTGCAGTGAGTTACATTTTTAAAAAATTAGCTCTTCACGTGGAGATAGTTTGGTAGATCTTGACATGTGATGACCATGTAAACCATGAAATGGTGAGATGTAAGGGGACGGTTGGCATATATCTTTCTGATTAGCCCTTGCAAATGGAATGGTTGGAGAACAGTTAGAGGCAATGAGGAATTTGCACGAGCAAGGGGATGTGATGGATGGCAGTTATAGGAAGGGAGAAGAGTTGTGGATACAGTCGCATAAATGGGTTAACTCCAGGAAAGAGCTGAAAATGTGTTGCTGGAAAAGTGCAGCAGGTCAGGCAGCATCCAAGGAGCAGGAGAATCAACGTTTCGGGCATGAGCCCTTCTTCAGGAATGAGGAAAGTGTGCCAAGCAGGCTAAGATAAAAGGTAGGGAGGAGGGACTTGGGGGTAGGGGCATTGGAAATGCGATAGGTGGAAGGAGGTTAAGGTGAGGGTGATAAGGTGAGGGTGATAGGCCGGAGTGGGGTGGGGACGGAGAGGTCAGGAAGAAGATTGCAGGTTAGGAAGGTAGTGCTGAGTTCGAGAGTTGGGACTGAGACAAGGTGGGGGTAGGGGAAATGAGGAAACTGGAGAAATCTGAGTTCATCCCTTGTGATTGGAGGATTCCTAGGCAGAAGATGAGGGGCTCTTCCTCCAGCCGTCGTGTTGCTTAACTCCAGGAAAGGCAAGAGAGGTAGGCAGGCAGTGCAAGAATCTTCTGTGGCTATCCCCACTACAAACAAGTAATCTGTTTTGGAAAATGTAGGGGGTGATTGATTCACAGGGGAACATAGCATGAACAGCCAAGTTTCTGGTATTGAGACTGGCTCTAATGCAATGAGGGGTACGTCGGGTTCCAAGAGATCAATTGTGTTAGGAGACTCTCTAGCCCAGGGCTCAGATAGATGTTTCAGTGGCCAGCAGTGAAATGTCAGAATGGCGTGTTGCTTCCCTGGTGCCAGGATCAAGAATGTCTCAGAGAGGGTGCAGAATGTTCTCATGGGGGAGCAGGACCAGCAGGAGGTCATTGTCCACATTGGAACCAATGACATATGAAGGGAAAAGGTTGAGATTTTGATGGGAGAACATAGAGCATTAGGCAGGAATTTAAAAAGGAGGTCCTCGAGAGTAGTAATATCTGGATTACTCCCGGTGCTACAAGCTAGTGAGGGCAGGAATAGGAGGATAGAGCAGATGAATGCATGGCTGAGGAGCTGGTGTATGGGAGAAGGATTCACATTTTTGGATCATTGGAGTCTCTTCTGGGGTAGAAGTGATCTGTATAAGAAGGACGGATTGCACCTAAGTTGGAAGGGGACTAATGTACTGGCAGGGAGATTTGCGAGAGTTGCTCGGGTGGATTTTAACTATTAAGGTGGGGGGGTGGGATGCAGGGAGATAGTGAGGAAAGAGATCAATCTGAGACTGGTACAGTTTAGAAAAGAAGTGAGTCAAACAGTCAGGGCAGGCAGGGACAAAGCAGAGAACAAGGTAGGACTAATAAATTAAGCTGCATTTATTTCAATGCAAGAGGCCTAACAGGGAAGGCAGATGAACTCAGGGCATGGTTAGGAACATGGGACTGGGATATCATAGCAATTACAGAAACATGGCTCAGGGATGGACAGGACTGGCAGGTTAATGTTCCAGGATATAAATACAACAAACGCTGGAGATCACAGCAGGTCAGGCAACATCCATGGAGAGAGAGCAAGCTAACATTTCGAGTCAAACACTCTTCATCAGAGCTGACATGAAGTGTGTAGGGAACAGCATTTATCCAATTGTGAAGGGAGGGAATGGAGTGCTGAGGGGGAAAGGGTGTTGGTAGGTCAGATTAAGTGATCAGAATGTGAGAATGGCAGAACAATGGTGTGTCTAACTAACAGACTGGAAAGGACAGGCATTCCCACTGTTGTGTAGGGCGGGGAGAGAGGTCATAGTGACAGAGAATGGAAAAGCTAAAAGAAAGGGAAGGAGTGGGCTCACAATCTGAAGGTGCTGAACTCGATATTGAGCCTAAAAAGTGACTAGTTTGAAGATGCAATGTTTCTTTTCCAGGTGACTTGCTGTCACCCTGTTTGAACTGTCATGACAAAATAATGTTAAAAATCACTCAACACCAGGTTATAGTCCAACAGCTTTATTTGTAAGTGCAAGCTTTCAGAACACTGTTCCTTCATCGGGTAGTGGGGCAGGATCATAGGACCACAGAATTTATAGTAAAAGATCAAAGTGTCATACAGTGATGTGATGTATTGAACAAACCTAGATTGCTGTTAAATCTTTAATCACTTAGAATGGGTTGCAAGTTTCAGTTGATTAACATGTAAATCCCAGAACTTCTTTCAAGTCACAGTCCTGAGATAACGCAAAGATTTTATAAAAAATTGGTGACATCTCAGCTCAGACAATACATTAAAGCTGTGAGGTTAGAGTCTGCCTGTATCCCAACTATGAGTCAGACTGGTTCTATTTCCAAAGTAGGAGTTTAGAAAATGTCACATGGACTGACTGCCTATAGATTGTGTACTTTTTGAACAAAATAAAATGTGTCTGCACATACAAATCTGAAAGTGCAAATTCACCCCACAGACTAATATCTGCATGCATGTGTGCGTGTGTGTGAGGAAGTGAGAGAGTTTGTGTGTGTGAGACAGAGAGTGTGTGCTTGATAGAGTGTGTGTGCAAGTGTGACAGATGAAAGGGTGTGCATGTAGTGTGAGTGTGGGTGTGTGTGTCTGAGAAAGAGTGTATGGATAAGAGAGGGTCTGTTGAGTGTGGGACTGTGATCATGTGTAAGAGTGTGTGAGAATGTGTGCTTGTGTGTGTGTGTGAAAGTGTTTGGTGTCGTGGGGTTTCCTGTAGTGTGACATGAACCCAAGGTCCTGGTTGAGGCCATCCACATGGGTACCGACCTTGGCTATCAGCCTTTGCTCGGCCACTCTGCATTGTTGCATATCCTGAAGTCTGCCTTGGAGGACAGTCACCTGAAGATCCGAGGCTGAATGTCCTCGACTACTGAAGTGTTGCCCAGTTGGAAGGGAACATTTCTGTCTGGCGATTGTTGCATGGTGTCCATTCATCCATTGTTGTAGCGTCTGCTTGTTCTCATCAATGTGCCATACTGGGAGCATCCTTGCCTGCAGTGTATGAGACAGACAACATTGGCCAAGTTGCACGCTGTGTCCCAAGGGAGTTGGGGAGGGAAAGTTCTCTGTGGAATGCTGATAGGGGTGGGGAGGGAAATATATCTCTGGTGGTGAGGTCTGAGTGTAGGTGGCAAAAATGACACAGGATGATGCATTGTATCCGGTGATTGGCAGGGTGGAAGGTGAAGACCGGGTTGGGGGTGGGGGGGGTTCTATCCTTGTTGCAGTTGAAGGGTTGGGGTTCAAGGGCGGAGGTGTGAGAAGTAAAGGAGATGTGCAGGAGGGCATTGTTGACCACATGTGAGGGGATGTTGCGGTCCTTGATGTGTGAGGTCATTTGGGATGTTCTGGAGTGGAATAGTTCTCCTGGGAGCAGATACAGTGGAGGCAGAGGAATTGGGAGCAAGGGATAGTGAGGAGGTTGAATAGTTCATCAACTTCACAAACACCTTCCACCTTGACCTCAAGTTTATCTCGACCATCTCCGACAGCCCACTCCACTTCCTGGACCTCTCCATCTCGATCAACGGTGACCAACTCAACACGGATATCTACTTCAAACCCACCAACTCCTACAGCTACCTGGACTACATCTCCCCCCACCTCCTCTCCTGTAAATATGCTATCCCTTTCACTCCAGAACATCCCAAATGGCCTTCTACTTCAAGGACTGCAATCTCCCTTCCCACGTGATCACCAATGACCTCCAGCACATCTCTTCCCACTTCCCACAGCTCCGACCTTGAACCCCACACCTCCAACCACAACAAGGATAGAACCACCCTGGGTCTCACCTTCCGCCTCACCAACCACCAAATACAGCATACTATCCTCCACCAGTCCTGCCACCTACACTCAGACCCATGACCAGAAATATATTTCGATCCCCGCCTCTTTCAGCATTCCGCAGCGAACATTACCTCAGCAACTTCCTTGTTTGGTCCACAACCCCCCCACCAACCGTCCCTCCACTCCCAGCACCCTCCCTTGCCACTGCAAGTGGTGGAAAACCTGCACCCACACCTACCCCTTCACCTCTACTCAAGGCCCCAAAGAATTCTTCCATATCCAGCAGAGATTTTCCTGCACCTCCAAACACCTCATTTACTGTGTCCGTTACTCTTGATGTGGTCTCCTCTACATTGGAGAGACAGGATGCCAACTCATAGAATGTTTCAGAGATCATCTCCGGGACACATACACTAAACAACCACACCGCCCTGTTGCTGACGACTTCAACTCCACTCCAGCATCCGCTTCAACCTGTCACCATCTCTCCCCACCTGCATCCACCTATCGCCTTCCTAGCTATCTTCCCCCAGCCCCACACCCACCCCCCCTCCTATTTATCTCTCAGCCCCCACCCCACCATTCCTGATGAAGGGCTTATGCCCAAGACATTGATCCTCCTGCTCCTCGGATGCTGCCTACTGTGCTTTTCCAGCACCACCCTTCTTGACTATAACCTGGTGTTGTGTAATGTTTGACTTTGGCCACCCGAGTTCAACACTGGCACCTCCACATCATGACAAAATAATGGTTGACCCCGAATACTTACACTGGAAGATGCTTCCACAGGGGTGACTGTAGCTTGCCCAAGTCAGCATTCTACAGCTGTGAGTCTAATAGGGCAGCATTTCGCTCTCAAATAGCTTTTAAATGTTGACTAATTAATTCATGAACCAAGAGAAAACAAAAGAATGAAATGTTTCAGCTCTTTTGCAATTTTTAATTTTTTAAGTAACAATGCATTATTAAAGAAACCCAGAAGAACTGTGGATGCTGGAAATCAGAAGCAAAAACACACATTGCTGAAAAGGTTTAGCAATATTTGTGGAGACAAATCAAAGTTAACATCTTGGGTCTGAGGAAGGGTCACTGAACCTGAAACGCTAACTCTGATTTCTCTCCATGGATGCTGCTAGACCTGCTGAGCTTTTCCAGCAATTCCTGCTTTTATTGCTAAAGAAAATCTTCTCCAGCTATCTCTTTGAACTGTTACTTAGTGGGTCACAATGTTTCAGTTGTGAGCAAAGTTATAGCAGTGAACCTTATGTACGTTTGTGAATCACATTCTGTCATGCACATCTGTTTTTAACAATGATTGTATGACAATTTTTTATAACTAAAATTCTTTTTCAACTCTGCTGGAGTGGCGAATTCACCCTGAAGGATTCTTATCACGTACTGAACAATGAATCTAATTCACTGTTCATTTGGGGTGTTAAAATTCAATTTACACTTTCACAGATGTTCCCAAACTCCCAGAATTTAATGAGGGTGACTCATGTGACACGGTCTAAATGGTGACGATTTAAACAGTGACTCAGAGTTCTCCAGCAGCTCTTGAGATCAATCTCAGCAAAATTATTCTTATCACTCAAACTACATGTTTCTTCCTTTATCTTTTTTTAGTATTTCATTTCTGATGTTCTGCTGTTTATCAGTGTGTCTCTGAATTCTAGTGAATGAATGAGAGAAGTGACATTTATTAGGTGTGATTTAAACAAAATTACATTCGAAATAATGCCCAGTGGATTACCTTGTTCAGTGAATTCCTCAGTTATTCGCTATTACCTCACTGGATTGAGTCCAAACTATTTCAGTGAAGTTTGAATAAATTAAAAAGGTCTTAATACAATATCAGTTTTTTTTTCTATTTAAGGTATTCAACTGTAATTACCAGCAATAATACAAAATCAATAATACTGTGGATGCTGCAAATCTGAAACAAAAATAAAAATTACTGGAGAAACCTAATAGGTCAGCTAGTATCTGTGGACAGAAAGCAAAGTTTTTGTTTTAGATAATTATCATCAATTTGGTTCTAAGTCAGTATGGGAATCCCACTGAGGGAGTGGAACTAAATTAGAATTAGCTTTATTGTCACATGTACTTAAATGAATGCAATGAAAAGTTTACAATTCTCCCCTTGTGGCACCATCTTAGGTATAAAAGTCTCAAGGTACAGCTTCTTCTTCTTAGAAAAATAGAGAAGTAAAATGTTTATCATTGCAGATTTTAGGAATAAATTATAAAATGGGAAAATAAACTTCAACACAATGGCCTTCCAACCCAGGAAGGAACAAATTACTGTAGATGCTGGAATCTGTACTGAAAACAACAAATGTTGGAGATCATGGCAGCTCAGGCTGCATCCATGGAAAGAGAGCAAGCTGCTGTTTTAAGTCAATGGCTCTTCATCAGAGCTGACGTGAAGTGTGGAGGTTTGGCATATATGCTACATTGGTGGTTGGAGTGCTGGGGGAGAGAGGATGCTGATAATTTAGATTAAGTGATCAGAATGTGAGAATGGCAAAACAATGGTGTTCTGGATCAGTGGTGCTGGTGGAGCACAGCAATTCAGGCAGCATCCGACGAGCAGCAAAATCGACGTTTCGGGCAAAAGCCCTTCATCAGGAGGGCTTTTGCCTGAAACGTCGATTTTGCTGCTCGTTGGATGCTGCCTGAATTGCTGTGCTCTTCCAGCACCACTGATCCAGAATCTGGTTTCCAGCATCTGCAGTCATTGTTTTTACCCAGAACAATGGTGTGACTAACTGCCAGAGAGGATAGAACAGGCAGTCCAAATGGAGAGAGGAGAAAGGACACAGTGACAGAGAATGCAATGTGGGTGGCACAGTGTTACAGTGGTTAGCACTGCTGCCTCGCAGCGCCAGAGACCCGGGTTCATTTCC
>NC_057712.1:15794646-15823178 GCF_004010195.1 Chiloscyllium plagiosum | reverse complement strand
TAATCTAATCTAATCTAATCTAATCTAATGCAATAAATAAAGCTAGAAGAAAGGGAGGAATGGGAAATGGTCCACAATTTGAAGGTGTTGAGCTCAATATTAAGTCCAAAAGGTTGTAAAGTGCCTAGTCTGAAGGTGAGATGTTGTTCCTCCAGTTTGAGCTGTGATTCACTGGAATACTGTAGCATTCTGAGGACTCACACATGCGCATGTGAGCAGGACGCTGTGTTAAAATGACTGGCTACAGGAAGGTTGGGGTTATGTTTGCACACAGACTGGAGATATTCTGCAAAGCGGTCACTCTGTCTGTCTTTGGTTTCTCCAATGTGGAGTAGGCCACACTGGATGTAGCTAATGCACTAGACCAGATTGGAGGAAGTACAAGTGAAATGCTGCTTTACTTGGAAAGATTGTTTAGATCTTCGGATGGTGAGCAGCGAGGGGTGAATAGGCAGGTGTTGCACTTCCTATTCACCATTGTATGCGTGCCATTGTATGCGTGTTGGTGTTGGTGGTTTAGGAATGGAATAGGGTGTCCCTGAGGGAACAATACCTGGAAAATGTAGACAGGGAGAGTGAGGGGAAGATGTGTTTGGTGGTGAAATTCTGTTGGAATTGTCTGAAATGGCTGAGAATGATGGAGGTTGGTGGATGAAAAGTGAGGACAAGGGGGCCAAGTAATTACAGGGCAGATAGTCTTAGATAGATTATTGGAAAAACTTCTGAGGGGCAGAAATAATCCATACTTGGAAAGGCTGGGATTGTACAAGCCCATAAATCCCTAAAGGTGGCAACACAGGGGAACAGGCTGGTGAAGAAGATATACAGAATGTCTGTCTTTGTTAGTTGTGGTATAGAACATAGGAGCAAGGAAGTTTCATTAAAACTTTATAAGATATTGGATCGGCCACAGATGGAAAATGGTTTGCAGTTCTGTTTTATATGTGATTATATCGGAGGGAGAGCAAAGGAGATGCACCAGAATGTTGCCAGGGATGAAAAGTTATGAGGAATGATTGGAAAAGATGGGTTTGTTTTCCCCGGAGCAGAAGTTGAACCAGGGATTTGATTGAAAGGCAATGTCAGTTGCAAAATTATGAGAGACATTGACAGAGTAGATCATGAGAATCTCTTCTCCATTGCAGACATGTCTAAGACCAGAAAGTATAAGCTAAGGTGAGGAATAAGTGGTATAGGGGAAATCTGAGAAAGGAACCTTTTCACCCAGAGGGTGGTAGAACATGTTGCCTGAGAGGCTAGTGGAGGCAGGTGCTCCTGCAACATTTAAGAAGAACATAAAATGCTAGGGCATAGTAGACTATGGACCAAGTGCAGGTAGATGTGATTAGTGTAGCTTGTACTGGTTGGCATTGACATTGTGAGGCTGGTGGGCCTGTTCCCCTGCTTTATGACACTATGACTGTGTGTGTTAGTCTATGTTATAGTAGTTTCCAAATAGTGCTGTAAATAAATTGCAAGATATCTGACATAACTGAACTTAACTGTTTGTGGCATGCATTATGTGGACTAATATTTCCAAAACAACAAAAAACATCAAGTATCAAAACAAAATAGGACAACAAGGACTTTCTGTTCAAATCCTGGAATGATTTTAAAGTTAGACGTTCAACTAGTATGAACATGTTCCATGACATAGGAAATTTTATCTTGGCACTGGATTGGGAGATGGTATGGCTGACAAAATTGTCTAGGAAGGCCATTATGGAGGCATGCTTATTGTCTTCCTGTGCTATGCTGTTTTGGCAGAAATTGGAAAATTGAAAGACGAGCAGACCACCAGAAGCCTAAGGGAACAACATAAGTTACATGTTGCATCTCTGCTGTTGAACTGCCAGCCATGGAGGAAGGAGTCCACCGCTGCATGGGAGACCACTCACTGAAACTTGGCAGTCTCCTTGAAGACTCTGGAAGGGTCCTCCTATTTTAACACTTCACAGCCCATGGAGACGCCCACTAGCAGCAATGGCCACCCACACAGCAACGGAGCTATCCCTACACTACACTGATTGGGAAAATCTGAATGTTTGGCGCTGGGACTGTATTCCCAAGCCCTACACTTACCAGCCTTTGGAGCTACATGGCTGTTAATATATTCTCACCCCAGCATTATTGGTGCAGCTGTCCTTAATAAATAATAGCTGCCTCTGTGCTGGGACCCTAAATGGTCATAGCCAGGAATCTACCTCCCTGATTCCCAATCCCGGAAGAAACTGGCTGCTGCGTCCTATCGCAGACACAGGGCTTCATTAAGTTCAATCCATTGAAATGACCCGAGATGTCAAACTTGAAAAAAGTGTCTACATCTAGTATCTAGTTGTAAATGCTAAACCTTTTCAACTGTTTGCATAATTTAGCTGAGAGACTTTGTGAAAACAATCACTCCTCAAGCAGTTCATGTTATTGGATAATGATTTAAATGAAGGAGACTTCTGGTCTGTAATCCAACATTGGCAATAATTGCACTGCTGTACCATTTGTGGTTACAAAATCAGCTAATTCTACTCAAACCAGGGTTTGAACTTGGCCTGTACTGTTTCCAATGCACCCAATGACGCATTCACACACTAAACCATGACACTAGCTCCTCACTGTCTTTTCATTTGGAAGCCTATCTGAACTAATCCATACTTGAATGATTTGTTGAATGAAGAATGATCTAATATTTAAGATGCTTAGGATGAACTTGCTTAAAGCCTTGAATTTGTATTCCTGGCAAAATTTATGTCAGGGATGGCTGGTGAAGAGAAAGCAAGTGAATCTGGTGTGGGAGCATTTCTGAATGTTTAATGAGATTTGTGTCACAAGGGACAAAAAAGCACTTCAGCTTTTCACTGTGATTCTGGATAGTTCCAATGAATGCTCTGCATGTGAGTCTCAGTTTAGTTTACCATGCTTTACTTAAATCCAACAGTTTTCCCTTTCTATGTAAATTTTTAAAACAATAGATTGGATCTTATACTGCTTAGCAACACTGGCAAAAATGTAGCTACATGATCATAGAATCCCTACATTGTGGAAACAAGCCATTGGCCAATCAAGTTCACACTGACTCTCTGAAGAGCATTCCACCCAGACCCCATTACCCTGCATTTCCCATGGCTAATTCACCTAACCTGCACATCCCTAGAATTGCTTGGTGCTGTGCGACAGCAGTGTAAACCACCGAGCCACCACACTGCCCTCAACTCGCTGTTGTAAAGTTAGACTCCAGACCTTCCCTTATTTTCTATTGTCAGGTCATTTTGATTATTTTTGACAAGCTCCCTTGTAATGACATGCAAACCTGTCTATGAGAGATGGGAATGGCTAGTACAGACATTTCAAGCTGTGAGCCAAACATGGAGAGTTGAAGGAAAATACCCTTTGGATATCATCCTGTTGCACATTTGGGAGAGATCAGGTGCCTTTTTGAAGTGGTTAGTGACCTGTGACATTTTTAAAAGAGGCATGAACATGCATCAAAAGTGTATGAACGCTGGCCTTTGACACCTGATTGGAACTGCCAAAACACACTGTCAAAAATATCAATGGAATCTGTCAAGAGGGAGAGTCAAAGAAAATTGTCAAAGGCTTCAAGGCATTTAAAACACCAGCCTTTTAAAAGTTTACAAATATTTCTGGAATCATTGCTTACTAATTCAATCTGACTGTTGACTTAAGCCTGAGAGCTTTGATTGCTTAATTAGAATGATAGGACAGATTTCAAAGCCTTCCATTATCACTGGAGGGTGTTAGCCATTTTACCGTGTGACTGCCAGCTCCAGCTACCCAGAGCTAGTTGGTAGGGGTGGTACCATTGATGTAAGGGATTGTGTGGTTGGGAGCCCTTGGTGGGGGAGCAACACATATCCAGGGACTCAGATGTCTGTGGAGAGTGATGGGGTGAGTCAGTCCTGCAGTTACTCAGGGGTCAGAGCATGTTTTACTCTTCTAACTTTTCCCAGGTAGCAATTCCTGAAGAAGGGCTTATGCCCGAAACGTCGATTCTCCTGTTCCTTGGATGCTGCCTAACCTGCTGCGCTTTTCCAGCAACACATTTTCAGCAATTCAGCTCGGTCAGTTGAAACCCTATAAAGTTTGCGCCTCTGGTTCAGAGCTGGAGAATGTTCTTGGCAGGTTCCAGATGAGGGCAAATAAGAGTTTCAATCTCCCTGGAAATTTCTGGAGACATACTGTGCTGGAATATCTGATGGTTCTTGAGATGCATCCATCAGAGTTGGTTGTTGCACTAAATATCAGAAGATCTTACCTTTTAGTATTTCATCTCAGCACGTGTCCTGCTTTCTTACTACTTAGTGAGTCGGCTTACAACATGTATGATGATGGCGGGTGGGTGGAGCGTGGATTAGCATGAGTTGAATGAAGCTATCAACAGGGATAGAAGGGGTCCCTTTGCTCAGTCCATTCAGGGGCATATGTTGTCATTGAGGGTATGAGAAGTTAAGAGTGTGCAGAGGAAAAAAAGTTTGCATGGATTGTATGAGTGTTTATCAGGGGTGAGTCGAGAGTGTGGTGCTGGAAAAGCACAGCAGGGGTGAGCAGAGGGATCATAGTCAGGAGTCACACAACACCAAGTTATAGTCCAACAGTCAAGGGAAACTGACAAAGGAGCAGCGCTCCGAAAGCTTGTGATTTCAAATAAATCTCCACACCATGGCTACCAGAGGGGACATAGGTTGACACGGAAGGTATGAAGGGGTGGGGTGGGATTGCACAATCCACAGCATGTTTCAGCATGGATGAGGTACAGAGAATATGAGTGTAATGAGGGGTGAGAGGTGGTGGATTGATTTTTGCCTTCTGTTTAAAGCAACAACACAGCGTTGGACTACTGAAGCAGTCATTCCACATAGTCCACCTCTGCACTCGTAGCTTCCACATTCATTGCAATGTCACCCGGCTCAACCCCTGGAGAAACACGGCACACTACAATGAAAATTCCAACCTTTGGACAACTTTATCCTGGGTTAAGTTTGTGGAGGAAGGAAAGATCCCAGCCTTGATCCTGACCTGGGGAATGGATACTCTGTCTCATTTCCTGACCCAGTGATGGATATTGGGACTCCAGGTCAAAATTGAAGCCTAGACACCTGAAGATTTGGATGTTGATAATTTTTGTATCAGATCAGCTAGAGTTATAGAATCATATACTTGCATAGTGCAGGTCCTTACGCCTCCTCTCCCAATACCTTGTGTTAAAGCAAGCTTTCCACCCTTATTACAGTGAACCCAGATGCGTTCATAATGACATTGGCACTTTGCAAAATATCAGGAAAACAAATGCTGAGGTGGATACTCCCAATATAGTGCCACATAGACTTTCACACTCGATATGTTTTGTTATTCAGCTTTATTGGTAGCTTTTTTTTCCCTTCCCTTGTTCGGAAGGAAGGAGAACTGAATAAAAGATTTTTTTGTTGACTCAATGACCTTGAAGATCGGTTAATATCTCAATGTGATTAAGTGGATCACAAACCGTAATCCATTATTTTCCATTCACATTAAATTCTCACATTAGCATTTTTTAGCTTACTCTGAAAGATAACTGTATAAAAATGACAGCTTTAGATTGTTAATAACTTTCATAGCAGTTATCAGTAAAAGCATATTTTAGACAGACAGGTTTTCTTTTCAGATTGATAATGAACTCACCCAGCACGGCCATGTTGATAGATGTAATTCTGAGACCTTTAGTGTCAGATTAGGTACAAGTAAAGTATTATTTTTAATTAGTGAATGGAAAAACCCAGTTGCCAGGCTGGCATTCTGTTTGGCATTGGTGGCAAATTTCCTTGGCACTTTCCTACACTGCAAATATAACTTAAGCATGGTTTGGTATGTTCTTACCCACCCCCTTTTTCTGCCTGAACAGGGTAACTGCCAAAAGCAATAGGGTTAGGGTTAGGATTAGTGTTAGGGTTAAGGTCAGGTTTAGGGTTAGGGTTAGTGTTAGGACTAGAGTAAGGGATGGATTAGGGTTAGGGTTAGGGTTACAGTTAAGGTTATGTTAGGATTAGAATTGGAATTAGAACTAGAACTAGAATAAGGTTTTATTGCCATTTTTACTCAAGTCCAAAAGTGCAGGATTACAGTGGAAAGTGTCACAGATGGTGTCATCTTAGGTTTAAAGTACCTTGTTACAAATCCTGGATACTAAAATAAATGAAGTGTAAAAATAGAGGAATAAAGAAAAAAGCTAAAGGTTCTACATTACAGTTCTTCATAATATTAATTAGGAAAATAAAGAAATAAAGTTAAAAGATAAACATTACAGTCCTTCTGTAGCCTGCAGTCACAGCACATGAGGGGATTTCCATTTAAGGTTAGGATTAGCAACATTGGAGCAGCAGCAATCTGATGAAATTAGCCACAATTATTTTTGAATACTGTGTAGTTTCCACTGTTTCCATTTCCTACCATTTCCATTCGGTGAATGTGGATGCCATTGAATCTGATAAAGACAGGGTGAAGTAACATTAATTTCCAACGGCTGCACACAAATTACTTTCCATGATCCATCTGGAATCAAGGCTGGTTTGAGTAATCTGACCCAGATAAGGGCACTATGTCTGGGTTTTCCATATCTTCACTCCAACTGCTTTACTCTTGCCAAAAGGATTGGAAATACTGCCAGAGGTAATCTAATGTTGGGGACGGGGACAGTAAGTCATCCTGATTGAAAGTCAAGGAGTAAAATCTGTCATTTGAAGAATGTTTAACCCTTACCCTGCACTCTCAGTGTCAGAACCCGATGGGGAGCTGAGATGAACAGCAATCCCAGGCATAACCAGTGCTGCCCAATTGCCTGGTTATTGTGATGGATTTAGAGCAAAGGTTCGAGCTGTTTCTGGAATTCTTTCACAAACTCCTGCCTAAGGCTTCTCTTGTGCTCTGATACTGAACTCTTGACCAGCCCTGATGATGCTGTGTATTGGCTCACCTGTCATGCCAGAGGATCAGAGGATTGATGGTCAGAGGATTAGATCGGGTGGACAGTGAGAGCCTTTTTCCTCACATGGTGATGGCTAGCATGAGGAGACATTGCTTTAAACTGAGGGGTGATAGGTATAGGATAGATGTCAGAGGTAGTTTCTTTACTCAGAGATTAGGGAGGGTGTGGAATGCTTTGCCTGTAACAGTAGTTGACTCACCAATTTTAACGCCATTAAAATAGTCATTGGATAGACATATGGTTGATAATGAAATAGTGCAGGTTAGATGGGCTTCAGATTGGTTTCACTAGTTGCCGCAACATTGAGGGCTGAAGGGCCTGTACTTTGCTGTAATGTTCTACAGGAGAAAGTGAGGTCTGCAGATGCTGGAGATCAGAGATGGAAATGTGTTGCTGGAAAAGCGCAGCAGGTCAGGCAGCATCTAGGGAACAGGAGAATCGACGTTTCGGGCATTAGCCCTTCTTCAGGAATGTTCTACATCACTGTTGGCCTGTGCAAACATTCTCCCAGTGATTCTGCAAACTCCGAATGGGTCATTGCTGGATTGCTCTGTCCAGTTTGGATCTGCTGATTTGAGGAATTTTGGGACTATTCTGTCCTAAATTTCAGGTAGAGAGAAGGATGAATTCTGGTGCATTTCTGACCATAAGTGGAATGCATTCTGGAGCCGAATGCAGATCTATCGTGTTACTGGACTATTTGACCAACGTTGGAAACTCCAATCTGGCTGATCCACCTTCCAGCTTTTGACCTTGCTTCCCTTGCTTGTCTGGGGATATTCCCAGGTTTGCTCCTTGCACTCTGCCCAGTTGATTCCTGTGGGATTCAGTGAATCCTGAGTATGTTCAGAAGTGGGTTGAACACTGTTCTCCTCCAGATGTCCACTACTGCTCAGCACCTACCTGCTGCTAGATTTCCTCAATCCGGTCCACCCTCCCTGTGTCTAGTCATTTTTTGACCCCTTGAGTATGAAGAATAAACCATAAATTTAAAGAACGCACACTCTGATCTTCAGTGGTCTGTTTTACCTGCCTTAGCAGGATGCATTTGGTGGGCCCATATTATAACTGGTATGGGCAAGAGTGCTACAATTGATGTAGCACATTACCATCCACCCAGGCATCAGGTCCCACTACAGCCTACAGGAACTCTGGTGGTGGGACATTCTTATCCTCCAGGAGCTTCTGCTGATTTTTCTTTCCTTTGAATTTATGGGCAAAGGTCACGCTCTTTCTCAAGCACTGAGGACATTGTTTGGGCTCTGACAGGGGATTACTGAGGTGCACTGACCAAACCCTTGAAAACTTCTGGGTTTACGTCAGCTCATCAGTTTGCATAGAATGATCATAATTCCCAGAAATACTGACACCACTCATCACACAAATTAGCCGCTCCAGTGGATCAGTTTCTTTGAAATGAACAGCTTGTACAATTTACATAATTTTCATATCAAACCCAGCAGGAAGTGTGAACAATGCATGACTCATTGAGGCCTATTCTGAAGACCAGCCGTGTCAACAGGGTTTTCCAGTTTCCATACAAGCTTTGTTCTCTATTTCCTTCTTGTCACATTACCGTCTGCAAAGAATCCAAAAAACAATCTCAAAAAGCTTTGACATTGTGACCTTGAAAGAGCAGGTATCATGAATGATCCTTTCCTTCTGAAAATTTTGATCTGCTTTCCCGTTGAGTGGGAATATTTGGGTTGGAAATGGAGCAGGATCAGTCTTTTGGTCAATAAACTGCAACTTCAGCACCAAGCTCAGAAATAGCGTTCGTTGCCGGCTTAAATGCTTTGTTCCATTTCAGTGGAATCCTGATTTCGGTCACACCCTGGAGTCAGATATAATTTATGTCACATCTGGTGTTTTCCACTGAAGTAAATGGAAAATTCTGAGGCTGCATTGACTCAGGTGCTGCTGTATACCTCCCGGAGGCACTGCCAGAGGGCTGCAATAAGGAAATATGTGTCAGCATCTTCTACTTTCCACCCAGTTCCTTTCTCAATTGAACTTTTGTTTTTTTGAATTCAAGCCAAGTTCTGGAGGTTAAAGGGATAATTACAACTGGCTAAATGGGGGAAGATTAACTACTCTATAATGTAATCCCTAGTCCTTTGCCCAGCTTTCAAAAATGAATCTTTTGTTGGGATCTCCATCTCTGACATCTAATTGTTATTTAACGTTTCTGAAAAAAGGTCGGGTACAATCTGTTGTGGTTAGTCAAGTAAGCTCTTATAAGACCATAAGACATGGGAGTGGAAGTAAGGCCATTTGGCCCATCGAGTCCACTCCGTTTATGCAATAAAGCAAATACCCATCACTTCTGTAGTTCATCAACAATATTGGCAAGTGATCAGGTTCTATATCATAAAATATTGCCTCCAACTCATTAATTGGAATTTTGAAAGCATGCATTTGGTGTCCAATGATTACAATGATGTACAGGGTTGTATCAGAAAAACTATGAGGACTGAAGTTAGAATCTGCAAAACAGGGATTTTATCTTTATACTTCAAGCCAGGTCATGAAATGACATTAGTGTGCCTGTTGATGCTCACACAGCAGTTGAAGAATATCTAAATGGAGTGATTGGGACTGATATGTCGCATTTGCAGGAAGTGGTTTTAGTAAGTTGATAACAGCCATGATGGAAATGTATTCAGTGTTTGTACTGATAACGTTTACTGTTTTGGAATCCACTACACTTTTGCAATGTCTCGAGCAACCCAAGGTTAGGTACAACACCTAATCACCTAAAAACTTTATACAAGCTATGAACTTAATGTTACAATTCTTGCCCCATTCCTACATTTGAAGCGAAACAGAGCATAGGTATCTAATTCAGTTAAAAATAAATTATGCATTTCATTGACTTCTATGCAAAAAAGGAGTTGAAATCTAAAACATTTACTTTGCAAATATAAATCTGAGCCCATAGCTGTTGTGAGGTTTAACTGAGTGCTTTTCTACAGATGTAATGTGATACTATGAGTATTTCAGCAAAAGTTAAATTTGATGGAGGCTTGGTAGATATGATAAATAGGAAGCATGGTTCAAAAAATGGCTGCACACACCATTTTAAAATGTTGTGGGTTGAAACTTAAGTTTTATTACAAGTGCGAGTTGTGATGAGATTTTTGGTGACATACACAATGCAGGGCACAGTGAGATTTCTCACTGTATCTTGCTCATTAACAAGCCATCCCAACCTATGACATCTCTCATGTCTTGAATCATAGAATCATATAGAGATGTACAACATGGAAACAGAACCTTTGATCCAACTCATCCATGCTGACCAGATATCACAACCCAATCTAGTCCCACCTGCCAGCACCTGGCCCATATCCCTCCAAACCCTTCCTATTCATATACCCATCCAGATGCCTTTTAAATGTAGCAATTGTACCAGCCTCCACCACTTCCTCTGGCAGCTCATTCCATACACGTACCACCCTCTACGTGAAAATGTTGTCCCTTAGGTCTCTTTTATATCTTTCCCCTCTCACCCTAAACTATGCCCTCAAGTTCTGGACTCCCCCATCTCCTATCCATGCCCCTCATGATTTTATAAACCTCTATAAGGTCATCCCTCAGCCTCCCACGCTCCAGTGAAAACAGCCCTAGCCTATTCAACCTCTCCCCATACCTCAAATCCTCCAAACCTGGCAACATTTATTCCCATTTTATCATGTGCTATTCCCAGAACAATGTACCACTCATCAGATATTGGTTAGCATACCTTGTGCCATTTTTGAGAGACTACTGTGTGCCTGGACAAGAGTTGGTGGTCTGGCGTTGTCCCTCATTAGTGTGAAATAGCACAGCAGCCACAAAGCCACAATAATCACGGTACACAGATGGCATGCTGACACTGTTTTGCACACTAGGGTGGTGCAGCACACTCAGTCTGGACTGTACTGGAGGCCTCCTACTCCCATCCCTAAACCCCTCCAGGTGCAGGTGTGTACCTTCAACAGCCTCATTGTCCAATCCACCACAACCACACCAATCTGGTGAAGGAGCTACACCGGCTGATAGACCAACATATCCCATCAAAACGTGACTGCCAACTGCATTCTGACCCCTTTCCTATCCCAAACCCACCTCAACTATTCCACTCTCGATTGTATTTACTGCAGTGCATCAACATACTTACAGAGTGCTCATCCCACGGCACTCTTGGGAGTTCCACAAGTGATAGAACACATTTGGCCAATATTCGCCTCCTTTTCAGTTATTGCTGCTGCTAACCTCTGCATCACTGACATGACATTGTTCATTTGATTAGTACTATTGGCATGGTGCAATCCATCTTTGACCAATATTTGACACATAAGGATGTCCCCACTGCATGTATTGCATATTTGTGAAGAAATGCGTGTAAGTGAAATGGAACTGGAGTTTGCAAACTTGTGTTTCATGTTTTTGACCATCTGATGTCCAAATGTCCAGCAGCATGGATCTTATCTTTCACCCATTGAGGTGATACTGAGTCCTCCCACCCTGGACATTGTCCTAGCCACTTTCAATTGCAATATACGTCTAGAGAATGGTAAGTGATGGTGGGGAATGGAGCTCACAGGGGACCCCTTTCACCCCACACCAGCTGACAGCACATCTACATCCATCCCTGTAATGCTGGGATGCACTATAATGAACCTCATTTCCAACTGCCTTTCCTGCCCCATGAACCTGAACAGCATGATTTAATGATGCCTGGTCCTCTATGTTCCCCTCTGCAGGTGATTGTAGTGGTCATTGCCAATATCTCCTACTCTCCTGGAGTCCACCATGTCCTTTGATGCTATCCTGCATACTAGCTACACCTTGATATTTCCTCATCAACATTATTGTTGCCACCTCCACAAATGCCTCTGCATTCTTCCTCTCTCATTCCTTGACATAAGGACCTCCCATCACTGAACCTACAGGCCCCGCTTACTGATCAATCTATGGACCCCCAGTACTATATTTACTGCAGATTTCTGACCGACTTTGACAAGCAGCCCCTAGATCTGACTGACCAGAACCCTGACCATTCTGTTTTCCGCTCGCTGACTGACGATACTCAGGTCCCCTGGCTGCTGTTGCTGGCTCAACAGGACAGACCTATGTCCACTTCCTGGAGCCAGACCGATCCCATGACTGTGATTGGCCCAAGTTGGTAACTGACCATGGCCATCACCCTGGACAGAGTGCAGATTATGTTCATGATCAATCGTACCAAGATCCCTGCCAAACAACCGCTTCCACCCGTTACTGGACTGAGGATTAGCTTGCACCCAGTTTCTGATGTGGTCATACACGTGCAGAGTGCTTACCGGGAAGGCAGCTTGCACATGCTTTAGATGTTAAACTGGTCACAGAGTCATAGAGATGTACAGCACGGAAACAGACCCTTCGGTCCAACTTGTCCATGCCGACCAGATATCCCAACCAAATCCATTCCCACCTGCCAGCACTCAGTCCATATCCCTCCAAGCCCTTCCTATTCGTATACCCATCCAAATGCCTTTTAACTGTTGCAATTGTACCAGCCTCCACTACTTCTTCTGGCAGCTCATTCCATACACGAACCACCCTCTGCGTGAAAAGGTTGCCTCTTAGGTCTCTTTTATATATTTCCCCTCTCACCCTAAACTATGCCCTCTAGTTCTGGACTCCCTCACCCCAGAGAAGAGACTTTGTCTATTTATCCTATCCATGCCCCTCAAGATTTTATAAGCTTCTATAAGGTCACCCGTCAGCCTCCGACACTCCAGGGAAAACAGACCCAGTCTATTCAGCCTCTCCCTATAGCTCAAATCCTCCAAACCTGGCAACATCCTTGTAAATCTTTTCTGAATCCTTTCAAGTTTCACAACATCTTTCCGATAGGAAGGAGACCAGAATTGCACGCAATATTCCAACAGTGGCTGAACCAAATGTCCTGTATAGATGCAACATGACCTCCCAACTCCTGTACTCAATACTCTGACCAATAAAGGAAAGCATACCAAACACCTTCTTCACTATCCTATCTACCTGCGACTCTACTTTCAAGGAGCTATGAACCTGCACTCCAAGGTCTCTTTGCTCAGCAACACTCCTGAGGACCTTACCATTAAGTGCACAAGTCTTGCTAAGATTTGCTTTCCCAAAATGCAGAACCTCGCATGTATCTAAATTAAACTCCATTTGCCACTTCTCAGCCCATTAGCACATCTGATCAAGATCCCATTGTAATCTGAGATAACCTTCTTCGCTGTCCATTACACCTCCAATTCTAGTGTCATCTGCAAAATTACTAACTATACCTCACCTGCTACATCCAAATCAATTATATAAATGACGAAAAGTAGTAGATCCAGCACCAATCCTTGTGGCACTCCACTGGTCATAGGCCTCCGGTCTGAAAAGCAACCCTCCACACCACCCTCTGTCTTCTACGTTTGAGCCAGTTCTGTATCCGAATGGCTAGTTCTGTCTGTATTCCATGAGATATAACCTTGCTAACCAGTCTCCCATGGGGAACCTTATTGAACGCCTTACTGAAATCCATATAGATCACATCTACTGCTCTGCCCTCATCAATCCTCTTTGTTACCTCTTCAAAAAACTCAATCAAGTTTGTGAGACATGACTTCCCACACACAAAACTATGTTGACTATCCCTAAAGTCCTTGCCTTTCAAAATACATGTACATCCTGTCCCTCAGGATTCCCTATGTCAGAGAATTTAGCCCAATTAATCAGAAATCACAAGCACACAGATTGGACTGAGAACTGAAAAGGATTTATTTAACAAACAGCAATATTGCTGAACAGACCTGACCCCACTGAAACAGTCACGGACCGGCTGTTCAGAGGAAACCATAGCTTTTACCCCCGAACAGAGAATACAGTGGAGTTTTATACCTTTACAACAATGAAGTGTGAGCTCTGAGACAATGGTATGAGTTGTATAACAAAGCAAAATAAAGTTTATTCATTGAAGAGATTCAAGTGTACGGTGTCTGAAATCGAGTTTCTGAATTTATTCAGGAGATTCCGATGCTTGGCTGGAATAGGTGTTAGTGGGTTTCATCCTGGTATCAATGTGTTTGTATTGTTGAGGGGTAAGCGAAATACTTTTGGTGCCTCCTTGTCTGGGTACCCTTTGTGAAGGCTTGACTCCTAGTGGGAGCAGAGATTAGAGTGATGCTGGAAAAGCACAGTAGGTCAGGCAGCATCTGAGGAACAGGAAAATGGACATTTCAGGCAAAAGCCCTTCTTCTGAAATGAGTGTGAGCAGCTGTGCCTTAAGGACATCAGAGGTGGCTGGGCTTTTGTGGAGTGGGAAGCTCATTATCAGTTCATCTGAAGAAGTATATTCTCTTGGTCTGTAGCTGGATGATTCATGTTCTGAGGTATGTGTGATGCCTGAGCCAGCTGGTTTGGTCAAGTTGAGGCATTGTGGGTAGGCTTAGTGGCTAAGTGCAGACATTTTGTGTTGTCTGTTTTGTGGTCATGCCATGGGCAGGCTGGGACCCTTATTTTCTCCCAAACCCACCAACAACTTGCTCACCACCGAGGTCAGGCTCACTGGTCTATAATTTCCTGACTTGTGCTTACCACCTTTTTTAAACAGTGCCACCACCTTAGCCAACCTTCAGTCTTTCAGCACCTCACCTGTGACTACTGATGATACAAATATCTCAGCAAGGGGCCCAGCATCACTTTCCGAACTTCCCATCTCAGCGATCCATCCAGTGAGATTTTGTCTCCGTCTTCCTTAACTGATTCCTGCTGACAAGCAGCTTGTCTGTGTGGTTTTGCATAACAGCACATTAATACTGCATTACTGATAGCCCTTGGCTCTGACTGAAGTGCAAACATGATAACTGGTCTGGAATGACAGGCAGGGCAAGGTGCAGTTGCTGTGAACATCCAGGTAGGCATTAGTGAGTGAGCACCAAGGGAGCAAGGGAGCAGCTCTGTGAAGCAACCTATTCCAGTCCATGAACTGTGCTTTTGACCTTGCGTATTGAGTCCTAGCTGCAGCCTTTCAATGTTAAATGTGCCTTGCAATGCCCTGTTTATCCAGAGTGACCTGCGAGTGGATTGGTGAGATACCAGGCTGGTCTTGAGGGTTGGCAAATGTTGGATGCCAGTGTCCACTGATGAGGGATCTGTGTGGTTGGTGCCTGTGAACATGTCATAGAGCCATAGTGTCATAGAGATATACGGCACAGAAACAGCCCCTTTGGTCCAACTCATCCATGCTGACTGGGTATCCTTATCTAATCCAGTCCCATTTCCCAGCACTTGGCCCATATCCCATGTCCTGAGATATTGTTCAGTATTAAGCCACATGGAGGTGGTTCAGAGCATGAAGTGAACTGAAGGCATCAGGTATCTACTTTGCTTCCACTGTCAAGAATTCCAGCTGAATATTAACAAAGTGAGTTGTGGCATTAAAAAGGAATTTAATAAGTTATAATCCACTTTGATTGGCAATATGTCACTGCCTCACTGCTCATCAAAAGCATGAACGATACTACCAACATCAAGCTGGTGTGGCCAGAATTCTTATCTGATTCTACCTCAAGTTTTACCAAAACCCACATTGCTTAGACCGCTAAACGAATCAGCCCTTTATCTTTTTGGTGTCTGTTCAGTGGATGTCAGCATCTCTGGCTGGATCAGTATTTAATGCCCATTCCAAGTTGCCCCTTGAGAAGGTGGGGTGAGCTGCCTTCTTGATCCGCTGCAGTCCTAGTACTGCAGTTATACCCACAATCTTTTTAGAGAAGGAGTTCCAGGATTTTGACTTAACAACACTGAAGAAATGGTGATATAGTTCCAAATCAGGACTGTAAAGTACAAATTGTAGATGATGCTCTTCCTATGTATCTGCTGCCCTTGACCTCTTAGATCGAAGTGGTCGTGGGTTTGGAAGAAGGATCTTTGGTGAATTTATGCATTGCATCTTGTAGATTGTACACACTGCTGCTTCTGAGATTTGGTGGTGGATGAAATGGCTATGGTGCCAATGAAGTAGGTGGCTTTGTCCTGGATGACGTTGAGCTTCTTGAGTTTTGATGGAGCTGCACTCATTCAGGCAAGTGGGGAGTATTCCTGATGAAGGGCTTTTGCCCTTTCCTGCTCCTTGGATGCTGCCTGACCTATTGTGCTTTTCCAGCACCACTTCAATCTTGATTCTGATGTCTAGCATCTGCAGTACCCACCTCTGCCTAGTATTCCATCTCATATAAGTGACGGAATTTGTTGTGTCCAGAGTGGAACTATTAGATGTAGCAACAAACTACGGTGAAAGGCAAGGAGTAAGCCTATGGACAATACTAAAAAAATTGTTAAAATTTACAGGTGCCTATTCATCAAAATCAAAGGGATTGAAAAGCCACTTGTCTTTTGGCGTTTGAATGTTTATTTTGGGGGTTGGCTACAATCGCAATTAGAAATTGATGTCACATCACTTTTTTTTCAAATGTTAGATGAGAAAAAAATCTTTCAAAAAAATTTGAAGCCAATACTGTAGGATTATGTTTCATGTCCTATTAGCAGGGAAGTTATGAGCCTTTCGTTATAATTATAATTCACATTTAAATATGATTTCTGGTGCACCAAAGTACATCAGCGAGATTGAAATCTCACCGACAGTGCAAGTTAGCTTGTGGTTCAATGATTTAATTTCCTTTGCAAACAAAGAAGCACTGAAAACACCATAGGTTTCTCTGAGAACTTTTGCCTCTCACAGAAGTCCTTGAATTATTAATTCATTTCTTTAGGTTAATATTTAAAAAGGCATTGGTTAAGAAAATAACACTGAACATCATGAAAAAGATGAAAGAAATGTGACAGTAGATAGTTTCAGTAAGTGAACCCCCAAAGCTGGTCGTACATGTGGGGAGTTTGGGGAGTCAGAGAGGTCTACAGCACAGAAAAAGGCCCTTTGGTCCAGCTCATCAATCTGTGCTGGTCAGAAATAGCCATCTAACTATCCTAATTCCATTTTCCTGCACGGGTATTGACACCCATCAAATTAAACACCAAGGTGAAAGGAATTTCAAATACATTGTAAGGGAATCTCTGGATGCAATTAGGAGTGGTGGTGGGAAACCCAGGCCAAGGGAGGTCTAAATCATTATTATAAGGGCTGGCTGAGTCCTCCTGCTCCTGTTCACCCACCAGCTATTGTAATAGTTCAATATAAAACTCACCTGCCTTGGCCTCCTACTGATTCATAGTCTTCACCCCAGCACTTTTGGCCTGACATCACAGCCTTGCCATTCAGTCATAGAGTCATAAGATGTACAGCACAGAAACAGACCCTTCAGTCCAACTCTTCCATGTTGACCAGATATGCTAAATAAATCTAGGCCCATTTCTTAGAATTCCTACAGTGTGGAAACAGGCCCCTCAGCCCAACAAGTCCACAATGACCCTCTGAAGAGTAACCCTTCCAAACCCACTGCCCATTACTCTACATTTACCTCTGACTAATGCACCTAACCTACACAATCCTAAATACTATGAGGAGTTTAGCATGGCCAATTCACCTAACCTGTACATCTTTGAAATGTGGGAGGAAACTGGAGCACTGAGAGGAAACCCATGTAGACACAAGGAGAATGTGCAAACTCCACACAAACAGTCACCTGAGGCTGCAATCAAACCCAGGTCTCTGGCACTGTGAGACAGCAGTCATATACCCAACCTTTTACATGCTGTAATTGTACCAGCTTCCACCACTTCCTCTGGCAGCTCATTTTATACATGCACCACACTCTCTGTGAAAAAATTACCCCTTAGGTCTCTTTCCCCCTCTCTAGTTTTGCACTTCTCCATTCCAGGGAAAATACTTTGTCTGTTTATCCTATTCAAACCCCTCATGATTTTATAAACATTTATAAGGTCACCCCTCAACCTCCGACGCTCCAGGGAAAACAGCCCCAGCCTGTTCAGCCTCGCCCTGTAGCTCAAACCCTCTAATTCTGGCAACATCCTTATAAATCTTTTCTGAACCCTTTCAAGTTTCACAACATCCTTCCAATAGGAAGGAGACTAGAAGTGCACACAATATTTAAAAGTGGACTAACCAATGTCCTGTACAGCTGCAACATGACCTCCCAACTCCTGTGCTCAATGCACTGACCAATAAAAATTTTCTGATTTCAGTCCTCTAATATGGAAATTGGGTCTTGATCTGATATTTAGAGAAGGATTTACTAACAGGCTAAAAGTTGGAAGGGGGTTCCTTTACATACTTTAGCTTTGGCTGACATCTTTTGAACCAAATGATCTGTTCCCAGTTGTAAAGTTCTGTTTCATCTGTTGAACAAAATCATGGCTGAGATGCCATTTAAATTGACAGGTTCCAAGAAAATTGAACACAGGGAACAAGTACTGGTCATTTCAACACATTCCATGAACAAACAGGATGACAGCACTGGTCTAATCCTTCAAGATTTCAGAGTGTTAGCTGAGCAGTCCAAATGTAAGGTGACTCAGACGAGTTGGAAGAACAGTGGAGTCTGAGTTAATCTATTCTCAGTAGCATCCACATGTTTAGGAACTTTTAGAAGGGATTTTACCCTCTGGAGGTTGTATCTGTGATGATTTGCTGAGCAGCCTCCAGTTCCACTCTGTTTGGTGGACAATGTCCAATCAGAGACAAAAATAGAAATTGCTGGAAAAGCTCAGCAGCTCTGGTGGCATCTTTGGAGTGAAATCAAGGTTACCATTTCAGGTTGAGTGACCCTTCCTCAGATGCTTTTACAGCAAGAATTGCTTTTGCTATTTATGGCATAAATATATCAAAAGAAAACAATTATTTATATGTTCATTTGGTGCAACAATGTGCATATGGAAGTGGATGTTATAATTTGTGGACACTCAACATTTCTTCCACAGAGGCTGCTTCTGATTGGATATTTTTTTAAAAAGTGAAATAATTGCAAGTATTGTAAATCAGAGACAAACATAGAAATTGCTGGAAAAGCTCAGTAGGTCTGGCAGCATCTATGGAGAGAATGTGAAGAAAGATCACTCAACCTGAAACGTTAACTTTGATTCCTCTCCAAAGATGCTGCCAGAACTAAGCTGCATTGAGTTGAATTGAATTGAATTGAGTTTACTGTCAGGTGTACTCAGGCACAGTGAAAAACTTTGTCTTGTGAGCAATACAGACAGATCACAGAGTTAAGAAGCATAGATAAGTAAATAATGGGTAAACAGCAGCAAAAACAAAAACACAGGTACAGGCGAATGTTAACAGTTTGTGAGTCCATTCCGTATCCTAACAACAGTAGGGTAGAAACTGTTTCAAAACCGGCTGGTGAGTGTGTTCAGGCTTCTGTACCTTCTCTCCAATGGTAGAGGTTGTAGAAAAACATTGCTTGGCTCGGGTGGATCTTTGAGAATGCTGGCGGCCTTTCCTTGACAGCGGGCCCGGTAGATGGATTCTAAAGGTGGGAGGTTGGCCTTTGTGATTGTCCCGGCCAAGTTCACCACTCTCTGTAACCGATCTTGAATGGTACAGTTGCCACAACCAGGTAATGATGCATCCAGACAGAATGCTCTCAATAGCACACTTTTAAAAGTTGGCAAGAGTATTTGCCATCATGCCAAATTTCTTCAGTTGCCTGAGGAAGAAGTGACATTGTTGGGCCTTTGTAACCAGTGCGTCCACATGAAGAGTCCACATGTTGAGGATGATCACTCCCAGGAGCTTGACACTCTCCACTCATTCCACCTCTGTGCTGCGAATGTGTGTGGGGGGGGGGCATGAGTAACATCCCGCCAAAATTCAATAATGAGTTCCTTGGTTTTGCCAGCATTGAGAGCTAGGTTGTTCTCAGTGCACCATTTTTCCAGGTCTTCCACCTCCCGTCTGTAGTCCGTTTCGTCACCATCTGATATTCGATTGACTATGGTGGTATCATCAGCGAACTTGTAAATGGCATTAGTCTGGTATCTGGCATTTGGTATACAGTGAGTACAGTAGGGGGCTGAGTACACACCCCTGGGGGGCTCCAGTGTTGAGTGTTAGTGAGGATGAAATATTGTCCCCAGTCTTCACTGATTGTGGTCTGTGGGTCAGGAAACTGAGGATCCAGTTGCAGAGAGTGGGGCTTCTTCCGAGATCACTAAGTTTAGTAATCAGTCTCGAGGAGATAATCGTGTTGAAGGCTGAACTATAGTCAATGAGTACGATTCTTACATAGCTATTCTTGGTTTTCTGAAGAAGGGCTCATGCCCGAAACATCGATTCTCCTGCTCCTTCGATGCTGCCTGACCTGCTGCTTTTCCAGCAACACATTTTCAGTAGCTGTTCTTGGTGTCAAGCTGTTCTAGGGAGGAGTGAAGGGCAAGTGAGATGGCATCTGATGTGGATCTGTTGGTTCGATAGGCAAATTGAAGTGGGTCAAGAGTAGCAGGGAGGCTGGAGTTGATTAATGCCATGACTAGCCTTTCATAGCACTTCATGACCACCGACGTTAGGGCCACTGGGCGCTAGTCGCTGAGACATGTTGCATGAGCCTTCTTAGGCACAGGGATGCTGAGCTTTTCCAGCAATTTCTATCTTTGACTCTGATTTACAATATTCTCAAATCTTTCTGTTTTTAAAAATGTCCAATCAGAAGCAGCCCCTGTGGAAGAAATGTTGAGTGTCTGCAAATTACAATATCCACTTCAATGTACACATAGTTACACCAAATGAACATGTAAAAAATTGTTTTCTTCCGGTATATTTATGCCATAAAGAGCAAAATCAAGTCTTGTGACAAAAGTACATAAACATTTGTGACATGTATACTTGCTCAATAAAGGTAACGTCCTTTCATAAA
Organism: Chiloscyllium plagiosum; assembly: GCF_004010195.1. Taxonomy (NCBI): domain Eukaryota; kingdom Metazoa; phylum Chordata; class Chondrichthyes; order Orectolobiformes; family Hemiscylliidae; genus Chiloscyllium; species Chiloscyllium plagiosum. The sequence continues at coordinate 15,802,367 of NC_057712.1, read as the reverse complement.
TTTTGAACAGAAAACAAAGAACAAATTCTTCAAATGTAACTTTGCAATGTTTGGAGAGTGGTTAGGAACAATCAGGAAAGCTGAGGTAACTGCAACCTCCTCATGAAAATGTTACTTTAGGGTTTCTGTGTGATGTGTCAGTGGGCACAATCTCAACTCTGATATTTGAAGGTATACAGGATGACTGCCGTATCCATGGGTCCAGTTACCACCGTTTCAGTTACCTGTGTTTACCGCGAGCCGAACATATTACGTGGAACATTCCAGAACCAAGGACCGGTGGGTTGCTGGGGAGGTAAACTTCCCATTTAAATGAATGGGTTTGCTACTATCCATGTTTTCAAGCATCCGTGGTAGGTCTTGGAATGTATCCCCCACGGCTATGGGGGCTGGGGGGAACGACTGTATTCTGAACATGCAATGTAAGGATTGGGAAGAAGAGAGAAGCAAGTGTCAGAGTTAAGATCGAGTGGGGAAAAGCAGCATCCTCTATGATTGACACATCCTGTAAAACACTGCTGGCTGCTTTGAGGATGAAAGAGAGCCACAGAGAGGGATATTGTTCCCAAAGGAAGATCCTTTCAGCTGAGACCAAGAGGGTGTGGTTGGAGGTTGCTGTAAAGGTAAGCAGCAGGAAATCTTACTCCTGGATTCAGTATAGTTTTAATTTCACTTCCAGCAGTTAGACAGGTCTGGAAAGGTGAGAACATTCACCAAAACCCTATTGTCTGCATTACCCCACTCTACAATTTCAAACTGACTCCCATCATCATTCCTCACACCCATTTACTTTGCAGCTGTACCCATCCTTCTGATTCAATATTTCAGAGAGGCAGGAAGCCGGCCTTCATTGCCTCACCCGGAGAGATTTATGGCTTTCTCCATGATGTACACAGATAGTAGAAACTATGATGTTTTACACAGCTTGGAAACCTTCAGGCAAAATTTCCAAATCTTCCTTTAGGTGGAAGGAAGGTTTATTATGTCGGTCTCCATAAAAAAGCTACCAAAGTTGCCAGACTCCATTTGACATTGACTTGATTAACATGACCTTGAAAACCTTTCAAATTATAAATCATGGAAGAAGCAAGAACCCTCTTTTCTCACACAGAAATAATGATCATTTCTGTTAGCAATAAAAAGATAATGATGAGTCATAAATCTAGAACCTTTCGGAATCAATAAGAGATCGCCATGCAACTGAATGAAAGCTTCAAATAAATTAATGAACCTCCTTAAATATATCATGGCAGGAATTGTTGAAAGGTGTGATTGAGCTTCTTTAATAAATTATGCTTTTATACGAATGCTGGAAAGATAATTTCTTGATTTATCCGCAATTATTGTTTCTTGTATTCAGCAATTTAGCTGGAAGAATAGAAAAGCACTCTGCAGGTTGTTAATGTTAATGCCTTTTAATAGTTCTGCCAAGGTGACATGTGATTAGTCCTGTGTAAGATTAATAATGTGCCAGTTTTGCTAGAGCTGGGAATTTTTGAATCATCAAGTTTGCTTCGTGTTTTTGTTAGCTGGGGCACATTGTTTGTGACTTTGAAAGCAAATCACGGCTAAAAGGAGTTTACTTAGAAGCAAAAACATAGCTGCTGTAATTCTTCATGGACCTTGCTGGTCTCTTACCAGAAAGAGAGTTAAAAATGGAGTCATAGACTCATAGAGATGTACAGCATCTCGGTCCAACCTGTCCATACCAACCAGATATCCCAATCCAATCTAGTCCCACCTGCCATCACCCGGCCCACATCCCTCCAAACCCTTCCTATTCATATACCCATCCAGGTGCTTTTTAAATGTTGTAATTGTACCAGCCTCCACTACTTCCTCTGGCAGTTCATTCCTTACACGTACCACAGTCTGCGTGAAAATGTTGCCCCATAGGCTCTTTTATATCTTTCCCCTCTCACCCTAAACCTATGCACCTCTAGTTCTGGACTCCCCCAACCCAGGGAAAAGAACTTTGTCTATTTATCCTATCCATGCCCTCATGATTTTATAAACCTCTATAAGGTCGCCCCTCAGCCTCCAACGCTCTTCACTGCCACCAGATGTATAAAAGTGTTTTGCAGTTAATTATTTGTGTTTGACTTGTAAACATAATCTTAATGTATAAATTTAATTGGGAAAAGGTTGACGCCCAATTTGGAGATTTAACCAGCATTGAGAGGGACATAATGTAACTTTTCAACCCCACCTCTCACCCTTTCATGTTAAATAGCTCTCAGTGTCTGGAGTCAGGACCAGTATTTCCCTTAACTGGGAAAGGTCACTCTCAGATTTCAATCAAGTCCCAGTGTCAAGTCAGAAAGAGAGAGAAGGATAAAGGAAAAAGCAAAGAAACTGTCGATGGTGGAAATTGCTGGAGAAACTCAGCAGGTCTGGCAGCATTTATGGAGAGGAAGGCATAGTTAACATTTCAGGTCTAGTGACCCTTCTTCAGCAATCCTATAATGTTTGAGTGACATGGGCTATAATGATATGTGCAGTGTCCATTTGCATGTGGATCCAGTAGCAATGCAGAAGACTACTACCTCTGACTTTCTGCCTTATAATTTAGATCCCTGTTTCTCATATTCCCCCAAAAGAACCTCTTGCCTAGATCTTCCCATGTCATTGTAGCATGTGGACCACAACTACTGGATTCTCCTCCTTCCAATGTAAGTTCTCCAGCCTAGAACAGAAAACCCTGAACTCTGGCACAGGTTAGACAACATAGCAGTCTGCAACCACATTCTTTGCTACAGAGCACAGTGGTCAATCCCCTTCATCTACTAACCCTTGTCAAATGTCCATTTAAATACTATTCTGCTGTTTTGTTCTTCCTTCCCAAAGAACAACTTTGCATTTTTCTACATTATATTCCATTCACCAACTGTTTGCTCACTTACTTAACCCATCTCTCCATAATCTGTTTGTATCCCTCTCACTATCTGCCTTTCCACTTGTTTTTGTGTCATCTACAAATGTCACTATAGTGCATTCACTTCATTCCTTCAAGTCATTAATATATATTGCAGACAGTCATGCTTTTGCACTGACTATCGTAGAAACTCCACTGGTGATGTGCCGCCAACTTGAAGAAGAACCCTTTATCCCCACCTGTCTTTCCTGCCAACAAGCCAATTCTCTGATCATTTACTATCTCCAACATTGGGCTCTTACTTATGACTTAACCTTTTGTGAGGTACCTTGGTGAACAACTTGAAGTTGCAATACAACACGTCTACTGGTTCCTTCTACCCATTCTGGTTGAGACTTTCTTGAAAAACTCTAATAAGTGCACCAAGCATTGGTTCGACCCTACTGGGTGTCTGTCTTTGTGGAGTTTGCACATTCTCCCTGTCTGTATGGGTTTCCCCATATAATCCAAAGATGTGCAGGTTAGGTGCACATCTTTAAAAAAGTCAAATGTGATTTCCCTTTTTTTGAAGCAATGCTGACTGTGTGTTTAGATTATGAATTTCCAAATATTCTGCTATTACTTCCTTAATTATTGATTTCAATACTTCTCCATGCAACTGAGCTTGGCTTTTTCTCAGTTTTTAATGCCTCTTCAGAGTTCTAAATTAACACTTCTGGTCTGGAGCTTTCAAACTAAAATCCTTAGTGTGACTGTCTGCAAACTAAACTTACTCTTTTTTCTCGGAGATTTTGTTTTATGTATCCGAATTAAACCAAAACTTATGCAACCTGCAAATAAGAACTTCCAAAGCAGTTGTGTTGGATTTGAAGCATTAACTATGTTTCTCCCTCCCCGGATGCTGCCAGACCTGTTGACCTTCTCTAGCATTTTCTGTGTGATATCATAACACCTCCCTTTGTGAATTTTTTCCACTACACTCTCCTATTGACCTGACTAAACTCAACTCATGGAAAAGGTTGTCTCAATGTTCATTTATTTTTCGTGTCTGTGGTCTCCTGTTCACTCCCCCCTTTTCTTGTAAGCTTGAAAGAATTGTTTGATTTAGAACTTTGTAAGTAATAAACATTAGTTGCCTGCACACATTAAAATTTATAATAAAACCGCCGCAATGGAAAGGGAAGTGCTCTGGACTAACTGGGCACTGTGTATAACTCAATTGATATCAAGGTTGCAATTACTCCTCCTCTGTGAGCTTTGGAAAGGTTGGGTGGGAGGGTGAGTTAACAAAAACTGCAGAAGTTGACAGATGAACAGAAATGTCTGATGACATTGGGAACTCCTCAGATTCCAAACGCAGGTCTATTAAAGAAATTACTAAATAAAATCACTGGTTGAATAATCCTCCTCCCACCAAAAAATATCATTTTACCACTGTTCAGCTCTTTACATAATTACAGAAGATTTACCAATGTCACTCTTTCAAAGTCACTGAGTTTACAGATAAGAATCTGCTGATGTATGTGATTATTTTGGGTAAACGCACAAGAAATAAAAAAATATTTGCAGGTATAAACAGATTAAAATTTAAAACACTAATTTTAATTCATTTACTGCTTTGACGGTCTTTAACAAATAAGGTTATGTCAATGCCAGTGGAAGTACAGTTCCAGTGTAAGATCAAATGTTTCATTTTCTGAACTTGTGTAAAATTATGAAACAACATAACCTTTCCAAAGCTCACAGTGGAGGAGTAATTGCAACCTTGATATCAATTGAGTTACACACAGTGACCAGTTAGTCCAGAACACTTCCCTTTCCACTGAAGCAGTTTTATTATAAGTTTAACGTGTGCATTTATTACTTACAAAGTTCTAAATCAAACAATTCTTTCAAGCTTACAATAAAAGAGAGGAGTGAACAGGAGACCACAGACACTAACAATAAATTAACATTGAGACAATGTTTCAATGAGTTGAAGTTAGTCAGGTCAATGGGAGAGTGCAGTGGAAAAAAATCACAAAGGGAGGCGTTATGGTATCACATATTTCAAACAAACAAACATTGAAGCTAGTGAACAAATAAACAATTTGTACAGGTACATTGAAGTAACTGCCCAGAAACTTTCACTGAAGTAAGTTTTTGCAATTTTTTTTGCAACTTTAAGCACTTGAATATATTTTTATCTTTAGTGCAGCGCACTGGCTTAGAGGTGACACACTGGGAATGCATAATGACAATTAATATCGTCAAATTGCTACGAATTTCTATCCACTATTTTTCATTCTTGCTTCCAATTGATAATGGGGCATTATCTTGTCATACTCCAACACAGGTCAGAAGGGTCTCAAAATCTTTTCCAGAGACTGTCCCAGGCAAATGTTAGCTGCTGTCTTTGTTTGAGGCTGCTGTGTGCTGAATTTGAGTGGATGGGGTGTTTTGATTAGTCTTAACTTCACTGTGATACAGAAGAAAATATGGGTAAGGATTTTGACTTCATCCGATAATGTAAAATAGCTGATCGTGGATTGTGACTTTTCATATCACTATCATCGTAAACCTTCAGCATTATCACTTTGTAACTAGCAATGAAATCAGAGCAAATTTGATCTGGCAAAGTGAGCTAAACGGAGCAAAAAAGTGAATAACATCTGACGCTATCACCTACATGTAATCAAAAAGAAAAACAGACTTACCTCTTTGACATTTCTGATGCGGAATTTATTCACATCCTGCTGTTGCGGTCTAGGATTTTGCTGTGACTTACTGGAATTGTTTTTACAAACAGTAAGCTGATAGCAGTTGCTGTGTATACAGTTAAACCAAATATGCACTTCACCGTGTTGTAAGTTTGTTGAAACCTTTTTATTTAAGTGTAGGGATTTACAGGGCTTGTTGGGTCCATTGTGGTAACTACTTACTAATCTAATCTGAAAAAGCTCTTGTATTGAACAAGAATGGTTTGTGCACGTTATTAATGAGTTACAGGTTACATTGATATAATAAACAATTTATGGAATTGACAAGATTGACCTGATGTTGAGTCTTGCTCTTTTAAGATCTTAAGCTGCTGTGCCCAATAATAAGTCCATATGACAGTATCATATAGAATGGTGCTTAAGTCATTCTGCATTAACCCTTTCAGACACTTACACTTGTATACAATATCTCCCTTTAAATGTTTTCTTCATGATTAATATTATATATTTGTGCATATAATTATATGCACCACAATCCAATCTTTTCCAAAAACTCTGACTTCACAAATTCTGTTGGTTTCTTCTTCTCCCAGAATATGTTTATATTGGATTCGATGGACTGGTAGATCTCTGGGTTGGAGATGGTTGATTTTAATTCTGTTCCTGTCAGCGTGAGGTCTGAGGGTCCCTTGCATGGTCACGTTCCTCGATGAATTTATCGCAAACAAGGAGTGGTGGATGATGGACCCACAATGGGATGATGTTTCTGTGCTTCCTTCATACATCTCCTTTGATTGTATGAACAATTTGTTATCTCTACTGGTTTAGCTCCTAGGATTTTATCGGTTAAGAATCCTTATCGACATTGCCTGGGCTTAAATATAGTACCAACTGTCTGTGGTGATGCCTGTTGTAGTGCGTGGCACATGGCTGCAGCACTCCTTATACACAGAGATGGGTAAAAATGTTTCATTTCACAGAGGGTTTTGTGTCTTTGTTACTCTGTTTGTGAAAAAATGGTGGCAGCAGACTCCTTGAATATTTTTACAACAGAGATAGAGAGAATCTTCTTACACAAAGTGTGGGAAAGTGAATTTCAGGTTGCAATCAGAAAGGCTTGCTTTTGCTCTTTGTATGTATGAGCATCTGGATAGCCTTGTGGGTGTAAATTTGGAGTCAACCTCTGTGGTAGGATAGGGAGCTGAGTCTTCAGTTTCCTGTTCCTCAACAATACTGATGGTGCTAAACCAGGTTAGAGCAGGGGGGATCAGTGCATTGAACAGTGCAGTGTAGAAGTCAGCAATTTTTTCTTCAAGAATGGCTTGACTGTCTTGAATCAGCCTTGGCTTCCCCATTCACTGAGGGTACCTTAGTGAGCTCGCGATGTGTTCAAATCCAGAACTGGCCACACATTGGCTGAAACACTCATGAACAACCTGTGGTCCATGGCAAGAAGGTAGGATGTGTGCCCACACGTTTCCAGGACATGATGGAATGTTGATGTGTACCAATAACTCTTGTTGCTCTGGTCTGTGAATAGCACAAGTTTCAAAGAATGTTTGAGATCCTCAATCTCCATGAAATCTCAGGTCACCACATCACTGACTACACTCCGGCAGTGCACTTGGTACTCCCCAAGTGTCCCTGATGCAGCTTTTTCAAGACATCTTCCTGAAGTGAATATTAATGGATGGTGAGATATACTTATTCTCTCTCTCTTCCCTTCCCCTCATATTTGGTAGAACCGAATGAAAATCTCTCTGAAATTCATATAATCAAGAGAACCTCCTTCTCAATCATGGCATATCATTTGTCTTTGTTTGCGAATGCCCATGATGTACTGGTTTACAACACCTACCTAAGACTCTGTTGCGACATGTGGCAAACCTCTCTGTTAATTTAATCCAGACACACAGAAAAACTCACCTCGCCTTGTAATCTGGAGAAGTATGAGTGACAAAGAACTACCAAATCCCACCATTTAAAGAAAAAATTAACAATTTATTCTTGAACTCCAATAAAAAAAAGGGAATATTAAACTACAATTATCTACACTGTAATCCTCCTTTGTCTTAACTATTTATCTATCTCCCATTCTACAACATTACACTGATCCGGTAACCACCACCCGCCACCAGCACCTCACC
>NC_057712.1:15790329-15794641 GCF_004010195.1 Chiloscyllium plagiosum | reverse complement strand
ACAAAAAAATTCAAATTTCAAAACCAGTCAGCTGTGTCGATTCTCATCTGTATCTTCCTCTGTGGATTTTTCTGGGTCTTTTCTCCAGTCTTCTGCTGCACAGATTTCTTATGAACAGGTACCTTTCAGAGACCGATTCTGTGGGCAGTCAGTTTTTGTAGGTGTTCTTTGCTGCTCTGGCTAACTGTTCAAAATGTCCAATTTTTTTTCTCCCAAAACATCAGATCGTCTCAGTGGTTTGATGTCGTCAAAACAATAAAATTGGAATTCAATTGGATTTTGATATCTTGGGCCATAATTTAAACTGATTGGCCAATTTGAATTTGCTATGTACCATAGCAACACAGCTCAGCTAGTTGCTTCACAGACAAATGTTACCATTTTTAAATTTTCAGCACAGTCTATGCTTGCTAAGTCCATGCCAGTTTTCACTCTCTCGTAAAGGTATAGTACTCAGCTGCACCTTCATAACAGAATCCAACTGAAACATTAGTTCCTATAACAATTGAAAGCATGGATTGTCATCAGTCAGGATATCCGTGATGTTAATGTACCCTTGATACTCTTTGAAGTGAGTTCCCACACCATCCTTGCGTCTGCTGAAGAAGTTAATTCAGGAGTTCTGCAATAGTCACCAGGTGAGGCACCATCTCTGCTGGCAGTGGGTTCCAGGTATCTACTGCACTCTCTGGAAAGAATTTGCCTCACACAGCTCCTTTAAACTTCCCCCACCTGACTTAAACCTTTGCTCCATAGTATTTGATATTTCCACCCTGGAAGAAAGACTCTGACTATCCACCTTATCTATCGTTAAAAATCACACAACACCAGATTATAGTGCAACAGGTTTATTTGGAAGCACTAGCTTTTGGAGCGCTGCTCCTTCATCAGGTGGTTGTGGAGTATAAGATCATAGGACACAGAATTTATAGCAAAGGCTTACAATGTGATGTAACTGAAATTATATATTGAAAAAGACCTGGATTGTTTGTTAGGTCTCTCATCTTTTAGAATGAACATGTTGGTTTTAGTTCTTTCATATGTAAATCCCAGAACTTTCTTACAGTTGATTCTCAAGGAAACTTTAACAACAGGTGCCATGTTGGCCCAGATAATGCACTGAAGGTGTGAGGTGTCTTGTATGAGGCTGTCTGTGCCCCAATGTTCAGACTGATTCTATTTCTAAAAAAAGTATTTACAGAATCTTAAATGGATTCATGCAGTTTTTGAGCAAAATAAAATATAATTCTGCAAGTACAAATTCACCCCACAAATTTGTGTCTGTGTGTGTGACTGTGTGTGTTTGTGTCGATGTGTGTTTGTTTGTGTGTGTGTGCGCATGTGCGCGTGTGTTTAGGGGGGGTATGACTATCAGTGAGAGAGTGTGTGTATATGTATGTGTGTGAGTGTGAGTATAAAGGGGTATAAGTCTGTCAGAGGGTGTTTGTGTGAGGGTGGGTGTGATTGTGTGAGCGTATTAGAGAGAGCTTGTGTATGAGAGATGGTCTGTGTGAGTGTATGGGTCTGTAGGAGTGCGTGTGTGTGTGCTTATGAGAGAGAGAGTGTGTGTAGTGCAGTGGGGTCACCTGCAATGTGATATGAACCCAAGGTCCCGGTTGAGGCCATCCCCATGGGTACTGAATTTGCCTATCAGGCCCTGCTTAGCCACTTTGTGTTGTTGCCTGTCCTGAAGTCTGCCTTGGAGGATGGTCACCTGAAGGTCTGAGGTTGAATATCCCAGACCACTGAAGTGTTCTTCGATTGGGAGGGAACACTCATGTCTGTTGATTGCTGTCCGTCTATTCATCCATTGCCGTAGCCTCTGCTTGGTCTCGCCAATGTACCACATCTCAGGGCATCCTTGCCTGCAGCATATGAGATAGACAAGGTTGGCTAGGTCACATGAATACCTGCCATGTATGTAGTGGGAGGTGTCCCCATGTGTAATGGTGGTATCCGTGTGGACACTCTGACACGTCTTGCAGAACCTACTATGACAGGGTTGTATGGAGTTGTCCTGAAGGCTGGGCAGTTTGCTACGAACAATGATCTGTTCGAGGTTTGGTGATTGTTTAAAGTTGAGAAGTGAGAAAAGCTCCGAAAGCTTGTGCTTTTAAATAAACCTGTTGGACTATAACCTGGTGTATTGTGATTTTTAACTTTGTACACCCCAGTCCAACATTGGCACCTTCAAATCATGACCACCTTATCAATGCCTCTCATAATTTTATATACTTTAATCAGGTTGCTCCTCAGCCTCCAAAACTCCTGCGAAAATCATCAAAGATCACTTGGCGGCCTTTGTGTGGAGCCGCAGGAGGTGGGGTTATGTTAAACGAGAATTTTATATCAGTGATAACTTTGGAGAAGGACATGGAAGATATAGAATGTAGGGAAATAGATTGTGACATCTTGAAAAATGTCCATATTACAGAGGAGGAAATGCTGTTTGTCTTGAAACACATAAAAGTGGATAACTCCCCAGGACCTGATCAAGTGTACCCTAGAACTCTGTGGGAAGCTAGGGAAGTGATTGTTGGGCCCTTTGCTGAGATATTTGTATCATCGATAGTCACAGGTGAGGTGCCAGAAGACTGGAGGTTGGCTAACGTGATGCCACTGTTTAAGAAGGGTGGTAAGGACAAGCCAGGGAACTATAGACCGGTGAGCCTGACATCGGTGGTGGGCAGGTTGTTGGAAGGAATCCTGAGGGACAGGATTTACACATATTTGGAAAGTCAAGGACTGATTAGGGATTCTGGATCAGCGGTGCTGGAAGAGCACAGCAGTTCAGGCAGCATCCAAGATAGTCAACATGTTTTTGTGCATAGGAAATCATGTTTCATGAAGTTGATTGAGTTTTTCAAAGCAGTAACAAGGAGTATTGATGAGGGCAGAGCGGTAGATGTGATATATATGGACTTCAATAAGGCGTTTGACAAGGTTCCCCATGGGAGACTGGTTAGCAAGGTTAGATCTCACGATATACAGGGAGAATTAGCCATTTGGATACAAACTGGCTCAAAGGTAGAAGACAGAGGGTGGTGGCGGAAGGTTGTTTTTCAGACGAGGCCAGTGGAATGCCACAAGGATTGGTGCTGGGTCCACTACTTTTCTTCGTTTATATAAATGATTTGGATGTGAACATGGAGGTATAATTAGTAAGATTGCAGATTACGCCAAAATTGGAGGTGTAGTGGACAGCGAAGAAGGTTACCTCAGATTACAATGGGATCTTGATCAGATGGGCCAATGGGCTGAGGAGCTTAATTTAGATAAATGCGAGGTGTTGCATTTTGAGAAAACAAATCTTAGCAGGACTTATACACTTAATGGCAAGGTCCGCGGAAGTGTTGCTAAACAAAGAGACCTTGGAATGCAGATTCATAGCTCCTTGAAAGTGGAGTCATAGGTAGAAGGATAGTGAAGAAGGCATTTGGTATGCTGTCCTTTATTGGTCAGAATATTGAGTACAGGAGTTGGGAGGTCAAGTTGTGGTTGTACAGGATGTTGGTTGGGCCATTTTAGAATATTGCTTGCACTTCTGGTTTCCTTCCTATCGGAAGGATGTTGTGAAACTTGAAAGGGTTCAGAAAAGATTTACAAAGATGTAGCCAGTGTTGGAGGATTTGAGGTATAGGGAGATGTTGAATAGGCTGGGGCTGTTTTCCCTGGAGCATCAGAGGCTGAGGGGTGACCTTATAGTGGTTTATAAAATCATGAGGGGCATGGATAGGATAAATAGACAAAGTCTTTTCCCTGGGATGGAGGAATCCAGACCTAGAGGGCATAGGTTTAGGGTGAGAGGGTGAAGATATAAAAGAGACCTAAGGGGCAATTTGTTCATGCAGATGGCAATGCAAATATGGAATGAGCTGCTAGAGGAAGTGTTGGACGTTGGTACAATTGCAACATTTAAAAGACATGTGGACGGGTATATGAATAAGAAGGGTTTGGAGGGATATGGTCTGGGTGCTGGCAAGTGGGACTAGATTAGGTTGGGATATTTGTCAGCATGGACGAGTTGGACTGAAGGGCTTGTTTCTGTGCTGTACATCTCTATGACTCTATGACTGTATGACTCTCCTTGTAGCTAACACGCTTTGATCCTGGCAACATCCTGGGAAACCTCTTTTAAACCTTCTCCAAAACCTGCATATCCTTCCTGTAGTGTGGCGACCAGACTGTACCCAATAACCTGTATTCCAAGTGTGGCCTCACTAGATTTTATATAACTACAAAATGACTTGCCAATTTTTATACTCAATGGCCCAACTGATGAAGGCAAGCATGCCAGACACCTTCTTCACGG
>NC_057712.1:15758359-15789829 GCF_004010195.1 Chiloscyllium plagiosum | reverse complement strand
TTGCCTGACCTGTCCCCACCTTACCCCCTTCCCCCCACCCCCAAGTTTTACAGGTCTCGCTCCCCACTGCTACTCAGTTCCTCGCTGCTCCCCCATTCACAGGCTGTTTGCCTTCCATATTCCCACTGAAGCTTGGAGATATAACTTTGACCAAAGGAGAGATCCTTTCAAATTTCTCAAGCCCATGTTCAATGCCATTTTTCCAAATGGTCAAGCCTGTGTTTGATTTTTTTCCCATGGTACCAAGATCTTTTGGGTGAGATTGTCTCCAGTTCCCCCTGGGCATTATGAAGATGGTTCTGCACTGTTTTCTGTTTCCATTTTACATTGATAGTGGCAGCTTTGAATTCTGTGTTGGCATGTCACCTTGTTTAGAACACATGACTGCTTCACTGAAGCTCAGTAATGTTGCTCAGTATTGCTCAGTATTGTTATCCTTCAGCAAGATTGCTACAGCATCAGCATTATAAAACAGTGTCAGAGAGCGACAGGAATTATGCACCAGTTCTTAGATTGAGTTCTGGTTTTGCCACCAGAGATACAGTGAAAGGAAAACAATTACTGATACATTCAATGCAAAACAAATTTCTTCCATGTAGCACAAAGGCGGATGTCATAAAACGAATCAGCGAATTGCCGGGTACAGTTGGAGTCAGCACATATCCCAGTTACACATGAAGAGATCTTAAAGCTGTTAACATTCAGCAGTCACCGCTGTTGATGATGGATAAATTGATGAAGCGAAATAATTTAACCTCAGAAATGGTAATTACTTCCAGGAGGCCAATGTGGCTTGGATACTGATAATATTTCAGAGTACGTGTACATGATGAAACAGGTGAGGTTTAACCACCTAGAAACCCACAAAGCAATCTAAAAAAAAACTAACTTGCTCAGTTCAATTTAATAAAAGCTACATAAAATTAAAAGAACACACTGGGATTAAATTATGAACTGAGAAACAGATAAATTATGTTAAACAGTATAACTGTAACTTGGTCATACTTGAAAGACAGAGCACTGTTATACATATCTGTATTATGATAAATTATGTTAAATTTTATATACAGTATAACTGTAACTTGGTCATACTTGAAAGACAGAGCACTGTTATACATATCTGTATTATGATTTGGAGGTGACAGTGTTGAACTGGGGTGTACAAAGTTAAAAATAACACAATACTCCGAAAGCTAGTGATTCCAAATAAACTATTGGACTATAACCTGGTGTTGTGTGATTTATCTCTGTATTATGAGTGAAATATGGAGGTATTAGAGAAATAGCATAATTATCAGCATATAGTTAAAAATCACACAACACCAGGTTATAGTTCAACAGGTTTAATTGGAAACATTAGCTTTCGGAGCGCTGCTCCTTCATCACGTGGTTGTGCACGAAGGAGCAGCGCTGCGAAAGCTAGTGCTTCCAATTAAACCTGTTGGACTATAACCTGGTGTTGTGTGATTTTTAACTTTGTACACCCCAGTCCAACACCGGCATCTCCGAATCATGACTCTTATCTGCAAAGACGTTTGCATATGCTTGGGTACTTTCTCTCGAGAAATGATCATAATTATTAAGAGGGTCAATAGAGGAAATGCAAAAAAAATTAAAGGAATTTTTAACTTCTGAAGGGCAGAAGAGAAGTGAGGTGGCAAATTGTTAGAAGTGTGAAACTCAACACCAATCTATCATGAAAGGCTCTCCTGCTGGTTTAACCCACGCATTTGGTGTGGGTCAAGGAAGCCAGTTTGAAGGAGTGGCTTTGTAATTGGAAATTTTAAACAAGGTTGCATTATTTAGATTTTGCCAATTAGTTAAACTTCATAATTTCAGACAGTATTTTCAAGAACAGCAATAGAAGGGAGATGAGTGTGAAGCACTCTAAAGTGAAACACTCTAAAATTTCGTGAAGAAATCCAGCTGGTAAGTGCTTTGTCAGCTCTGCTTGTGGACCACATGAAGTGAACATGTTTCCCAAAGCCCAATCAACCAATGCTGCCATTATCTACTGACCACCCAGAGATTTCTTCCCACGATTTCTCCCTGTAATCTCTTCCCGCGTTCCCTCCCCACAAAATCTTCCACTGAGCTGCCACAATCTCTTCCTGTGATCTCTCCTTCCTAATCAATTTTGACTCAATCTCAATCAACCCCGATGTTCTCTCCACCTTCTCTTGCGTTTTCTGTCTCTTCCCCCCTCCCCCATAATGTCTACACCCCAATGTTCTCTCCACCTTCTCTTGCGTTTTCTGTCTCTTCTCCCCTCCCCCATAATGTCTACGTGTTCATCACTGTCACATTCGGAGTATTCTCCTAGTCTCCATATATCTATGCTTTGGAGATGCCGATGTTGGGCTGGGGTGGACAAAGTTAAAAATCACACAACACCAGGTTATAGTCCAACAGGTTTAATTGGAAACACACTAGCTTTCAGAGCGCTGCTTCTCCACAATCACTTGATGAAGGAACGGCGCTCCGAAAGCTAGTGTGTTTCCAATTAAACCTGTTGGACTATAACCTGGTGTTGTGTGATTTTTAACTTTATACCTATGCTGATTTTCTTGAGTCACCTAGCCTCTTAATTTATGAGGAGAAAGTGAGGTCTGCAGATGCTGGAGATCAGAGCTGAAAATGTGTTGCTGGAAAAGCGCAGCAGGTCAGGCAGCATCCAGGGAACAGGAGAATCGACGTTTCGGGCATAAGTCCTTCTTCTAGGAAAGCCTCTTAATTTAGCCATGTGGAAAATGGATGATAACCTTTCTCAGAGTACCTGCCATAAAAATCTGCAGGATTGGATGCTGCCTGACCTGCTGCGCTTTTCCAGCAACACATTTTCAGCTCTAGCCTCTTAATTTAGCCATGTGGAAAATGGATGATAACCTTTCTCAGAGTACCTGCCATAAAAATCTGCAGGATCTCCACCATTTCCAGTTTCTCTGGCCATACATATCTCACCTTGGAGGTGTCACTTGGAAGAAAGGCTAATAATTAGGAATATAAATATAAAAAAATGGCTAAAACATTCAATGAAGAGAATCTTTTTATGGTGTTCACAGGATATGGATGTCTGTCACTAGACCAGCATTTATTGCATATTCCTCTTTGCCCTTGTGAACTGCCTTCTTGAACCACTGCAGATTTTGAGTTGTAGGCACATACATGTTGCTGTTAGGAAAGGAGCTGCAGTGTTTCGTCGTAGCATCAGTCCTTCCAGAGTGAGTGTGTGAATAAAAAAAAATCTTTCTTATTTAAGTCTCTGAAAGTCTGTTGCTAGTGACCTCAAACTAATGGGGTTTTGGGAGCACACACATCAGCCTTTCCAAAAAAATAAACCACACTGATTATAGGCAGAAGGGAAAGGAAACTGGGGGCTTTCAGTTTGTCTCTCTCCCCTGTCTGTAACAGTTGACACAACACTTCTTAAAGATATTTATTGCTACCTGTAGGCAATATTTGCTTAGCTTTAGATGAATCACCATCTGACTTCAAAGTGGAACAGCTGCAGGAAAAGGTGCTAATTGGGATCTGAACCAAATGCTTGAAATGAGCTTTTTGAGTGAGTACACAGAGGATTGTAAATGACTGCTGTGCCATCTCCAGCAGTGAAAGCTAGTGCTTCCAAATAAACCTGTTGGACTATAACCTGGTGTTGTGTGATTTTTAACTTTGCCCACCGCAGTCCAACAACAGCACCTCCACACCATCTCCATCATCACCAACAATTCAATAAGTAACTAAGGTGCGAAGTTAATCAATCACCACGTCTTATTGTATCTTCCTTGACCAAAAACAAATATTTGTTTCAAAAACAGAAACGGGTGGAGAAACTCAGCAGGTCTGGCAGCATCTGGAGAGAAAGCAGAGTTAACATTTCAAGTTGAGTGACCTCTTTAGAATGACTAATATTTATTTCATGGATTTTTCTGCACAGGCCACTCTAAGTCCTTCTCCATGTTGAATTTCAGTTCAGATTTTGAACATTTTCCCCAAAGCCACATGCTATGGATTTTATTTGGGATGATGATCTCAACCATCCATGTCCATAGATGAGTTAAATTTGAATATTTCTTGAGTTTTGTCAGCAAAGCTGTATTAGAATGAAGGTATAACTGTTCTGGAGTTTGTCATAGTGTTTCCATGGAGCTTAATGAACACAACTCAATGCATATCAAATCATGCTCAGCGGTTCAGTAGAGGGCAGTAATGGCACAGATGTAGCCAGCAGCTTCCACTGTTTTTAAATGAACATCCTGAATATGGCACGTGTCTGGTGTGCCCAGAGGGTGTGAGAGTCCCTTAGGTCATTTTAACTGGCTGCTGAACAAATTCTTAAAACAGTCACAAAAACAGACACAATTTGTTGGCTCAGAGGTCTCAATTTTGTCTCGGTCCCACTTAGCCCTGAACAGTGTCCTTTCCCCTATCATTTCTCACCTACTTCACACACGCACATATAGAGAGACAAACACACACACACATGCACACATATACACACAGATATACACAAACACACACGCACATACACATATACATATACACACACACACTTGCACATACACAGACACACACACATTTACACACAAAAACATTAACATACACAGACAAACACACGCACGCATATACGCACACATACACACACACATGCACACAGAGATACAAATTAAGTGCATTCAGGTAGAAGAAGATACGTGAGGAGGGGGAGAGGGTGAGACATCCCTTCCTTCTCTTCACAAACCCCTCCAGTTTTATAACTCTTGGACAGCTCCCCAGTGCTCCATTCTGGGCCGTTGTGCATTCTGGATTTAAATCACTTCACCACTGTCATTGATAGATTCTGAAAGTGGAGCAAATTTGCAAATTTTAAAATTTTAATATAGCCTTCCTCACTCAATCTGGATTTATAATTATCCTCATTTTTTCCCTTGAGTAACACCACAGCAGATTAAGTAGCAGTTACTTATTCAATACTCACAATCAATTATTGTGAGGGTGTCAGGCTGTTGACTTATGTGCATACAGCAATTGTTTTGACAGCAATTTACAATTAAATTCAAGTGGAAAAGGAATCCATGAAGCAGATAATAATTGCATTTCATTTGTTATAAAACAAAACCTGAATGTGCCTTTGTGCAAGTATAATCCAGAATAAATTTATACAAAATGTTCAGTTCTGCTGCATAATAGTTTCTGATTTCACATTGACACCATACTAGGGTTGGAGTGCAAATACAGACATTAACTTAATCTGCATCTCCAGACAATGTAGTGAGATCCTGTTACTAAATTTATCCTATTGCTCTCAAGTATCACTTTGAGCCATCACTCAGAATTTGGTAGCATTAATACTGTACTTAACATTACAGTTGCATAGCACATGTTCAGTAAGACTGTATCAAAATGTTCAGTTCTTTTAATTGGGCAACATTCACTCACTGGGGTAAATTGTAAGCTTGACAAACTCAGTGATAATCAGGCAGAATGGATCATCCCCTTGTGGGTGCAACTAGTCAATTCCTGGCTGACTTTCCACAGCGGATTTCTATTAATTGTAGACAAAGCAGATTTGGCACTGGTTGGACATGATGGATCCCTCAGTGAATTCCTTACTAATATGGATGGTTGGTTGTAGACTATGCTTAAGGGCAGTAGATCTTCCTTGATCTGCAGACTGTAAGTTCATTGCTGGGATAAGTTAATGGATCTTCCTTTAGTCACAGACAATGAACCTCTGACCGACTGCAGGTAGTGGGTCATCCATTAGTGGTGGACAGTGACTGCATAACTGGTTATCAACAGGGGATCTGCTACAGATTTACAGATGGTAGATACCTCTGTTGGTTGAAGGCAATGTATATCTTGCTGCTTGTAGTCAGTGGATAGCTCATTGGCATTAGTTGGTAGATCATTTACTCTCTGGAGACAATTAATCCCTCAGTACTCCAGGCACCGACCGTTCCACCTCTCTACCCTTTTTTCTATCTGTAGACACTGATTAAACAATAGGCTATGGACAATGGATCTATCACTAACTGTTCATGTTGAATGTTCAACTCGTTTTTGATTGGCATTTCCCCAGTGATATAGAACATGGATTTCTCACTAAATGCACTCAATATATACTGCACTGGTTTAGAAAGTGGATTACCCACTCGTTGTAGACAGTGAAACCCAATTAGTTAAAAGCAGTTAATTTTCATTGGTAATGTTGTCTAGGATTTTCCATTTTTTAGTCTTCCAATAAATTGATAAGCATGATTTCTCCTTCATACAACCATGCTGATGCTATTTGGTCATACTACACATTGCTAAATGTTCTGTTATTATTCCTTTATAATAGATTAGATTAGATTAGATTCGATTACTTACAGTGTGGAAACAGACCCTTCGGATGCTAAAGTTTTCCTAATAAGACATTAAGTTAATTGGTCTATAGTTAATATAGACACTTTCTTAAAAATAAAGGTTTTACATTGGCAGTTTTCCAATCTTCTGGGACTTATCCAGAATCTAATGATTCCTGGAAGGTTATTACCAATACCAACATTATCTCTGTTGCTATTTCCTTTAATATCCTAGGATGCATTCCATTAAAGCCAGGAGACTTATCAGATTTACCGGTCTTTAGCCTTATTAGTTTCCCTGGCACGTTTTCTCTGGTGTTAGTTAAAGTATTTATTTAATTCCTTTGTCTTTTCCTGGTTCCTGTTATTATTTCCTCAGACTCATTCTGTAAGGGGCTGTGTTCACTTTGCCTTCTCTCATCCATTTTATGTATTTCAAGAAGCTCTTGTCCATCTTGATATTGTCTGCAAGTTTACGCTCAATGTTTATTTTCTCCCTCTTTATTCGTTGTAAGTTGTCTCCTGTTGGCAGGCAACATAGCCTTTGGAACTGCCATACATGGCGACAGACTGTAATATCTATGCTCTTAATTATACAGTCTCTTACCACAACTGCATTCCTATTTCCTTTGCCTGCTTGAATGGCTCTTAGAAAGACACAGACACTTTTTAGCTAAGTTGAGTTTAATTGGTTGGGTTTATTTGTGGCAAGGAACATTCACATCACAGAAGTGACATGCAAAGAGCATTTTCACAGGAAAGAATCTCACCACCTCTCCTTGACATTTAATGTAAATAGCATCATGGCATCTACCATTATCAACATCTAGAAGTTTGATGTTGACCAGGAACTTGACTGGATCAGCAACATAAAAGCATTTAGTTCCTTCACTCCTGGTGCATATTGCTAAAGTTTGCACCATCTACAGAATGAGTTGCAGCAAATTGTCATGTCTTCTTTAATAGCACCTTCCAAACACCAATAGTCACAGGTGAGGTGCTGGAAGACTGGAGGTTGGCTAACGCGGTGCCACTATTTAAAAAAGGCGATAAGGACAATCCAGGGAACTATAGACCGGTGAGTCTGATGTCAGTGGAAGGCATGTTGTTGGAGGGAATCCTGAGGGACAGGATGTACATGTATTTGGAAAGGCTAGGACTGATTAGGAATAGTAAACATGGCTTTGTGCGTGGGAAATCATGTCTCACAAACTTGATTGAGTTTTTTGAAGAAGTAACAAAGAGGATTGATGAAGGCAGAATGATTGACGTGATCTATAATGATTTTGGTAAGACATTTGACAAGGTTCCCCATGGGAGACTGGTTAGTAAGATTAGATCTCATGGAATACAATGAGGTGAACTAGCCATTTGAATAAAGAACTGGCTCAAAGGTAGAAGACAGGGTAGTGGTGGAAGATTGTTTTTCAGACTGGAGGCCTGTGACCAGTGGAGTGCCATAAGAATAGGTGCTGGGTCCACTACATTTTGCCATTTATATAAATAATTTGGATGTGAGCATCAGAGGTATAGTTAGTAAGTTTGCAGGTAACACCAAAATTGAAGGTGTAGTGGACAGCGAAGAAAGTTATCTCAGATTACAAGGGGATCTTGATTAGATGGGCCAATGGTTGAGATGTGGCAGATGGAGTTTAATTTAGATTAATGTGAGGTGCTGCATTTTGGGAAAGCAAATCTTAGCAGGACTTATACCCTTAATGGTAAGATCCTCGGGAGTGTTGCTGAACAAAGAGACCTTGGAGTGCAGGTTCATAACTCCATGAAAGTAGAGTCGCAGGTAGATAGGATAGTGAAGAAGGCATTTGTTATGCTTTCTTTTACAGGTATTGATCAGAGTATTGAGTACAGGAGTTGGGAGGCCATGCTGTAGCTGTATAGGACATTAGTTTGAGCACTTTTGGAATATTGCGTGCAATTCTGGTCTCCTTCCTATCGGAATGATGTTGTGAAAGTTGAAAGTTTTTAGAAAAGATTTATAAGGATGATGTCAGGGTTGGAGGATTTGAGCTATAGGGAGAGGCTGAACAGGCTGGGGCTGTTTTCCCTGGAGCATCGGAGGATGAGGGGTGAACCTATAGAGGTTTACAAAATTTGGAGGGGCATGGATAGGATAAATAGACAAAGTCTTATCCCTGGGATGGAGTGTCCAGAACTAGAGGGCATAGATTTCGGGTGAGAAGGAAAAGGTATAAAAGAGACCTAAGGGGCAACTTTTTTACGCAGCAGGTCGTACGTGTAGAATGAGCTGCAAGGTAAAGTGATGGAGGCTGATACAATTGCAACATTTAAAGGGCATTTGGATGGGTATGTGAATAGGAAGGGTTTGGAAGGATATGGTCCGGTTGCTGGCCGGTGGGACTATATTGGGTTGGGATATCTAGTCGGCATGGACAAGTTGGACCGAAGGGTTTGTTTCCATGCTGTATATCTCTATGACTCTATGACTATGACTCTTACATTTACCACAAGGGCAAGAGGTGCATAGGAACACTATCACTTTCACATGCTAAGCCACAGACTATCCTGACTTGGAATTATACCATTGTTTCATAACTTCTACAGAATCGAAATCCTGAAATACCCTTCCGAACAGCATGTGGGTGTATCTCCATCACATAGTCTTCAACAGTTCAAGAAAGTGGACCAACATCACCTTCATAAGGGACTTAAGGTTGGCAATAAATGCCAGTGATGCCACATCCCATGCACAATCAAAAGCAACTGCGGCCCTGGAATATGGCTCCAGAATGAAACATACTTTGCCAGCTGTTGAAAGAGTTCAGACTATTAGAAAAACTGAATGAACATCCAAGTTTCCTCACAGACGTATTCTGAATGAGGAGAATTATTAATATTTCGAGACTTATGCTATTTTAGGATTTGAATTGCTGGCAAGAAATCAAATATTGCTTTGCTGTATTTTGTGAAATTTTCTGTGTTTTCTCCTGTTTCTGTTTAATATTACTCTTTGAGGTGTCTAAATTGTAGTTTGGAGGCCAAGGTATGCAGGCTCTCAGATTATTATTTGTTGGAGATTTTACCAACATTGATGTAGACAGTGATGTCAAATAAACTTATTTTTCACCTGGGACATGCTGTTTCTCCAATTACATTTCTCATAGGGTCATGCTTCAGTTCATAAGAAGGGGTACCGTGTGCAGGGAAAATGTGTCTGGAAAACATCAAGACCAAGACCACAGTGAAATGTAATGTAGGTGCTGATTTCTTGCCAGACTGACTAATTTGCTGATTCTTTTTTAAGTAATGTTATACAGGAATAATTTTTGTACGTCCCCCTGCAGTCCGCAATGGGATTAATATATAGGAAATTCAAATGTGAGGGGAGTACTCTAATCAGTTTGCAGTGTATAAAATTCTGAAGATTTATTGCTGGTCAGTTCCTACCACTGACTCCAAAGTCTCTACCACCAGCGGTAAATTGGTGTCTTGGCTGCCTACATGGTAAGGCATGCATCTGCATTGCACAGATGTATTCACACAAGAATAGTAATTTACAAGATAGTAAAAGAGCAATTTACAGAGTTTTGTCAGCTTTTAGAGTTAAGGCCACAAAATTCTTTTGTCTGTGTTTTTGTTTTGTCTAAGGTAAACTATCTCCACAGGATAGCTAAAGTTAAAGCCACGCTCTGTCCTGAATCTCATACTTCAAATCTGAAAGACAAGAAACAACAGGTCAAACCAAATGGCCAACTTGCTTTAGCCCAGCCTCACACGGTACTGAATGAGTAGCATCTCACATTTTAATCCATTCACTAATCTAGTTAATCTTTGGTGGCATTGGTTCAGTAGCTGGGTAATCACTGATGCTGCACCATGTGCATGGTTTAGAAACCTCGGATTGGTTCTGGTGTATAAGTTGACATTCTGGAGCTTCAATAACCCCTTTCCAAAACAGGAATTCACCTGACCTAACTGATATTGTTGCAAGAGGATCTCAGAGTTCTGAGGAAGGGTCACCGGACCCGAAAATCTAACTTCTGATTTCTCCTCACTTCTCTCAGCCAGACCTGCTGAGCCTTTCCAGCAACTTCTGTTTTTAGTTGCAGGAGGGTCTATTGCAGTTTATTAGTCACCATACACAGCCTGCTCCTTGCGGATGTGTCTTTTTGGCAACATGGCTCCCATCACCTGCTTGATCACATGTACCAGGCAAAAGTGAGGAGTGCAGATCCTGGAAACCAGAGTTTAGATCAGAGTGGTGCTGGAAAAGCACAGCAGGTCAGGCAGCATCCGAGGAGCAGGAAAATCGATGTTTTGGGCAAACACCCTTCATCAGGATGAAGAGCTTTTGCCCGAAACATCGATTTTCCTGCTCCTCGGATGCTGCCTGACCTGTTGTGCTTTTCCAGCACCACTCTGATCACATGTGCCAGACTAGTATTAGACTCAAAATGTGTCTGAGTTACAAATTGAGACCAACTCCCACTGTGGACATAGCTTTAAACATGCATTTGCAGTATTAAATAAAAATTGTGAGCTGACCTATATGTAATGCAGGTCTACACATTTATTTTGGTGCCAGAAAATTAGAAATATCATATGTTTGGTCAACTTATACATCATGATCTATTGGCATACTTCTGCAAATGCTGAAAATTGGCTCGGATTAATGGAACCTCCATTTGGATTTGTGGAACTGAAAAGTTGAGGCGAAATAAGTAGCAACAAAAAAAACAGAAGTAGGTGATCAGATAAAATGTTTTCACTCCGCAAGTTTTTATGATCTGGAAAGCGCTGTCTGAAAGGGTAGTTAAAACAATTTCGAAAGTATAGTAATCTTCAATGAGGAAGTGGGTTGCTCCATTAAGAAAACCATCACAGGGCTATGAGGAAAGTGCAGAGGAATGGGACTAATTGGACCACGCTTTCAAAGAACCAGAGCAGGCAATGAACTGAATTGACACAGACTGTGCTGAATGACTTTGTGAATCATCCTTACATAATATGATTGGGCTGGTTTCTGTGTGGAGTTGTACCTTCCAGAGAGGGAGGGAAGAAAACTGACCAGGAAAAGAAATTCTGGCTACAGTCGAATAATTCCAAGTAAGCTGCTTTTACTTCCAGAACAATATAAAGAAGTCTTAAAGAATCAGAATTCAGTATAGCTTCACAGATTCGGTGAATGTTTGCAACACAGAAGTTGGCCATATGGCTCATTATGTTCTCACTGCTTTCTTTGAGAGCAGTTCAGTTCATTCCACACTGCTGCCTTTTCACTATAGCCCTGCGGTCACAAATGTATGAACCTCATATGTCAGGTTAACTATCTTAAAATCACCTAGAAAATGTTTGAATGAATTAACTTATCCATCAATTTTTTTTTACATAATCGAGTTGCAACAAAACAAAAATTACAGTGCAATTGCTTCTGCATTGCATCTTCCTAATTTCACCCAATTGTCCATAATATATATCAACAAAGCTTTTCATGTGTTCAACTGGTGAAAAAGCTTTTGCCACACCTTTTACCAATAATGAACAGAAAGCAATTGAGGCATGCTGTACTATTTTGGTAAATATTTGGATGACGGTGGGTGTAAAAGGAGACTAAAATTTATGGTTCATTAGAGGAGAATGATTTTGATACAAATATTTTTCATTCGCAGATGTGATTATGGAAACACAGCTGAAATGTAATTATGCGTAGAGTCACGGGATGACATGCAAGGTTTTGTAGTTTTAAATTAATCCCTGACTGGACATCATCCTTTTTTCGAAAATCCAGCTGAGATCTTTTGCCAGAACCTTTCTGTTACAAAATCCAGGTCCTGAATCCGTACCTGCATCCTCACACCGACACAATCTTTTATTGAAATAACACCTCCTTGGTCTGATATTGTTTCATATTGTTACTCTTAGATCTTATATAGAGATGAATGTTTCACATAACATATGCAAATCAACTTGATGTAAGTTTGTCTGAAAGTTATCCCAATTTGAAATAAAAAGAATCAATAGACAAAAGAAGTAGTTCCTTCATAGCCAACGCTCATGCACATGAAAGAAAAAGCATGTCTTTTACAAAAGTCGATTGAGCTACTTGAAGAGCCTGTGTTATATTAGCCAGACAATGTGAAGATGCACATGTTCCAAGCCAACACATCATTATTGGGGCAATATTCCAGAGAGTTTGCCGTGCTGAGTGAGGAATCCTTGAGGATAATTTCCAGCTGCTGACCACCCATTTCTCAGCTGAAATGCTGACAATTAGCAGCTGAAGAGCAGTTGGGGAAATGGGGGGAGGTATTGTGGACAAATATCATCCCACACCCATCCTGACTGATGTCTATGGCCTGGAGAAATTTGGAAAAGTGCACAATGTAAAGATATCTTGGCTACACCCTAAGTCATAGAGCCATAGAGTTATACAGCAAGGAAAAAGATACTTATGTCCAACTCATCCATGCTGACCAGATTACTAAATTAACCTAGTCCCATTTATAGACAATAGACAATAGGTGCAGAAGTAGGCCATTCTGCCCTTCGAGCCTGCACCACCATTCATTATGATCATGGCTGGTCGTCCTCAATCAGTATCCTGTTCCTGCCTTATCTCCATAACCCTTGATTCCACTATCCTTAAGAGCTCTATCCAACTCTTTCTTGAAAGTATCCGGAGACTTGGCCTCCACAGCCTTCTGGGGCAGTGCATTCCACACACTCACCACTCTCTGGGTGAAGAAGTTTCTCCTCAACTCTGTTCTAAGTGGCCTACCCCTTATTTTAAAACTGTGTCCTCTGGTTCAGGACTCACCCATCAGCGGAAACATGTTTCCTGCCTAGAGTGTCCAATCCTTTAATAATCTTATACGTCTCAATCAGATCCCCTCTCAGCCTTCTAAACTCAAGGGTATACAAGCCCAGTCGCTCCAATCTTTCAGCGTAAGATAGTCCCACCATTCCGGGAATTGACCTCGTGAACCTACGCTGCACTCCCTCAATAGCCAGAATGTCTTTCCTCAAATTGGAGACCAAAACTGTGCACAATATTCCAGGTGCGGTCTCATCAGGGTCCTGTACAGCTGCAGAAGGACCTCTTTGCTTCTATACTCAATTCCTCTTGTTATGAAGGCCAGCATGCTATTAGCTTTCTTCACTGCCTGCTGTACCTGCATGCTTGCTTTCATTGACTGATGTACAAGAACACCCAGATCTCGTTGTACTGCCCATTTGCCTAACTTGACTCCATTTAAATAGTAATCGGCCTTTCTGTTCTTGCCACCAAAGTGGATAACCACACATTTATCCACATTAAATTACGTCTGCCACACATCCGTCCACTCACCTAGCCTGTCCAGGTCACCTTGTATTCTCCTAACATCCTCCTCACATTTCACCCTGCCACCCAGCTTTGTGTCATCAGCAAATTTGCTAATATTACTTTCCCCTTCATAAATCCATGCTGACTCTGACCTATCCTGTTACTGCTATCCAGATGTGTCATAGTTTCGCCCTTTATAATTGACTCCAGCATTTTTCCTACCACTGAGGTCAGACTAACTGGTCTACAATTTTCTGTTTTCTCTCTCCCTCCTTTCTTAAAAAGTGGGACAACATTAGCAACCTTCCAATCCGCAGGAACTGATCTGGAATCTATAGAACATTGGAAAATAATCACCAACGCATCCACGATTTCTCGAGCCACCTCCTTCAGTACCCTGGGATGTAGACCCTCAGACTCCGGGGACTTATCAGCCTTCAGACCTAACAGTCTCCAACACCAATTCCTGCCTAGTATAAATTCCCTTCAGTTCAGGTCCTTCAGCCACTATTCCATCTGGGATATTGCTCGTGTCTTCCCCAGTGAAGACAGATCTAAAGTACCAATTCAACTCTTCTGTCATTTCTTTAATCCCCGTAATAAATTCACCCATTTCTGTCTTCAAGGGTCCAATTTTAGTCTTAACCATTTTTTTTCTTTTCAAGACAGATCTAAAGTACCAATTCAACTCTTCTGTCATTTCTTTAATCCCCATAATAAATTCATCCGTTTCTGTCTTCAAGGGTCCAATTTTAGTCTTAACCATTTTTTTTCTTTTCACATACCTAAAAAAACTTTACTATCCTCCTTTATATTTTTGGCCAGTTTACCTTCGTACCTTATTTTTTCTTTGCGTATTACCTTTTTTTGTAATCCTTTGCTGTTCTTTAAAAGCTTCCCAGTCCTCCGATTTCCCACTCATCTTTGCTATGTTATATTTCTTCTCTTTTATCTTTATAGAGTCCTTAACCTCCCTCGTCAGCCACGGCCGCCCCTGCCTCCCCTTCGGATCTTTCTTCCTCTTTGGAATGAACCGATCCTGCATCTTCTGCATTGTATCCAGAAATACCTGCCATTGTTGTTCCACTGTCATCCCTGCTAGGGTATTGCACCATTGAACTTTGGCCAGCTCCTCCCTCATAGCTCCCTAGTTCCCCTTATTCAACTGAAATATTGTCACTTCCATTCTACCCTCTCCCTTTCACACTGCAGATTAAAGCTTATTGTATCGTGGTCACTACCTCCTCATGGCTCCTTTACTTCGAGGTCCCTGATCAAATCCGGTTCGTTGCACAACACCAGATCCAGAATTGCTTTCTTCCTGGTAGGCTCCAGCACAAGCTGTTCTAAGAATCCACCTCGGAGGCACTCCACAAACTCCCTTTCTTGGGGTCCAGTACCATCCTGATTCTCCCAGTCTACCTGCATGTTGAAATCCCCCATAACAACTGTACTAATATCTTTGCTACAGGCCAATTTCAGCTCCTTATTCAACTTACACACTACATCCAGGCTACTGTTTGGGGATCTATAGATAACTCCCAATAGGGTCTTTCTACCCTTAGAATTTCTCAGCTCTATCCACACTGACTCTACATCCCCTGATTCTAGGTCCCCCTGTGCAAGAGACTGAATATCATTCCTTACCAACAGGGCCACCTCACCCCCTCTGCCAGTCAGTCTGCCCTTCCAATAGCATGTATAGCCTTGAATATTCATTTCCCAGGCCCTGTCCACTTGAAGCCACGTCTCAGTTATCCTCACAACATCGTAACTGCCAATTTCCAAATGAGCCTCAAGCTCATCCACCTTATTTTTAATGCTTCGTGCATTCATATATAATATTTTTAAATTTGTTACTCCCCTCACCCTTCCTATCAATCCCAGCATTTGCCAGCATTTGGCCCATATCCCACCAAACCCTTCCTATTCATGTACCCACCCAGCTGCCTTTTAATGTTGTAATTGCACCAGCCTCCACCACTTGCATGGGAGCACATTCCATACACGTACCACCCTCTGCATGAAAAAAGTTGCTCCCCTGGTCCCTTTTAAGTCTTCCTCCTCTCACCTTAAACCTATGCCCTCTAGGTTTGGACTCCCTCACCCCAGGGAAAAGACTTTGTTTATTTATCATATCCATGCCACTCATAATTTTGTAAATCTCTACAAGGTAACCCCTCAGCCTCCGACGCTCCAGGGAAAACAGCCCCAGCCTGTTCAGCCTCTCCCTATAGCTCAAATCCTCCAACCCTGGCAACATCCTTGTAAATCTTTTCTGACCCCTTTCAAGTTTCACAACATCTTTCCGATCGGAAGGAGACCAGAATTGCAAGCAATATTCCAACAGTGGCCTAACCAATGTCCTGTACAGCTGCAACATGACCTCCCAACTCCTGTACTCAATACTCTGACCAATAAAGGAAAGCATACCAAACACCTTCTTCACTATCCTATCTACCTGTGACTCCACTTTTAAGGAGCTATGAATCTGCACTCCAAGATCTCTTTGTTCAGCAACACTCCCTAGGACCTTACCATTAAGTGTATAAGTCCTGCTAAGATTTGCTTTCCTAAAATGCAGCACCTCACATTTATCTGAATTAAACTCCATCTGCCACTTCTCAGCCCATTGGCCCATCTGATCAAGATCCCGTTGTAATCTGAGTTAACCTTCTTCGCTGTCCAATATGCTTCCAATTTTGGTGTCATCTGTGAACATACTAACTATACCTCATTTGCTCGCATCCAAATCAATGACTGTGTTATTGAGGATCCATGATTGTCTCATTCAACAATAGTTCCACGGTCATACAGCCCTGTCACTGAAAAACACAATCACAAGACAGAAATAAAGTCCCCGTTGAACAAATTTCACAAACTAACCATGTCCAGCAAGCCAATCAATCTACTATTCACCCTTTGACAGCAGCTTATAAGGTAATCCTCTATAAGGTCACCTCAGCCTCTGATGCTCCAGGGATGTTCAGCCTCACCCTATAGCTCAAGTCCTCCAACCCTGGCAACATCCTTGCAAATTTTTTCTGAACTTTCAAGTTTCACAACATCTTTCCGATAGGAAGGAGACCAGAATTGCATGCAATATTCCAACAGTGGCCTAACCAATGTCCTGTACAACCATAGCATGACCTCCTAACTCTTTGTGCTCCTATACCGTGCTACTCCAGTGGTTGCAGTATAACTGGTCAAAGCCTTAATAATGTCAATGGGGAAGGCAGCTGATGGCCTTATGGCCAGCCTGGAGCAGCGCTGGCTTTAGATGGTCTAGATCTGATACTCTATGGCCAGGTTCACACATGCTGCCATGGAGCTGGTTACCAATCCCATGCTGAAAAGGATGAGCATTGTTCAAAGCCATGAGGCACTTGGAGCTGAATAAAAATACTAACAGCTGGTTTTCTGGCATTTCACTGTGAATTCTCATCAGCCTGAATTTGTTTATTGTCTCATTAAAGCTATTGAAGGCATCAACAGCAGAACCTGCCTGTGACACCACCTTCCGCAAATTGGCACCCATGCCATCACCTTCCCCTGACTTGACTGTGGGACTACTCCTGGGTCACCATGTGGAGTTGCCACTTCAGTGCTGTTCTCTGAAATCTGGCACATTTCAAATGTGCGAACAAGTTGCTGCCAGATCGCGTGGCAGTGTTTCTTCATCAAGAGTAACCTACATCTCTTCCACTTCAGTGTCCTAGTGCCAACATTTTGCCAGCCTGGCAGTTCTCCGTCTGAAATGGAATGACCAGACATCTCAATTGAACAACATCTGTCTCGGATTTTCATTGACTATCGCGGTGTCTCCATAATTGCCCCCAAGTCGGACAAAATCTATGGACTTTAGCAAGTGGAACCAGAATGTGAACCACGAAGACACAGCAGGGCTGGGGGAGGAATGCAGCTCTGATGAAGAGCCATTGAGACTGGAAACGTTAGCTTGCTTTCTCTCCCTGGATGCTGCCTGACTCGCTGTGATCGCCAGTATTTCTTGTTTCCAGCACAAACTCCAGCATCTACAGTAATTTGCTCTTGCATACTTTATTAGCTGATCGTATGTGAAAGTTGTGAGATGTGGGTGTGCGGTTTGCAGCAGTAGTAAGTGGATGAAGACGAGGTGAGGCCATGGGTATTACCTAAATGTTGTGCTTGGTTGATGAAGACAGGTGTTGAAGTGTGGGAGTCACTGGTTCACTTGTAACAGCACGACTTTTGAAGATGCATTCACTGATCTTGAGTACTCAAGTCAGTTCATTAATCCTTTTTAAGCACAACATGGGGATTCTGAAGGCTAGACTGCTGATATTGAAAACAACAATTAAAAGCTCTTAATCACTTTATAGTCTGGAAGGTCTCCTATGGTTAGAGAACCTCTTTTTGCTTTATTTCCTCCATCAAGGCTTCTTGTGTTGCATTGGGAAAGCTTGGACTAGGCTTTGCTAGTTTCACTCCTCTTGTTGACCAGACAATCTTCCCAGCCACTTCCAGTATCTGCTGGAGCCAGAATGCACCATCTTTTAAGAGGTGCCCATTGGTTTAAGTTTGCACATTTGTTTTAAGTCGCACAGGCCTAACTTGGCCTGAGCCTCTGATGAGGTTTGCCAACACTCAGTGGCAGGTTTACTGCTGGACTACAAAGATTTAAGATGGCAGACAACTGGAGGTTTGTTAGTTGCCTCCATAGCCATTGTCAGGATTTATCCAATTTCTGCAAGTGTATGTCCTGTGACTCATACAAAAATAACTAATGTACAAATTTAAAAAAAACATGAAATCGAGTTTAAAATTAGAAATTTCCTTTAATAGCCTGCATAAGATGTAATCTTTATCACTATGATATTTTGCTATATTAAAAATGTCACTGTCAAAATAAGACAAAGGCAAACTACTGTGTGTGCTGGACACATGAAATAAAAACAGAAGCAAAGGAAGCACTCAGAAATACAGGTGGCTCCTGTGGAAAAATAAATAAGCGTTAACATTTCAAGATGACCTTTTATTAGACTGTGCTCCTATTGAAACATTATTACAGTGTGATGGTTGAGGAAAACTGGAGACGGATCACATGCCTATACAAGGATTGGATGAGGTCAATATTAAGCCAGTTTTTAACTTCCTTAAGACCTAAGGAACAAGTTACCAGCTGGTGCAGCGTACCTCAACTCTTTGCACATCAGAAATGAACTACACCAATTGCTAACTAGGAGAGATGCCTTATCAACGATTGGCAAATTATCAGATAAAATATGATTTTCTGCTCCAGCTTAAATCAACCAAGTCGGTTGGAAAGGGGAATTGCCCATTTTTTCTTCCTTCGATTGGCCATGGGTTTTTTTTTCACCTCTTTTGGTGGATAGAATAGAAAATGTCTAATGACAATGCTGCAGGCATTATGACTTCATTGGCAAAATGGATTTTCCTGACCATCATTGTTCTTCATCTGTTTGTTGGTGACCACATTTATTTTCTGGTTTAATATGTGACAGTTTTCTTGGACTCGACATGCAACAGTCTGATCAAACAGTATAGATCTTTTACTTCAGATACTAGTTGTAGTCTGATCTCATGAGTTGTGGAGCATGGAGAAAAGTTGCTGGCTGGATCCATTTCCTGGTTATAGATTGAGTGTATCAGGGGCTTAGTGGCTTTTATTCTCACGAATGCTTCAGAGACTTTACAATCAGGATCAGAGTTTAAGGTTTGGCTTTATAAACACCCTAACCACGTCCTCATTGGTCTATTAGCATCAAATGAGGTCAAAAGCAAACTCAGAGCCATTGATCTTTCAAAGTTCTCCTCACTAATACTTGGGACTTGTACCAAAAACTAGGGAATGATTCCACAGATAACGCAAGTAATAGTGTAACATATGATATGCACTGAATTGTGTCCATTGGCCAATATGCCAGAGTCCTCCTTCCCCATCACTTGCTATGTTCTGCCTCATTACTACTTTCAGCTAAAATCACACTAAAATTCATCCTCAACATGCTCTTTTGCACTACTTCCACTTTCTGAGTTTCGTGCTGATCACATCCCTTGGGGACAAAGCTACAGTAATGTCCATTTAGTTATTTTCCAAATCACAAAGTAATTAACCATTTCTAGAATTAAAACCCAAGAAGGCACGACTTAATACCTGTTGAATAAGTGCACAGAGGTTGGTATCCTGTCACCCTTTACTTATATGTACATTGTACATGGGCTTTGACCAGCCAGATCAGAGACAGCTCCTAGAGCAAAAAGATTCTCTGTGTCTCCGGATATATATGTCAGCCAGTGCTCCCTGATCGGCCCAGGTTAACAATCCCAATCAATGATCTCATAGTCAATGAGCTCCACCTGATCCTCATTCCAATCACAACACCCAATGAGGCTATGAACACGATTTAATAACATATCTCACTCTATAGACATTCTCCATGGTTAGCTCAAATGACAAAATAATTTGCAGTCCGCCATCCCTATTCTCATGCACAAAGGAAAACCTGTTTAGAGTCCCAAAATACAAAACTGTAGCTCTTAAATTAAAACACTTTATAAATACGCCAAATCATATTTTGAGGTTGCAACAGAACTTTAGTAATTAAGACAATAAAAAAATTGCCAATGAAATAAGGCTGCAATTTGCAATTCCAAATCTTTAACTTTCAAGCATTTATGAATGGCAGCTTCTCATTCAAGACCTAGTCATTAGCATTTATTGTCATTGCAAGATAAAGATTAATGTAAGAAAAGCCAACTGTATAACTCTCCAAAGAACGATAGCTAACCCCTCCGTAATGATTTTTAGTTCAGTTCCAAAATGCATTCATTTTTCTTGTGACAGTGAATGGGCTGTGAAGTCAGCCAATCTTCATTCATTCAAGTCTGCAAAATGGTTACTCTGTGTTCTAAAAATACATTCAGCATTTTAGCTACTTCTGTTTTATTTTTAATTCTCCACAAATCCTGTATCAAGTCCCACAAATCAATGCATTTACTGGCAGCGTCTCTCTGGTGAAGTAACTGTCATTTAAACCATGCTGTCTCCACAAACAGAGTGGTACAAAAGTGATTATAGAGTGCATGACTCATTTATGAAGCAGCATGGGTAATCTATCTGTTCCCTTGGGTTATGCTTGAATACCATGCTCAAGCGAGATGCCACAGAATTTTGCTTTTCAAATGCAGATCTAAAACAAATTGGAGATTCACAGAGGTTGAAGGTCAGTGAGTGATGGTTTACCAAAAATAAACTACTAGAGTGATGCAGCTGCTCTGCTCATGAACAATGTGTTACATGAAAATTCTTTTCTCTACCCGAAGGCAGGTTTTTGACAATTACTCAAAATGCCATGACATTTTCTAAGGTAGGGAGAATCAGTGGGTCCCTGGTCTATCAGAGCCAGAACACGCATAGAACCCCATACTGCTGGTGCTAACTTGATCTGCACAAATAGTGATGTCTAATCAATTTAGCTAACTGGCTTTGTATGAGAAACCTACTAGTTAGCAAATTACACCAAATGTAGGGATATAAAATACCCGTAGTAGTAATTATTAGTACAGGCTGCACCTTCTAAAATCAGCCAGGAACTTTTAAAAAGGAAGGTGCTCGTTAGCTGTAGAGTCCGTGTTACAACTTAATTACGAGATAGCTAAAAGATGTATTGAACATGCACTAAGGTTCTCTGATGGTTCACAGAAGTTCTAGATCTCTTGACTTCTCCACTGCTGCTAACCTATCAGTCTGCTTAACCCCCATCCAGGACGGGTTGAGTAGAAATTTCCTCCAAGTCAATTTTTTAAAGTTCACCCACGGGACATGAGTGTTGCTGGCTGGGCGAGTATTAATTGCCTACTTGCCCTTGAGAAGGTGGTGATGAGCTGTCTCCTTGAACCGTTACAGTCTGTGTGCTGAGGGTAGACCCATGTTGGGAATATTGAAGCCATCATTTTGGTCCTTGCTCCAAATTCAGTTCCCTACATCTGTCCATCTCCCTGGCAACAGTAAGCCTGTCTGTTCAAAGTCTTGGGATCGATTTTTACCACAATGGAGAGATTCTCTGTCATGAGTCATCATGATGATGGAAGAGACTGCATTTCATACACTTTATCTCCGAAAACCGCACTGTGTTTTCTCAGGAGACGGGAACAGGGGCAGAGTGATTTTTGAGCTCGCATATTTTGTGGAGGCAGCTGGTCATTTGAATGATGACCCACCTCCAGTGAAGTGAACCATTGATCACCTTGGAGTGTGAAACCTGAGGGGTACTGCTCAAATCGGGGTTCAGCAAGTTGGAATTGTGTGAATTCATTAGACTAGCTAGTGAGAGGCAGGGTACCCTTATGGATCTGGTTCCGAGACACCTCTGGGATAGTTCAGGTGCCATTTGGGTAGGTCAGCTGACTTTGATACAGTTAAAAGTACGTCTAAAATGTGTGTGAAAATTACAAAAATGCATTACCGCAATGTTCCAGATCAATGGAACTGTTCACAGACCTTTCAGAATCAACTGTTAAAAGAGAATTTTCAAAACGAATTGTCATCATGTCAAGGTACTTAGCCATACGGTGCGTTAGCGTGGAGGAGTGAGAGGCCAAGATTGTTGGGACTTTGCATGGTTTTTCCTTTTTAAATAAATATCAGCACAGTGCTGGAGCCCTGAGGCAAGGCCTCGGTGCAACAACTGCCTGAGAGGGGTAGCCTCTGGGATTGTCCTGCCTGCCCAAAGGCAAACTCTCCACCTCAGAATGAAAACATGGCCTTTCAGGCCCCTTTTCCTGGGCCAGGCGTGTGCCGAGCTTTAAGAATGCTCTGGCTGTGCTCTTGGCATTTGAGTAGACATCCAGTCTTTGGTGTCTCAGTTAATCCTGAGACCAGCTTCTAAAATCATATTCTGGCCATCTTCCACAGCCTCCATCTATCTTGGCAAAATTACCCAGCTCAACGACTGATGCCCTTGATTCATTACCTCTTCACCTGACTATTTGAAGGTGCTCTAGGCTGCTCTTCCACATTCTACTTTCATAGGTTTGAGCACATCCAGAGCTCTGCTAGCCTACGTCATAACTCACAGCGAGTCCCATTCCCCCGTCACATGTTCTTCTCTCTGACCTACATTAGCTATTAGTCAAGCAATGTCTTAGTTTTCAACTTCTCATCCTTATTTGCGAATCCCTCTGTGGCCTTGCCCCTCCCTCTGTCTCCGTCAACACTGAGACATCCAAGTGCCTTTTATTCTGGACTCTTACGCATTCCCAAGAATAATTTCTCCACCAATGGCAGCTGTGCCTTCGACTACATAGGCTCCAACCTCTGGAATTCATTCCCTTTAATTCTCTGTCTCTCTCGCTCATTTTCCTCTTTTAAGGCATTCCTTGTGTCCTTAAAGACCAAGCCTTTGCTTGTCCAATTGAGTGTCTCATTTTGTAGTTATACTTTGATTTATAATGTTCCATTTCATTGCATTGAAGGTGCTAAACAAACGTAAATTGTTTTTGTTGGTGATATGCTGCACTTGAAACCCGAAAGGTGGGAATGAGTGGGTGGAGTTGTTAAAGTAACAAATTTGTTGCAAATGCTTTCTGAGTGCAGCTTCACCCTTCATAGCTTCATTAGGTAAGTTGGAAATCACATGGAATCAGGTTATAGTCTAACAGGTTTATTTGAAATCACAAATTTTCAGAGTGCTGCTCCTTCATCAGATGAAGGAACAGTGCTCTGAAAGCTTGTGATTTCAAATAAACCTGATGGACCACAGCCATGGTGCTGTGTAACTTCTGACTTTGCCTGCTCTAATCCAACACTGGCACCTCCACCATTGATTAAAACACTGAATGCATTCTGAAAACTGCCCTTCTCACTGCTCTGCATCATCACTGAAGCGCCCCTCACTAAATCTCTGTTTGCTCACACAAACACACCTGTCACACTTGGATTGTCACCTACATCACCATCACAGCCACGTTTTCCAAACACCTCGCAAGACTTTCAGGAAGAGACCTCATTCGTTAGGAAGAAGAAGAGGGACTCTTCCTGAAGGATTGCACAGTCTGTGCTAGTGAGGGATTAGCACAGAATTCGCAAGATCTAAGGAAGGACGAATTTGGTCAAAGTCACAGGATAAAGGAGTGGCAAAAGACCTGTTTCAAATCAGAACAAGAGGCTGAAACAATGAGGATTAAAGCAGAGAGTTGGGATAAAAGGGTCTTTTTCAGAATGGCAGTCAGTGACAAGTGGTGTCCCCCAGGGTTCAGTATTGGGGCCACAGCTGTTCACTTTATATATAAATGATCTGGATGAAAGGACTGAGGGCATTCTGATGAGGTTTGCTGACGATACAAAATTAGGTGGACAGGCAAGAAGTACTGAGGAGGTGGGGAGGCTGCAGAAAGTATTAGACAGTTTCGGACAGTGGTCCAGGAAATGGCTGATGAAATTCAACATGAACAAATGTCAGTTCTTGCACTTTGGAAAAAAAGAATATAGGCTTGGACTATTTTCTATACAGTGAGAAAACTCATAAAGCTGAAGTACAAACGGATCTGGGAGTATGACTTCAGGATTCTCTAAAAGTCAACTTGCAGGTTGAGTCAGTGATTAAGAAAGCGAATGTAATACTGTCATTTATCTCAAGAGGGTTGGAATGTAAAAGCTGTGATGTGCATCTGAGACTTTATGAAGCTCTAGTTAGGCCTCATTTAGAATACTTTGTCCAATTTTGGGCCCCATACCTCAGAAAGGACATACTGGCACTGGAGTGTGTCCAGTAGAGATTCACACGGATGATCCCTGGAATGGTAGGCCTAACATATGATGAATGGCTGAAGATCCTGGGATTGTATTCATTAGAGTTTAAAAGGTTGAGGGGAGATCTAATAGAAACTTAAAAGATAATGCATGGCTTAGAAAGGGTGGATGCTGGGAAGTTGTTTCCATTAGGCGGGGATACTGGCACTTGTGGGCATAACCTTAGAATTAGAGGGGGTCAATTTAGAACGGAAATTAGGAGACATTTCTTCAGCCAGACAGTCGTGGGCCTGTGGAATTCATTGCCACGGAGTGCAGTGGAGGCCGGGACGTTAAATGTCTTCAAGGCAAAGAGTGATAAATTCTTATCTCGCAAGGAATTAAGGGCTACGGGAAGAGTGCAGATAAGTAGGGTTGAAATGCCCATCAGCCATGATTAAATGGCGGAATGGACTCGATGGCCTGAATGGTCTTACTTCCACTCCTATGTCTTATGGTCTTGTTTTGCACCTTTGAATCCATCAGGAACAATAGTAAAGACTATTACAATTATGTAAATTAATGAATTTTCCAATGCAGTCTTTTTAGGTGAATTGACAATGACATATGAATGCACAATATGTTAATTCCAACAAAATTACCTTGGTTACCATTTCAAGCTGCACAAAAGTGCATGACGTAGTTTATAATAACTAACACTTCAGTTTTATTTCATAATCTTAAGGTAGTTGGAAGTGTTGTTACGTTTTTACATTCCATAAAGAAAATTATTTTAAATAGTGATTTCTCAACAGTGAATTTTCCATTAATTTTACAATTTGTCTGTGGAAATGTAAATACTACAATCAATTGCACTGGTATTAGGCATGTCATAATATTATGCTTGCAGGTGAAAAAAAAACGCAGTTGGTTAAATTGCTGGTGAAAAGGACAGTGAGGTGGAGGTGATTGAGAATCTGAGACTGAAACTGGTCAAGCTAAGCAAATTTAATAACATGAGTAAAGGTATATATTTTAGTTCTAATGGATTTCTTTC
Source organism: Chiloscyllium plagiosum (assembly GCF_004010195.1). Classification (NCBI taxonomy): domain Eukaryota; kingdom Metazoa; phylum Chordata; class Chondrichthyes; order Orectolobiformes; family Hemiscylliidae; genus Chiloscyllium; species Chiloscyllium plagiosum. The sequence goes on along the minus strand of NC_057712.1, from coordinate 15,764,390 downwards.
CATAACCTGTAACAGATCAATTGAATTGCCGTCACTTTTGGTGATACTGGCACATCCTTCTATGCTGTGGGAATGAAGGGGTAAATTGATCTCAGTCAGGTTGCACGCCCAGTTGTTGAGAGCAAGACTTGCTGCTCAGATAGGCTGATTATTTTTAAACTCTTTGGAGGTGACTGTTGACCTGCAGCAACTTGTTCATTTTCACTCCCTTTGAACATTTTCTTTATGATTTGATGTTACTCAAAACCTTTTATATTAAATAAAAACAATAAGTGCTGGAGAAATGCAGCAGGTCTGGGGGGCATCTGGGAGAGAGAAACAGAGTTAATGTCTACAGTTCACTGTCACTCTTCTTCGGAAGAAGTATTCTGAAGAAGAATCATACTGGACTCAAAATGTTCACTCTGTTTTTCTTTCCATAGATGCTGCCGCAGGCCCTTTCCTTCATTGTTTTCTCTTCATACTTCAGATCTTCAGCATCTGCAAAACTTTGTACATTCTATCGCTGCATCTACTCATAAATAATGGAATTACTTGATTTTGGGATCATGTCCAGTCCATTAATATAACATAAACGCGAGAAATGCAAGGGAGGTGCTTTTGATGCACTGACACATCAGATAGATTTTTATTCCAAAAGCCTTGGTGCATAATTTACCTTTAGGTAATGGTCATCTCACACAACCAGTGAGATAATGAATTCCAGGGTACAAAGAACTTGATATCTTGCATCAGAGAAAGAGCGAACATTCACTTTAATGTATCCCCAGGAGTTCCCAAAGTGCTTCACTTTTTCTGCTTTCTGTTAACGTTATCGCACTGCCATATTATTGCCAATAAATGCACTGACTCCACATAACCAAACGCAATAAGAAATGTTCAATTTCTTAATGTTTATATTGAACAATATTGTACATTTTAGCTTGACCTGTAGTGCCGGATCTGTACAGATTGAAGATTGGAAGAGACATAATGCATTCTTCACTAGTCAACTGCTTCACTGTTACTCTGCAGACTCATTCATAAATCAGAAAAACTCTCAGCCCTACAATAGGAAGATGTGGAACAGTTTGCAAGAGAAGTGGGAGAGTGCAATGCAGGAGGAGCAAAGACACAGTTGAAAATATTTCAGCAGCTTTTTGAAGGAGGTGTAAAATTAGGAAGCTAAAGTGTTTTTTTCAGCAAACCTTCTGAACGTCAGTTACTGAAAGATTTGTCCTCTGGATGAATAAAGGATGATCAGTAATCGACAATTGGAGTGATGTAAATTGAGGTTATTGATATAAGAACAGTCACTATGAAGTAAACTCTTCAGGTCAAGCTTTCAGGAATTAAGGGCTGAATCTTGTATTTCCTGCCCAGCCCAAACGTCAGTAATGTCAACTGTCACGGAAGTTTTAACTCCATGAGGCTTAAGATTTCTCAACGTGTCTTACCAAACTCACCTCATTAATGACCTAACCTTCATCCACAACATCCGTCTCCCCCACATCCAGCCCCATTCTATCACTTGCTGTGCCCAGAATTACTCATCACTGCTGGGATATCCCAGGGTGACCTTGGACATCTCAGGGTAACTCGGGATCCCTTGCATTGTGGCTAAAAGGTCATTGTACTTCTGGATAAGCACTGTCAATCTGGAGCTGCTCTGCACAATTCTCGATATTTGCCCCGAAGATGGTCGACACGAGAAATTTGGCACATCTCATTGTGGGCAAGGGCCTGAAAGTCACCTCCCTTAATCCCCCTTCTTGCCTGCCTCTCTCTCTCTCTCTCTTATTTTAGGTGGAAGTTTGCTCATAATGGGCAAAGAGAGTTGAGACAGATGATGTGCTGCCCAACCAATGGTTCTTCACTCCTCATATGGAATTCTAATCATCATGAGTGGCTGATTGACAGAATCCAAGCCCCTGGACTGGTATCTGAGGCTGCTCTTGACTCACTGTGCCATAATCCCCTGAGCAAAAGCGACCTCCTTTGATGTGACGGAAGACAGCTGACAACTCTGATAAGTTCCTGATCTGTTTCTGCACTAAATGCAATATCACAATACTGTGGGCCTGGTATCACTGGCTGAGGGGTTAACTTCAAAACAGGCAAGGCAGGGAAGCTGTGTGTATCCAGGTAGGTTCAAAGTGAGTGAGCGTTAGAACATTATGAGGGAATGTTCATTAGTCTGCGAAGTTGGTGCAGGGGCATATTGTAGGGACTAAAAGGGGCACATTGTCCACAGGGAAGGCAGAAGTTTCTGTTGAGTTGGAGACAAAGATGGCGATGGGGCAAGTCAAGGATTGTAGAACAGCATCGGAGGATATGGTAGGCTCAGGGGGTGGGGTATGTGTGATTATTGGTAGGGACCACCACTGTGGCACTCACACGGGGAGTGTACAGGACCGTGATCAGCATCAGAAACATCAGGGGGAAAGGAGGAAGGTTGGACGCAAAGATGATTGTGGTGAGTCTCCATGGGCGATGGTTAGAAATGGGATATCAGGGTAAAATGAGACAAAGGGTGTCTGGTTAAGGGGAATAAGGTGGGATGAGGTTTACCCCCTGATCAGATGGGTTCTGATGCCAAAAATGTCCATCGAAGAGAATGAGGACACTGGGGTGGACGATGCTCTCCTTGTGCACAACAGAGCTCGCAGCTTCAAACGCTACACTCCAGACAGGACCTGACTGACACTCACTTTCAATAGGTGGGAGCTGGGTACAGCAGACCATCATGGAATGTCAAGTAGCCATTTAGTCATCATTTAGTTTACATTGTAAGGTTGACCCACAGCAGCTATTCATTTTGATTGTGTCCACTGGTGGTGGCTGCAAATAAAACCTCCCCTTGAACTGTTCCAATGCTTGGCTGTATGTGATGTTCCCATACTGGTCAATACGGGTATCCAGTGGGTAGTGCTGTAAATAGTGAGTAACGACTAAGTAGTGACTTCAAGATGGTATTTATTCAGGATGCAGCTAAAAACAGGTACACTGTGTGATCTGGTGGTTTAACAGATATGAGGGTGAGAGAATGGGGTGTGTGTGTGATGGTGCTGTAGACAGAACAGCTTTGTGACTGCTATGCCATTAGATTGCTGGACCTGCAACCCTTGTCTGAGTGCACTGTGGCCTTCTAAAGATGGCACAGGTTCATTTGGTGGACATCTCATAAATGACAAGCTAGTCTGGGAACAGTGTGTGGTAATGTGGGGACAGAATTGGATATTAGGAATGTCATAGTGGCAGGTTGGTAGTTAATGAGGTGAGTTTGGTTAGATGTGGTGAGCAATATGGTGGGTGGCACGATGGCACGGTGGTTAGCATTGTTGCCTCACAGTGCCAGAGACCCGGGTTCAATTCCTGTCTCTGGCAACTGTCTGTGTGGAGTTTGCACATTCTCCCCGTTTCTGCGTGGGTTTCCTCCGGGTGCTCCGGTTTCCTCCCACAGTCCAAAGATATGCAGGTCAGGTGAATTAGCTATGCTAAATTGCCTGTAGTGTTAGGTGAAAGGGTAAATGTAGGGGGATGGGTTGCTCTTCGGAGGGTCAGTGTGGACTTATTGGGTCGAAGGGCCTGTTTCCACACTGTAAGTAATCTAATCTAAATAGGCCTCACAACAAGAAATCCTCCAAAAAACCTGACATGCCTCACATTTAGCCAATAATTATAAGATTCAGCCATTTGTCTTAAAAACACTGTTATCAGTCTCTAGCCAGATTCTAATGCAAATTCAGTGTTCACTTTCATACATATTTCGAATTTGAGTTGTATTTTCTTACTAAATGTGGAATTAATATTAAGCTCATCCATCTATCTCTCAACTATTGTTATCTATTGTACATTTGAATAATATGCATGAAATGAAGAATTGGTTTGAAAACTAAGCTTTGTGGGGATATTGTTAAAGAAGAGGCTGGTGTTCACTTTGATAGCTCTAAAATACTTCTAATGCATCTGAAATAATGATTAACACTAAATTTAAATTTAAACATTGTTGATGAGGAGCAATCATTATCACTAAGTCATTGTAATTTTGGCAGCTAGTCAGTGGTACATATGTCTGCGCTGATAATCGAATGGTGTGTAAACTTCATTTTTAGCTATTACTATGGCAACAGAGAAGCGTTTGAAATCATGTGCAAGAAGAAACAAGTGGACAGAATTGCTGTTGTGTGGCTTGTGATAGCAAGAACCTGCTGAGGGAATAAGCCATGTGCAACATTCCCTCTAAACTGTGTGTATGTGTGTGGACACAGGGGCTATAACGTTCCATACACATGATCAGTGTCAACAAGCCAATCGTAGTATTGACACCAGCCTTTGGAAGTTCCATGTTACCAATAGACTTTGGAGGCCTGCACAGCTGGAAAGAACATTAGACAAAGCTCTAGACTTGTGTACCATTTACACAATGCAGTACAACATTCACCAAGTCTCCTTAGACAGCACCTGCCAAACTCATGTCCTCTCCCACCTAGAAACACTCTTCATTGTGTTGCTTGCAACACCTCATTCCAAAAACATGCATTGGTCTGAATATATATTTTGCTTGAAGCTTGTTTGGACAAAATGCAGCAGCAACAAAGATTTTGCAAAGTGCACTGGGACAAGGGCAGCAGATAGAACAATCACATGCATGTCTCCCTCTAAGTAACACACCAGCCTGATTTGGAAACCTCTTGCCGCTTGTTCATTGTCACCTGGTCAAAATCCTGGAACTCCCTCCCTTGCAGCTTCGTGAGTGTACGTACACCACATTGACTGCAACAATTCAAGAAGGCAGCTCACCACGACCTTCTCAAGGACAACTGAGGCAGGTAATCAGCAACACTCACATCTCATGAACGAATAAAACAAATATCTTGCTATGTGTTGTAGCTAGTCAAACTTGTTTTAATTTCAATGCTCACAGCTGACCGGAACATTCTAGTCAGTTGCTATGGCTACATTTATTTTCAGGAAATGAATTCATACTTGTTTTATGTAACTTGAATGAAATCTGTCAGACACTCCCAATGGAAGCCAAAAGTATGCTGTAGGCAATGAGCATGTGCCAACACAAAACAAAGACATAAAGGTAATTGGAACATTGTGTTAATGTTGATGGGTTAATCTAATAATGTGGTTATTCTATTCAGCTCAGTTCTGAATACCATATGATGAAAAGCAAGTGACAATTAAATGATTTTATTTCTAAGTGTATTGAAAGTATTTTAAACATCCTAATTGAGATGCTTGCTGATATGTTTCATGTTCTTCACTCATTCATTGTGTTGCTTGCAGTACCTCATTCCAAAAACATGCATAACAATTCATTGGTCCGAATATATATTTTGCTTAAAATTTGCTTGCACAAAATGCAGCATCAAGAAAGTGCACTGGGACAATGCTTTGGGAAAACAATAATCCAGGGCAAAAGGAGGAGATGGAAAGAATTACAATACAATAGCTATCACTGGATGAAAAATGTGACAGAAACTAATGGTGCTAAAAACCAATAGGTTCTCTGGATCTAATGGGATGCACCCTTGGAGATAATGGATGTAGCTGCAGAGACAGTGGATGAACGGGTTTTAATCTTTCAGGAATTTTTAGATTCTGGAGAAACTCTCAATGTAACACTTTTATTTAAAAAGGAAAGGAGACACAAGGAAACTAGCAACTGTTGGCCAGTGAGCTTAACATCTGTTATTGAGAAAATGTTGGGGTCAATTATAAATGATGCAACAGAGAAGCATCTGGGAATAAATAATATGGATTGCTATACTCAGTAGGTATTGGTACACCCACAACGGAAACATATTAGAGACTAAAATTGGGCCCTTGAAGACAGAAACAGGGAACAAAGAAGTGGCAGAAGAATTGAATTGGTACTTCAGATCTGTATTCACTGGGGAAGACACAAGCAATCTCCCTGAGGTAACAGTGACTGAAGGACCTGAACTGAAGGGAATTTCTATCTGCCAGGAATTGGTGTTGGAGAGACTGTGAGGTCTGAAGGTTGATAAGTCCCCGGGGCCTGATGGTCTACATCCCA
>NC_057712.1:15731290-15757296 GCF_004010195.1 Chiloscyllium plagiosum | reverse complement strand
GCTCTGCCCCAGAGGGCAGTGGTGGCCCAGTCTCTGGATTCATTTAAGAAAGAGTTGGATAGAGCTCTCAAGGATAGTGGAATCAAGGGTTATGGAGATTAGGCAGGAACAGGATACTGATTAAGGATGATCAGCCATGATCATATTGAATGGTGGTGCAGGCTCGAAGGGCAGAATGGCCTACTTCTGCACCTATTTGTCTATATTGCCATTTGCTCATTGTCACTCAGTCAAAACCCAGGAATTTCCTCCTCAGCAGCTTTGTGGGTGCACCTACGTTGCACTGACTGCAATATCTCATCAAGGCAGCTCAACCAGGAGTCCTAGAATTTTGACCCAGTGACAGTCATTCCAAGTCAGGGTGGTGTGTGGTTTGGAGGGAAACTTTAAGTTGGTGGTGCCCCCATGCAGCTGCTCTACTTGTCCTTCTGGATGGTAGAGGTTCTGGATTTGGAAGGTGATGTCAGAGGAGGCTTGGTCAGTCAGTGCAGTGCATCTTGTAAGTTAGTACACACTGTTGCCACAAGGTATCAGTGTTGGAAAAAGTGAATGTTTAAAGTAATGGATGGGTTGTCAATCAAACAGGCTGGCTGCTTTGTCCTGGATGGTGTCAGGCTTCTTGAGTTTTGTTGAAGCTGCACTCATCAGGTAAGTGGAGAGTATTCTATCACACACCCGACTAGTACCTTGCAGATGATGGGCAGGCTTTGGCAAGGTAAAAGGCAAGTTATTTGTTGCAGAATTTGTAGCCTCTAACTTGCTCTTGCAGCCACAGCGTTTATAGGATAAGTTCTGTTCAGTTTCTGGTCAATGATAATCCCTAAGGTATTGATGGTAAGGGCTTCACAGATAGTAACACCATCGAATGTTAAGGAGATATAGTTTGTTATGCCAAGACCATAAGTAACCATCCCCAGTTTGTTATGGTTCCAGATGGAATACCCCAAATCCTTAAGCTCTCTGGTGGTTAGGAATTAGTTGCCTTAATTATTCACCCACCCTGTCATTCAGTTGCAACAAGGTTAACTTTTAAAGGATCTCTTTCCTTATTGATACCTTTCTCTCAGTTCAAATAAACGTATGCTTTAAAAGGATCCAAATTAATCAGGCTTTTTTGAATTAACAAAGAGTGAACTTCTTAATTAATGAATAAATATGTGAAGAATTGATAACACAAAAAGAGGTTATAAAGAAGAGGTAAATCTAAAAGAATAAAGGTTAAAATAATATACAGATCAGTCTCTGAATTGTTTATGAAGAGTGGATTCTTCAACTTTTCAACTGTAGAGGTTACCATTGACATTGATATTTGACCAGTTGGTTTTCCGATCTTTAGTTTTGTAGGTTAGTTGATATTCTGTAATTCTAATTCCTTTCAATCGTGATTGAACTCCAGCATTCAGGGTGAAAGAGAGTTCTCCATTTGCTTTTGTCTTGCTGGGGGCTAGCTGATTTCTGTCACTGAGAGTCAGAGAACCCCTTTACCTGTAACACAGGGGTGACTAGGGGATAGTTCTTCAACTGTGACTTTCACAGCTTACTAATGCTCCAACAGCCAAACCATCTTTCTTAGTGGTAACTGGAACTCTAACAAGTGGAGTTTACTTCTGATTCTGATTGACTGAAGTTTTGCTCAGACTCCCTAATCCAGACTCTGTCAAATGTTGCCTTGATGTCAAGAGCTGTCACTCTCTTTTGCTTCTGAAGTTTAGCTCTTTGTCAGTTTTTATGTTATGGCTATAGTGAAGTCAGAGTTAAGCAGCCTTGGTGGAAACCAAACTGATCATTAGGTTATGGCTAAACAAGTATCACTAGACAGGTGACCGCACTTTGCTACTGATCAAGAACAGATTGATGGGGCAGTAACATGCTGGTTGGATTTGTCCTTTCCTTGTGCATAGGACATAGGTGGATAATTTTCCATGATGCAAGCTTGATGCCAATGTTGTGGGGCTAAGTTTTGTAATGCGTGTCTTCAGTACTGTCACCAGAATATTGTCAGGGCACATAGTCTTTGTAGTATTCACTGGATGCTGTTGTTTCAGTTTTGTCTTTTGCAATGAAGTGCTTGGGTCCTCCCTCAGTGAGGATGGGGATATTTTTGAAGCATTCCTCCATCCGTGTGTTATTTGCCTATCACCATTCCTGCCTGTGGCAGGATTGCAGTTTCAGTACTGATCCATTGCCTGTGAGATTGGTTAGCTAGTCTATTGAAGCTGCTTTCTCTGCTTGATATGCAAGTAGTCTTGTGTTGTGGCTTCAACAAGTTGAGGCCTCACTTTTATATATGCCTGGTGCTAGTCCTTGGGCACTCCCTTCTTCATTGAATCAGGGTTGACCCCCGGTTTGGTGGTAATGATGGAGTGAGGGATATGCCAGAGCCATGAGGTTAAGGATTGCATTTGAGTACAATTCTGCTGTTGCTGATGGCTCACAGCACCTCATGGGTGACCAGTCTGGGTTACTCTTATCTGTTCAACATGTACTCCATCTAGCATGGTGCCACCCATATGATGGATGATATTATATTGGACAGAGAGGATGTGGCTCCATTGGAAGGACTAAGCAATGGTGACTTCCACCAATAGTGTCAAGGACAAATGCATCTGTAACAGATTGGCGAGTATGTGGTCAAATGAGTTTTCCCTCTTGTTGGCTCCCCCATCACCTTCCTCAGACTAGCAGCTATGTCCTTTAGTACTTGGCCAGGTTCATCAGCAATGGTTCTGCCAAGCCACTCTCAGGGAAGGATGTTAAAGAGCCCACCCAGAATACATTCTACGTCCTGCCCACACTCCGTGTTCCTTCTAATTGATGCTCAACACAAAGGAGAGCTGCTTCATCAGCCACTTGTAGGGTGCTGGTGATGGCCTGCAGGACATTTCCTTGCCCACATTAGTCTTGAGTCTTCGTTGGGTTTTAGGTCAATATTGAGGGCAACTCCATTTTGATTATGTACACTGTATTGCCTCTACTTGTGGGTATGTCTGCTGGTGGGACAGGACATAGCCTGGGGGACTTCTGCCTGGGATAGTTTTTTCTATTCATTAGAGACGTGGGTGTCGCTGGCTGGCCACGATTTATCGCTGGTCCCCAGTTGCCTTTGAGAAGGTGGTGGTGAGCTGATTACTCGACCACTGAAGCCCACCTGCTGTAGGTGGACCCACAATGCCCTTACAGAGGGAATTTCATGATTTTGACCCAGCAACAATGAGGAAACAACGATATATTTCCAAGTCAGGATAGTGAGTGGCTTGAAAGGGAATTTACATTTGTTAGCGTTCCATGTATCTGCTGCCCTTGCCCTCATAAGTGGTAGTGGTCTTGGGTTTGGAAGGTGCTGTCAATGATCATTGGTGGATTTCTGCAGTGTATCTTGTAGATAGTACACACTACTGCTACACACTGAGCATTGGTGGTGGAGGGAATGGATTGTGGATGTGGTGCCAATCAAACAGACTGCTCTGTCCTGAATGGTATCAGGTTCTTTTTTATTATTAGAGGACAATATCCAGACAAGTGGGGAGTATTCCATCACACTCCTGACTTATACTTTGTAGATGGGAGACATGCTTTGGGGAGTCAAGAGATAATTTACTCATTGCAGTATTCCAATCCTATGACCTGTTCTTGTAGCCACTGCATTTATATAGCGTCATAAAGTCATACAGCACAGAAACAGATCCTTTGGTTCAACTCGTCAATGCTGACTAAGTTTTCCAAACTAAACTAGTCCCATTTATCTGTGTTTAGCCCATTCCTATTCATGTACCTGTCCAAATGTCTTTTAAATGTTGTTACTGTCCCTGCATCAACCACTTCCTCTGGTAGTTCATTCCACATACGAACCATCCTCTGTGTGAAAAAGTTGCCCCTCAGCTCCCTTTTAAATCTTTTTCCTAGCACATTAAAATTATGCCCTCTAGTTTTGAACATCTTATTTAAGCCCCTCATGATTTTTTAAACCCCTCATTCTGCTGTGGTCCAGTGAAAATGTCCCAGCTTATCCAGCCTGTCCTAAAAACTCAAACCCTTTACCCCAGTAATATCCTCGTGAATATTTTCAGCACTTTCTCCAATTTAACAAGATCCTTTCGAGAGCAGGTCGACCAAAACTATATACCATACTCCAAAAGTAGCCTCACCAATGTCCTGTACAATCACAACATGATGTTTCAATTACATGGTGAGTCCAGTTGAGTTTCTGATCAACCATAACCCTCAGAATGATAATAGTGATAGATTTTAATTTCTAAAGGACATTATTGAACCCCAGGTGGGATTTTATGAAAATCAACAACAGACTCACAATCACCTTTTGAGTAGCTATTAATTCTAGATTTATTGCAACATAATTTAAAAGCCAGAAATTGCCTTCTAAATCAAAAATAAATCAACAGATTTATATACGTTTGAACTCTTCAGAAACGTTAATAAAAGTAAAGTTCAAATAATTCCCTTAGAATACATATTACCAAAAACATGACCTGCAGCTTAAGTTGAGCAAAGGCACGAGCAGAGAAAAAAAAAAGCTAGCTCAATGATTGATTCTTCCACCAACCATTCAAGAAGTCTGACCACAGAGTATCCCTTTGCACAGAAACATTTTCCAAAGATTTTTTTTTAGAATCCTTACAGTATGGAAACAGGCCCTTCAGCCCAACAAGCCCACACTGACCCTCCAAACAATAACCCACCCAGACCCATTCCCCTACTATCCTTCATTTACCTGTGATTAATGCACCTAGCCTACACACCCCTGAACACTATGGTGCAATTTAAGCTGGCCAATTCACCTAAGCTGCATATCTTTGGATTGTGGGAGGAAACCCACGCAGACATGGGGAGAATGTGTAAACACATTGTGGGCGGCACGGTGGCACAGTGGTTAGCACTGCTGCCTCACAGCGCCAGAGACCCGGGTTCAATTCCCGCCTCAGGCGATTGACTGTGTGGAGTTTGCACGTTCTCCCCGTGTCTGCGTGGGTTTCCTCCGGGTGCTCCGGTTTCCTCCCACAGTCCAAAGATGTGCAGGTCAGGTGAATTGGCCATGCTAAATTGCCCGTAGTGTTAGGTAAGGGGTAAACGTAGGGGTATGGGTGGGTTGCGCTTCGGCGGGTCAGTGTGGACTTGTTGGGTCGAAGGGCCTGTTTCCACACTGTGATGTAATCTAATCTAATCTAAACCCCATCGATAGTTGCCCAAGGCTAGAATCGAACCTGGGTTCCTGGCACTGTGAGGCAGCAGTGCTAACCACTGAGCTACCATGCCACCCCTACCATGTGATCTACAAACATAGATTAATAAATATACCTTTGAGTAATGAGTGATTTTGTAGTGGTTTTCTTGTGCTTGAATGTTAATTATAAAGATAGAATTATTAACTAGATGGAGCATCAAGATGGTATCCCAAACCAGGTTAGCAAAATTATTTAAACCACTTGTTTGTCAATCTCACCTAGTTATTTGTTCAAGGTTAACAATGCCTGGAAAGGTAAGCATTTTGATAGCTCATTCTGCAACCACCTCATTCTTCTTTGATACTTAGAAATTGAATCAACCTACCCGTTGGGTATTTGATGAGCAACTTAACTGTTAATTCTTCATTTTAAAAGGAGGGTCAGGGCTTTTTGCTGCAGAAAAAGAGCAAGGGTCAATTCTTGAAGTGAGCCCATTCCTTCTGATGCAATCGATATATGTGAGACACAAGGCTGTTAAATTTGTAGACAATATAAATGTTGTAATATGTAATTTAAACTTGATAAATGTATTAGGTGGCAGAGTGTTTAAACGAAAAGGTATGCTGTTTTTTATTAATTATTTAAGATCTTCTTGTCACGGGTTAGCAACATTTCGGTCATTTTTGTAATACGTTAACTCTTACAAATAATTACACAAACTGTTAGGTAAACATAACAAACTTGTGTTTAATTTTAAGAAACTTCCTTTTTATGTATACTGGCAACCTACAATAGGACTGTGAAGGTGTTCCTCCCACCCCACATTCTATGAAGCAACAGTAATAAATGGCTCTACTCTGCTCAGATAGCAGAGATCTGACGTGCCATTGTTGGGCATCCAGTGCATGGTTATGCAAATTACTCAGTTAGTGATGGAAAAAAAGTTCAGTGGTTCAAATTGTGTCAGAGATGTATTGCTGTAAGAGATCAAAGTTTGGTCAGGTATTGTGTCACAACTGAGTTCAATGATAATCTCCTTTGACCCATGGAATAGACTGTCAATACTTTGAACAGGAATTTGGGAATTTTATATTATGTACCTACTATTTCAAATTCTGTAATTTCTGTGGAAGGTCTCTGAGCATAGAGTCATAGAGCTGGAAATAGACACTTCGGTCCAACTCATCCATGCTGACCAGACATCCTAAATAAGTCTAGGTCCATTTCCCTCTCAATCCTTCCTATTTATGTATGCATTCAGATGCCTTTTAAATGTTGTGACTGTATCAGCTTCCACTATTTCCTCTGGAAGTTCATTCCATACACGCACCACCCTCTGCGATAAAAAGTTGCCCCTTAGGTCGCTTTTAAATCTTGCCCCTCCTACCTTAAGCATACCTTTAGCTTCAGGCTCCCCTACTCTGAGGAAAAGAACTTGGCTCTTCACCCTATCCACACCCCTCATTGTTTTATAAACCTCTATAAGTTCATCCCTTGGCCTCTGAATCTTCTTCACTTCTGTTAATCAACAAAAATTCTGGAAACTGTCATAAACAGAAACTTTCTACTTTTCAGCCAGGTTTCTGCCAATCCTTTGTTGAAATTCAGGTTGACATTTGGAAGAATCCAAGTGGAAGTTTGTCCTTTTTTTGCGGTAGAATTGGATGAGAAGTCTAACAAGGCTTGCCTCAATGTCAGAAGCATCTTGCTCCAACTTTTGTGCTTTCATTAAACAGCCAGGCTAGTTTCCCACGTGGCAGCAATGAGTTGCCAACTAAGGGGGAATATTGTTTATGAAGTGCTTCGTTAATGACTCTGATGCCTTAGTATTATTCAGTATTCTACTTCCCAAATGCATCAAAATAAGTTTGAACAAACCTGAGGTGGGATTCAGAGCCGATACTTGGTGACTTTATCTTGCTGCTTGCTCTGAAAGGACTTCCATATTTCTTAGGCTCAGAAGGCATTGCCAAAATCTGCACAAAGTTTGAAAAAGAGCACAGCAGAGAAGTATTGGAAATTAACTAACTTATAAATTTATATAAATTAATAAAGTTATTACCTCAGTAGAGATGGCTGGGCAGGTGATGTACTGCAGCTGTATGATGTGGGAGCTGCCTGATTCCATTGTGAACGGCAGTGACCACATCTGCAGCAAATGTTGGTTGCTGGAGGAACTTGGGCTCAGAGTTGATGATCTGGAATCTGAGTTTCAAACACTGCGGCACAACCAGGAGGGGGAGAGTTCCATGGACGCTTTGTTTCAGGAGGCAGTCACACCTGGTAGATTAAGTAATTCAAACTCAGTTACTGGTCAGGGACAACAAGGTATGATTGCAAATGAGGTAGGCAGGGGAATCCTGAGTTTAGGAATGGAGAAGCCTCAGCTGTTGACCTTATCCGACAGGTATGAGATGCTTGCTCCGTGTATGGAAGAGGAAAAGGTCTGAAGGGAGGATGAGCCAGCTGACCACAACACCATGGTGCAGAAGGCCATTCAAGAGGGAGGGAGCAAAAAGACAAGTGGTAGCTATAGGGGATTCTATAATTAGGGGACAGATAGTATCTTTTGCAAGCCGGATCAAGAGTCCCGCATGGTGTGTTGCTTGCCCAATGCCAGGGTGCAGAACATCTCTGACGGGCTTGGAAGGGTATTTATAGCGGGAGAGAGAGGATCCAGTTGTTGTGGTTCACATTGGGACAAACAACATGGGGAAGGCTAGGACGGAGGACCTGTTTGGGGGTTATCAAGCACTAGAAACGAAATTAAGGAACAGGTCCTCAAGGGTTATAATCACTGGATTACTGCCTTAGCCACATGCAAATCGGCTTAGGGATAAGAAAATTAGGGAAGTAAACATGTGGCTAAGGGAATGGTGTAGAAAGAGGGGTTGCATTTCATGGGGCATTGACATCAGGTTTGGAACAGGAGGGATCTGTATCAATGGGACGGTCTCCACCTGAACCGATCTGAAACCACATATAATGTGTCAAAGCTTGCAGATGACACTCAGATGAGCGACAAAGCAAAGTGTGCAGAGGACTGTGAAACTTTGCAGAGGAACATAAATACTCATAGATACGTTCAGATAGATACGTATAGATATGTGTAGATGCTCATAGAACATAGATAAGTGAGTGGACAAAGGTCTGGCAGATGGAATACAGTGCTAATAAATGTGAAGTCACCTGTAACAGGAGTAACAGTAAAAAAGGATTATTACTTGAATGGTAAAAAGTTGCAGCATGCTGATTTTCAGAGGGACCTGGGTCTCTGTGCATGAATCACAGAGAGTTGGTCTGCCAGTACAACAGGTAATTAGGAAGGCAAATGGAATTTTGTCCTTCATTGCTAAAGGGATTGAGTTTAAAAACAGAGGGGTTATGTTGCAGCTGTACAGGGTGCTGATGAGGCCACACCTGGAGTACTGTGTGCAGATTTGATCTCCGTACTTAAGAAAGGATGTACTGGCACTGGAGGGGGTGCAGAGGAGGTTCACTGGGTTGATTCCGGAGTTGAGGGGGGTGGCTTATGAGGAGAGGCTGAGTAGACTGGGATTATATTCATTGGAAATTAGAAGAATGAGGGAGGATCTTATAGAAACATATAAAATTATAAAGTGAATAGATAGTATAGAAGTAGAGAGGATGTTTCCACTGGCAGGTGAAACTACAATGACAGGGCATAACTTCAAGATTAGGGAGAGCAGATTTAGGACTGAATTGAGAAGGAGCTTTGTCACCCAGAGGGTTGTAAACCTATGGAATTCCCTACTCAGTGAAGTCATTAATACTATGTCAGTAAATGTTTTTAAAGCTAAGATAGATTTTTGTTTGAACAATAAAGGAATTAAGGGATATGGTGAAAATGTGGGTAAGTGGAACTGAGTCCATGAAAAGATCAGCCGTGATCTTATTGAGGTGTGGAGCAGGCTTCAAGGGCCAGACAGCTCCTAGTTCTTATCTGCTTATGTTCTTATTGCAGGGCATAATGCCATGGCTGCCACCCCTCATCGAGGACATTGACATCTGGCATTTGCCAACACGTCGTGACCATCATGGCACCTCTCTGATATACTTGTAGGTTGCTCAGGAAGTGCATTACACCACATATTGGCAACTGGCATTGAAAGGCTGCAGCAGGAACACATTACACAACTGGAACAGGCACTCAGTTCACCGATTAGACCAGGCTGCATCTCAGGGCTGCTCACGTGCTCTCAGAATACTCTCTGCCTGCCCGAGTACCCGTCCACATGCTTGAACCATCCATCCCTTGCCTTGTTTTGCTGTGTCAATTAGCCCAGTCACATGAGCAGCCAGATTGCCTTGTTGTTCAGCAGTCCTCAGTCAAGGGGGCAGACATCTGTCACCATGTCTTCAGTTCCGAGGACCTATGGATGGATGATGGAGGTTAGGTGAGTGTGACACTCCAGCAGATACTGAGAGAGATGGACCTGGCCATCCATGGCAATTACCAACCTGTCCATGGAGGCAGTCAGTCAGTGACATGATTCATCGCATTCCTGCAGCTTCTGGACAATAAAGACTATTGCGTTCCACACACTAGTCTGCCACTTCCAATCATCCCTGTGCATGTGGAAAATGTCCTAATCTGTGTACGCGGCAGAGCCCTCTTCCACCTGGGGCTGAGCAGGTCCTTGTCAGTCCTCCCAGCAATTCTTCCTGTGGCCAGCCACAGAGCAGTTGTGCTCACACTCTTCCTGAGGCTAACATTCCTGTTGAAAGGTCAGTATCTGGACTGGTGGGGGCTTGAGGAGGCAGTCCTGTCGATGATTCCTTTGAGGCCTTTGTTACTGTCATCCTCAAAGGCGGAGGACATGGCTCTGGGGAAGTCTCTGCAGAGGTGGTGGAGATGTTATTGAAACTTGCAAAACAAGACAGAGAAGAGAAGGTGTCACAGCCAGTGGTTAGAGAAGGTGTACAATGTGCAAGACTGCCTCTGGGATTACTGTGCAAGTGGGATTGGAAGGTAGACTGGCATTATACAGTTGGCAGGACATGGATGTCTCAGTATCTCCATAAGAACATTTCTGGTCTTCTCCTGCAATGAACAAGATTCTCTCCTCGTTGGGGCTAAGGAGGCTAATGTGGTGCATTCTTCCACCCATTTGGGCTCCTTCGGCCCAGTTACTGGTTGTTTTCTCTTGTAATCAGAGAAAGGGAGGGATTGACTAAGGTGAGAGCATAGCTAGGGAAGGTGATCATAACATTACAGAGTCATACAGCACAGAAACAAACCCTTTGGCCCAACAAGTCCATGCTAATCAGGTTTTTAAACTGAACTCGTCCCATTTGCCTGTGTTTGGCCCATTTCTCTCTAGACCTGTCCTATTCATATCTCCAAATGCCTTTTAAATGTTGTAAGTGTACTCACCTCTACCATTTCCTGCGGCTGTTTATTCAATCCATGCACCACCCTTTGTGTGAAAAAGTTGACTCGCAGGTCCCTTTTAAATCTTTCCCCTCTCACCTTAAACCTACACCCTCTAGTTTTGAACTCCCCCACCCCAGGGAAAAGACCTTGACTTTTCACCTTATCTACTCCCCTCATGATTTTATAAACCCCTCATGATTTTATAAACCCCTGTAAGGTCACCCCTCAGCCTTTGAGTCTCCAAGGAAACAACGTTCCAGTGTCTCCAGCCTCTCCTTATAACTCAAACCCTCCCGTCTCAGTAACATCCTTGTGAATCGGTTTTACACCTTTTCCAGTTTAATAGCATTTTTCCAATAGTGGGGGGGACAGAAGGTAAGTGTGCCAGATGCCCTGAGATGTTCTGGAGGGATGAGGAGGAAATGCACAGGTCATTTTACTGCTCCTCGGATGCTGCCTGAACTGCTGTGCTTTTCCAGCACCACTCTAATCTAGACTCTGGTTTCCAGCATCTGCAGTCATTGTTTTTACCTGGGTTAGTAGGGGCTGAGAGTGAGTAAGGGAAGGGTCATTGTGTCATCATAAGGTTCAGGACAATGTTCAAGAATGACGTAACAATCCAGAGTAAGAAAGCTCCATTGGCGGAGAGCTGACTTTAATGGGGCGAGAACAGAGCTGAGCAGGATAGATTGGAACAAGAAGCTGGCTGGAAATAATGCAACTGAACAATCGGCCACCTTCAAACAGCAGGGTACAGTTCAGGTATATTTTCTCTGATGTAAAAGGTAGGTCAAACCAATCCAGAGTCGCTGGACGACAAAGGAAGTATAAATTAACATTTGAAAAATAATGTGTGCTAGGTAAGGCAGGAAGTAAAATTGTGAATCAACATGGATACCGAAAACATACGGGATGGGTGACAAAGTAAGTAAGAGAAGCAAAGAAGAGCTCTGAGAAAAGGCCAGCATCTAACGGAAAGGAAAATCCCCAAGTCTTCTCTGGGCATGTAGACAGTCAGAGAATGGGGAGTTGGCAGATCAGAGGGATTTCCACAGAGCAGTAAGGGCATAGCTGATGTAGTAAATTAGTATATTGCACCTGTCTTTACAAAATGGAGGATGTTTCATAGGTGGAAACAAATCTGTCACTAGAAGGATTCTAACTTTATAAGGAAGAAGCCTTGGATAGACTGCTGTACTTAAAGTTGACTGTCTCTGGATGTGGTCATAATCTTCCAGTCTTTTCTGGACTTGGGGGAGTGCCAGAGCAAGACAGAATTGCAAATAGTACTTGTTCAAGAAAGTCTGCATGGTTAATCCCAGCAACTACAGGTGAGTTAGTTTAACTTCGGTGACATGGAAACTTCAAGAAACGATTATTCGGGATAGAGTTAGTTGTGAAGTGGAAAAAGGTGGGTTGGTCAGGAGTAATTAGCACGGATTTCTAAAGGGGAAACTGTGTTTAACCAATATGCTGGAATTTTTTGAAGAGGTAACAGAAAGGCTTGTGGTGTAACTCGAACTTCCAGAAGGTATTTGATACTGCCACACCATATGGCCATTAGCTGTAGGAGCAGAATTTGACTATTCGGCCCATCAAGTCTGCTCCACCAGTCGCTCATGGCTGATATGTTTTTCAACCCCATTCTCCTGCCTTCTCTCTGTAACCCTAGATCCCCTTAATAATCAAGAAAATATCTATCTCTGTCTTGAAGACCCTCAATGACTTGACCTCCATAGCCTTCAGCAGTATGAGTTCCACAGATTCAAATAGACAAGTAGATGGATAGCTGGAGAGAACAGCAATTAAGACACAGAGTGTTTTTGGCTTTACTTATAGGGACATAGAGTACAAAAACAAAGAGATGATGTTGAACTTATTTAAGACACTTCCGCTACAGCCGGAGCATTGTGAATAATTCCGGTTGCCACATAATAAGAAATGCACTGTAATGCATGTGAACGCATTAGGGAGAGAGAGTGCAGATGTCATTTGTAAGAATGGTTCCAGGAATGGGAACTTCAGTTGAGCAGATAGATTGAAGAAGTTGGGCATGTTCTACTCAGAGACAAGAAGGCTGATCTGATAGAGACCTTCAAAATGATGAGTGGGCTGGACAGAGTAGGTAGGGAGAAGCTGTTCCCACTCATAAAAGGAAAAAAGACCAAGAGAACATGCATTTAAAATGATGTGGAAATGGAGCAAGGTTGGTGTGAGAAAAGAACTTTCTCAGACAGTGAGTTGTTAAGATATGGAATGTTCTGCCCGGAAATATGTGTGAAAACAAGTTAAATTGAAACATTCAAGAGGACATTGGATGGTTACTTGCTTAATAATAGTGTGCAGGAATGTGAGGAAAAGGCAGGAAATTGACACTAGAAAATCAAGCCAGAACAGGCAGGATGGGCCAAATGGCCTCCTCTGTACTGTAACAATTCTATGAATCTTTGAAGATGTTGCAGGCACTAGTGAGTGTGGTTGACCATGAGCCTTGGTGGAAGAAGGGTGCAGTAGGTGGAGATAGAATGGGTGTGAGTGTGCAGAGAAGGCACAGCAGAAAAGGTCATTTACGGAAGTACTGACCATTCCTCCGGCCCATGGCTGTGACATTGACATGGGCTACAACCAAAGACCAACCGGTCAGAGTCCCCCTTTGTATCACCCCCTTGACAAGGACATGAAGCACCTGCTTATCCGGTGAGGGGTCAGAGGCACAGAGGTGCAAGGAATGATGGTCTTTTGACGGATATCTGCTGAATGACCAGTTGCTCTGGGGATGACTGTGTGAGGATCCCTCCAAAACAAACCAAGCAAATCACACTTAGCCGAGCAAACATAACACTCACTCTTAGATATTCGTTTGTGCCTTTTCCTGTTACAAAGATCTACAGAAATTAAAACTCAAAAGTACGTTTTGGAACAAGGTTGGTTGTTTGCGTGTGAAAATGAATCTCCAGGGCAGTCACTGAGAGGAAGGCAGAATAAACTCCATCCTCCAATATACCAAGCTGATGCCACCTCTTCATCACATATACATCACCAGAAGCTGAAGTACGGGCACATACTATTCGCTGGCTGTAAACAAATTGAATAAAAACTTTTATTTCTAACCATTACTGTGACTGGTATTTCACCAGAACCAGTTAAAGCAGTGTGGTGCCGTTGTCAAGTCAACAACAGTTTCAAAGAGAATCTTTATGTTGCTTTAATTAAATGTGTATTAAAAATACACTTACTGAGAAGCTAGAATGCACAGAATACATGAGTGGGATGGTATTCCTCCTACGGGGTGTATCAATGAATGTTAAGAGCATGAACTGGGAAATTCTTGAATGATTTGTTGTCACTTGTAGTTTGCAGTGAATGATACAAAAAATACAGTGAAAAGCTTCAACTGTTGCCACAATATGATGCCATTTAAGCATAGTTTTGTTAATATTTAGTTTAAGAATAAAAAGATATAACTGAGAGTCTATCTTCTCTCTGCCGCCTCCTCCACAGGTCCTCAGCTATAACTGCCTGGCCAACCCCCGCCCCCCCGTCACCTCGCTGCTGCCCGCATCAGACCCAACAATATGGGAGACGCCACTCTTCAGATACCATCTGTCCACCACCAGGCCCAGCTGACCAATGCCATCGCCGATTCCGCATCCCGTGCTCAACCCAAACTCGCTCCATAACCAGGAGTCCCCGCTGCGGGGTTACTGCGGCTGCAATCAGAAGTTCCTGGCTCAGGGCCTAGTCGTACTGCAACAAGGAATCCCTGCTCCGGGCCTACTGCAACCTCAAACAGGAGTCCCTGCTCCGAACCTACTGCGACCTCAACTAGGAGTCCCCACTCTGGACCTACTGCGACCTCAAACAGGAGTCCCTGCTCCGAACCTACTGCGACCACAATCAGGAGTCCCTGGCTCCGGGCCTACTGCAATCTCAAACAGGAGTCCCTGGCTCTGGGCCTACTGCGACCTCAAATGGAAGTCCCCAGCTCTGGGCCTACTGTGACCACTACTAGGAGTCCCTGCTCTGGGCTCACTGATACCAGAACCATGAGTCCCTGTTCTGGACTCACTGCCACCGCAACCAGGAGTCATGGCTCCACTGCTGCCTCGCCAATACCACAGTCCCTGCTCTGGCCTGCTGCGAACAGGAGTCCCTAGAACGGCTGCCATGCCAGGCTGTCTCTTCTGCCTTGCCAGGCATCCCGCTCCGGCCTCCGAAATGTCACCTTCTCCGACGGGAAGATGAAGAAAAGAAGAAAAAGAGAAAGAAAGAAGACCAGACTGGTAAAGAAGAAGGGCGGAAGTGGCTGGTCTGGAGTGCACAGGCTCAGGAGCCTGAATGCTGCCTACCTTGCCATGCCACCATTTTGGGAGACGAAATGGCACAATATTGTGAGGGTGGAAATATCCCCAGTTTTGATCCACACTTTGTGACAGTTTCTTGAACTGGTTACTGGCAGCCAAGAGCTGTGTGTGAAAATTCCATTAAATATTTTAGTTCTACATGAGAGAATCAATAATGTAATTTTTTCGCACTGCTGCCTCACAGCACCAGGGACCCAGGTTCGATTCCAGCCTCAGGTGACTGTCTGTGTGGAGTTTGCACATTCTCCTCATGTCTGTGTGGGTTGTCTCCAGGTGCTCTGGTTTCTTCCCGCAATCGAAGATGTGCAGGTTAGGTGAATTGGTCATGCTAAATTGCCCATTGGTGCATTAGTCAGAGGGAAATGGGTGTGGGTGGGTTACTCTTCAGAGGTTTGGTGTGGACTTGTTGGGCCGAAGGGCCTGTTTCCACACTGTAGGGAATCTAATCTAAAAATGGAGCTTTGGAGAATGTTATGGAATGCTTCTAGAATTAACAGGTACAGCATGATGCTCTTCTTTCTCTCTTATGAGAAAAGCATTAACAGTCAGAGGCTGAGGGACAGGATGTTCTCCAGGATGTTGTTGTGCCATGTCTACCCTCTTATCTTTACAAGGGTCTGATGGGAATCGCTAAAAGGTACCCAGCAAGAGAAAGCATAGTAGCAGGCTATTCAGCCTACTGAGTCCACACTGACCCTCCAAAGAGCATCCCACTCAGACCCAATCCCCTACCTATCCCTGTAATCCTACATTTACTGTAGCGAATCCATCTAACCTGCACAGCTTTGGATTGTGGGAGGAAACACACACACAGACATGGGGCGAATGTATTGACTCCACAAAGACCACCATCCAAGGGTGGAATTGAACCCATTCCATGGTGCTGTGAAGCAGCAGTGCTAGCCACTGAGCCACCAGCTAAAGTTCAAAGTAATGGATAGGAGGAAGACCATGCTTTGGATGTTTATTTTCCTGTCATTGGCCAGAACTGTTTGAGGAAATGATCTGATATTAGATAAACTGTAATGATCGTATTTCAAAGAGAAAATAAAGAAAACTATGGACTAGAGAACACCAGAGGGGAAGTTGTATTCATTATACCACTGAACGTTAAAGCCCTCCCATCACAACCCTCCAGCAAGAATGTAAGCAAACCATCTTCACAGACTCACGTTCAGAGAATATCTAGTTAGAGAGTGGGTACTCAGCTAGTCCCCACCATGTGCTCAAGTATTAACAAGGTTATCAATGTCAGTACTACCCTCAATTATAATCGTCCTGGCTTCTTTTAGGAGGGTGTACAGAATATCAGCAACACGAACTGATTTTCTCTCATACTAGAGAGTAATTCAGAATGTGTAACAGTAGCATGACCATGTTCAATGCACAGCAGTGGCCACTGATAACCTCACATCCAGGTCCCTAACAACAACATGTCCTACACCAATAGAAAGGGGATCTATTTCTTTAATATAAAGCTTATGTTGGTCATTAACTCTAGTTTAATGCTTGCAAAAACAACAACATTTACTTAATTTTGACACAGTTATCTGTATCTCATATATTAGAAAGCACAAGGATAAAAATGAGTGATTCCCCAGGGACTGATGCTTTTTCCTTGTAAATGATGGAAAGCAGTAGTAACTTAGCTTAGCTGCACAGGCTGGTGTTGGACAAGGGTTCAATCTTCTTCCTAGATCTCCTGTGCTGAATAGAAGCAACACCCCTATTCCCGCCTTCTAACCCTTCCCAAGATCCTTCCTCATTACTCTTTCCCCCGGCCTTTCAAACCTCTCCCTCCAACCCCCTCACCTTCTCGATGGGGCCTGGCCCCAGGAAGATCACAGCGTAACTTAGAGTCCGAGCTCCTGCATGCCTGTAGACCCAACAGTAGTCATCACTGCTGCCTGGCCTTGCTGGGACTGATTGATTGACAGCTCTTTAAGGCATGACGTCCTTCTGAATTTTGGAGCAGAAGTCTTTTATAAAGGGAATTCAAAGCCTTTCTCAGTGTTTAATTGGTGAAGGGCAGCTGGCAATATTTTAGACCATCCCTGACATATTAGCCAAGTCACAAGCCCCATGGTTCACAGTGTAATCTATTCCTGTTCCCCTGTTTCTGCTGTCTTCAGCAACCTACATTCTGTGCTTCTGCACTCTCTGTGATATGCTGCACGCTGCTTTGCTATTCCCCATGTTTCCTTCATGTTTTCTCAGTGGCCTGGGTATCCTCGAGTTCCAACTCTCACTGGGCTACAGATTTCTCAGTGCTCCTGCCCAGGGTAGATTCTGCAGTGAGAATGCCATCCACCAATCTTGCTGATAATTGTAAATACACCTACTCTTTCTAAAAAAGTAACACTAAAGCCTATGTTTCACCATGGCACTTTCATTTTCTCAGCATTAAATAGTATTACAACTTAGATGTGGGTCAGTGGGGTTACTGATGGAAAGGGGTCCTTTTATCAAAAATCTTTAAGAGACATTGTTCTCCATCATAGAAGAGACCATTTACTTGAAATGTAAGGTCATCTGCTCAGATGGAAAAACCAGTCAAACTTGCGAATCAGATGAACTAACATTACCTGTCGTGTATCCTTCAAAATGGGTTCAAGTACAACCGGTACGTTCACTTCCGAGTAACTGGCTTTTTTGATGTTTTTTTCCCCCTCTATGCTAGTAGCAGGAGTAAAGACCACAGGTGGAAATGTAGCTGCAGAAAGACCAACTGCATTGGGCAGGACTGGTCTTTCCATCCAGGAAATATGGAGAAAGAGGGAACAAGAACTTCATCGAATCCCTACAGTGTGGAAGCAGGCCATTCAGCCTATCAAGTCCACACCAACCCTCTGAAGACAACCCCACTCAGATCCACCCCCTTACCTATCCATGTGACCCTGCATTTCCCATGGCCAATTGACCAACCTGCACACCTTTGGACTGGGAGAAGGAAACCCATGCAAACACAGGGAGAGTGTGCAAACTCAATACGCACAGTGACCCAAGGCTTGGGATCAAACCCAGGTCCCTGGCGCTGTGAGGTAGCGGTGCTAACCACTGAGCCAACCTGTATTAGTAGTAAACCCCAGCATATCCAAAAGCACCTTTTCATCTAATCTGATGTGTGGATGCTATGTTTTGAATATAGATTTGCATACAGTACACTGTAACACATAGAAAATGAGATACACATGGGATATTAGGTGGAAACTAAACAGGACTACCAACTAAATTCAATGCTTTTTTAAAACATCTATAAGACATCTTCCACCTGCCTTAACAGATAAGTTGTGTCATTTTAATATCTCATTTAAATGATGGAAATTGTGGGATATTATTTCTCTTTTCAGTTAACAGCTGGGATCAAATTATCTCAGGAAATAGTGGAACAGTATGAAAGAAAAGTGTTTATTCTGTTGTATTCAGGTGTGAGAAATGTGTGTATGAATGACGTTATAGACAAATGAGGAACGGGAATATGTTCTGTTACTGTAAATGAAGCAGAAGTAAACATCAGGTAACCTCAAAAACTGTGTCAATAACCATAATGTTGATAGATTCGGCATTTGTTCCTCATACATTTGCCCAGGTGAATACTTAATTGAGCAAATGTTTTTAGCAACAATAGTCACAAGAGATTAATTATTGAACCACCCTACAGCGTGCTTTTGCTGATCTACAGCTGGATAATCTTACAAATTATAAAGGACAGAATATGCAGAATTTAATGCTCTCCACCTAAGTGAATTTAGAGAAGGTGGAACATTACAGTCAGGCTAGAGTGTGTTATTTGGTAACCAACCACCCTCACAAGTCTGAATAAGTCCAGGGTAGGAATGTTTGTGGAGGTCTTTCCACCCATGAGCAATAGAGGCTATTAGGTAAGTAATCGGTGCCCATTTAAGGGTCTCATCCCACTGCCAGTGTCATGGAACTAGTGGGCAGAGGTGGAGAAATAACTATACATAGAGCCTGAAAAGTAAAGCTTCACTTGCATTCTGCAGGGAGGGAGAGTCCCTCATTGTTATAGTGCTTGGTGCCTGATTGAAGGATCCAATATCTCTCTCCAACATTTGCTGCCGACATTGCTCACACAATTGTCTTCTGCCTTCACTTACCTGTGGCCTGATACTGGACTTTTGATGGGTGCATTATGGACTCCCATTGCTTGCACAGTACAGCTAGCTGCTGGCCTCTGATGGGTTGGCAACTCTTGGTGGGGCAGGACATCATTCTGGGGTTTTGATCCCAGGGGAGGTTTCCCACTGCTGTATGAACTCTCTGATTGGCACTTAATTGACTGCGCCTTCCCCAAAGAAGGCAACTGGTTCTCCAGCTGGTGAGCTAGAGTCCCCATATCTAATCATGGTTTCATTAAAGAGAGAGTCGACTGGTGGTGGTTTAACCTGAGGGACACCCTCCCTCAGCTAAGGGGAGAGACTGAGAAGGAGAATCCTTTGTTGTCATCTTAGCCAGGGTGGGAATTGAGCCCTTGCAGTTGGCTTTACTTTGCATTGCAAACTAACCATCCAGTCAACTGAACTAACCAACTCCTGCACTGATTAAGGAAAGATTTCCCAGACTGAGGAGGTCACAAGACTTCACAGTCAATAAGATATTTTGAAATGTAGCCATTCTTGTTACAATAACGACAGCGAACTTACGCACATTGACGATCTCACAATCAATACCTGAGTGAATGGATTTTAAATCTCCTCCATTTTTGATAATATTGTTTCAAGGTAGATCGGTGGTCCAGATACCAGGAGATTTCTCAGGGATGCAAAATTGGCTTGTCCTTTTAGTCATTCCTCATTCCTGATGAAGAGCTTATGTTTGAAACACTGATTCTCCTGCCCCTTGGATGCTGCCTGACCGGCTAGGCTTTTCCAGCGCCACACTCTTCAACTCTGATCTCCAGCGTCTGCAGTCCTCACGTTCACCTTGTCCTTTTAGCCTGGCAGGATCTGGGAAAAACATAATGAGCTCTGTTGTTTCTCCATTTTCCGGTCCCCTTTAGATGAGTTCAGCAAAATAATGTTAACATGGTACCTTTTTTTTGTCAGGTGAACAATCCCTTACAATGCCACAATACGGTCAAACCCTTTTTTAAAAGAGACTTTGATTCTTAGAACTTATCATATTCCTTGCCATTCTGATGTCTGACCAACATGTTGGAGTTTTTTGATGATGTGACCACAGAATAAATAAGGGAGAACCAGTGGTTGTAGTATCATAGAGTCAGAGAGTCACAGAGTTATACAGCACGGAAACAGATCCTTTGGTCCAACTCATCTATGACAACCAGATATTCTAAATTGATCTAGTCCCATTTCACAGCATTAGGCCATATCCCTCAAGCCCTCCAATCCCGGAAACATCATTGTAAATCTTTTCTGCACACTTTCAAGTTTAACAACATCTTTCCTATAGCAGGGATATGAGATTTGAATGCAAGATCTAACCAATGTCCTATACAGCCACGACATGACCTCCCAACTCCTATACGCAATGCACTGACTGACAAAAGTAAGTGTACCAAACGCCTTCTTCACTACCCTGTCTACCTGTGACTCTACTTTCAAGGCACAATGAACCTGTACCCAAGGTTTCTTTGTTTAGCAATGCTCCCAGGACTTTACCATTCTGTGTGTAAGACCTAATCTGATTTGTTTTGCCAAAATGCAACACTTTTTTGATTTTCGAAGACTTTCAGTAAGGTCCTGCACATGAGGTTGGTAAACAAAATTAACACAGATAGGATTGACTGCAATATGATGGCATGCATTGAAAATTGCTTAATGGACATAAAATAGAGAATAGGAATAAACAGATTATTCATGAGTTGGCAGGCTGTGACTGATGAGGTACTGCAAGTGTCAGTGACTGGGCTCCAGCTGTTCACAATTGAAGTCAATGATTTGGATGTGGAGCTGACAGCAATTTCTCTAAATTCACTGATGACCCAGGAATCGGACTATACATTTTGAGGAGGATGTAAATAGGTTTCAAGAGAGTTTACATTGGCCAAGTGAACAGGAAAGAACATAGTTGTTGAAATATAAAGTGGAACATGTGAAGTTATTTTGGCAGGAGCAACATAAATATAGGTATTTCTTAAATTGTAAGAGATGAGTTAATAGTAATGTTCATGAGTCACTGAAAACTAATATGCCATTGCAGCTCAATTAGAAAGGTAAATGTTCACTTGGCTTTATTGGTAAAATATTTGAATATTTGAAATGTCTTGCTGCAATTGTATTGAGCCCTGGTGAGACCACATCTGGAGTATTGTGCATGGTTTTGGTCTCTTTACCTAAGGAAGGACATATTTGACATTGAGGGGATACATTGAGGATTGTCCTGTGAGGATGAGAAGACTGGGCTTTTGATGTCTAGAGTATGAAAGGGTGAGAAGCAATCTAAATCAAATATACATAATTTTTACAGGGGTTGACAAGGTAGTTGCAGGAGGGGGAGCACAAAAGAAGCCGGTGCAGTGGGGGTAAATCATACAGGTGACTCGAACCAGGGGACACAACCTCAGAGTAAGAGGTGGGTCATTTAGGAGAGCGATGTGGAGAAATTTCTTCACTTAATGAATCTGCGGTGATCTCTACCTCAGAAGGCTGTGGAACATCATTCACCATGAGGCTTCCAGATACCAAGGGCGTCAAATAGTAAAATGGAAAAATGATGTGGAGGCCGAACATCAGCCAGGATCTAGCTGAATGGTGAAGCGAGCTGGATGGGCTGAATGGCCTATTCCTGCACTCTGAATTCCTATGTTTCTCAAATTGACAAGCAATGAGCAGGTCTTGTTAGAATTCCAAAATAAGACATGCAACTGGGTACAAACCCCACCTGATTTATGGTGATCTCTTATATTTGAATAAAACTGGCATTATCACTTTGATAAATGTTCTCAATCTCTCTGAAATGTAATCTCTAAAGGAGAAAGACAATGGCATGTTCTCAGCCTAAGAAAGGGGTGACCACAGATTCAACCAGTAGCATGACACAAAAGTTGATAGGCTACAATTGATGATTGGAATTCGTAGGCACAATAAATGGGAATGATTAACAATGATAAAGAAACGATGCTGCAGGAAATGAACAATGAAAGACTGAATATTTGTGGTATTGATGGAAGTCTTCAGTACAGGATATTGTTCACTTCAACTCTTTTCTCTGAATTCCCAGTCTCCCCATTTCATACTGTAATAATTATACCACCCCCTCACTCAGTCTTTTTAGTTCTTCTAGTCTTCCCTAGTTTCATTAACACTCCCACATCCTTGGCCAGATGTTCAGCTTTGCCTTCTGCCCCAGTCCATGTCTGTCAACAGCTGAAGATCTACACTACTTTTCCCTATTCTCCCCCACAATACCCTTTACCCCAGTTCCTACATTTACTCATCTCCTTTCCTACAACCAGAGTAATCGTTTTCCTCCCTTTTCGCAGTCCTGCACATTTCTGAACTGTTATGAATGGTAATGACCTGAAAGTAGCTTCTGTCAGGAATCAGCTACAGGGACAGGATTAGGCTATTCACCCTAATGAGTTTGTTCTGCCATTCATTTCCATCATCAATGGTCTGATCATTCTTGTTGTGGGGAAAATCACCAGCCTTGGAGTCAGAGTCAGGGTTCAACGACAGAGTTTATTGTACAAGGAAATACCGGAGCTCCGGGGAGAGAAAGACACCAACAGCACAGTGGTCAGCTGGGAGTCTTCTCTCAACCCGGAGCACATGTCAAGATACTTTTAGACATTTTGTAATAATACGTCAGTGATAAGATTATTGTCTTTGTAACATGGTTTGTTTATGGTAAAATTGCTGAATCGTTAATAGTTTCAGTGCAGTCATTGTCAGTTCCAGTGCAGCTTTTGTTAATTTCAGAGTGGTTGTTGTCGGTTTCAGAGCAGACATCGTTAGTTTCAATGACTGCGTGGAAGTCCATTGCTATAGTAATGGGCGCTAATTGCTCTTCCTGAGAAGGATGATTACTGCAGCCCTGGCTATTAGTACTTTGTATTGAGTCCGTATCAAACTGTTAGCATTTTCATCAAAGGTGTTATTTGGATCCAGATACTTCGGTGGGCAGTATATGCTACTCATGTGTATTCTCTCCCCCGCCTGCCTTAACTAATCACCTAGGTTGCGAATGCATTGTGCTGGCATTCTGGTGGCCCCAGGTAGTATTTGTATTTGCTCTGCTGTCTCTCTCCATATTGTGGCCCGGCGACCATCTTGTGTGTCAAGTGGCCAACTGATGGCTCAGCAGCCATCTTGTGTGTCCGTGTATCTAGTGTCACCCTACCCCGTGACATCTCCCACTTCATTCTCAACTGTACTTTATAGGCTCTTCCCTATAACCCTTTTATTCCCTTACTGATTAAAAAATTTCCAGTTTAAAAATGCATAATGACCCAGCCTCAATAGAGCTCAGTGGTAAAGAATTCCATAGGTTCTCTCTGAGAGAAGAAATTCCTCCTCACCCTTGCCTTAAACGTGCAACACCTTCCACTGAGATTATGCCCTTTGATCATAGACTTTCCCACACCTCTCCATATCTACTCTGTCAAATCCTCTAAAAATCTTGCAGGAAAAAATGAGGACTGCAGATGCTGGAGATTAGAGTCAAGAGTGTGGTGCTGGAAAAGCATAGCAGGTCAAGCAGCATCCGAGGAGCAGCAGAGTTGATGTTTCAGGCTAAAGCCCTTCATCAGGAATGAGCCTCATTCCTGATGAAGGGTTTATGCCCGAAACGTTGATTCTCCTGCTCCTCGGATGCTGCCTGACCTTCTGTGCTTTTCCAGCACCACACTCTCGACTAAAACTCCTGTATGTTTCAGCAAGTTTGCCTCTCATTTTTCTAAATTTCAATGAGTACAGGGTTAATCAATAATCGATAAGACAGCCCCTCTATACCTGGTATCAGCTCAGTGAACCTTCTCGAGAATGCCTCCAATGCCTGTACTGTATATCTTTCCTTAGTGGGTAGCACGGTGGCACAGTGGTTAGCACTGCTGCCTCACAGTGCCAGAGACCTGGGTGACTGACTGTGTGGAGTTTGCACATTCTCCCGTGTCTGCGTGTGTTTCCTCTGGGTGCTCCGGTTTCCTCCCACAGTCCAAAAACGTGCAGTTAGGTGAATTGGCCATGCTAAATTGCCCGTAGTGTTAGGTGAAGGGATAAATGTAGGTGAATGGGTCTGGGTGGGTTGCGCTTCGATGAGTCGGTGTGGACTTGTTGGGACAAAGGGCCTGTTTCCACACTGTAAGTAATCTAATCTAATCTAGATAAGGGGCCCAAAACTGTATGCATTAATCCAACGAACGTTTGACTAGTTATTTGTCTGGTTTTAGCAAAACCTGCCTACTTTTATACTCCATTCCTTATGAAAAAGAGTTTGATATTTCCACTACTTTTTTTCATGTAATGAAATCCTTCTTGCCAGCATCCCTCAATGGTCACACTCAAAATGTAAGGGTGCACCCCTTGTTCTAAACTTCAGAAAAATAACTTCTGTCTTAATCAACTCTTTTAGTCACATTAAACATCTCCATTAGATCATGTCTAACTCTTTTATATTCAAAGAAAAACAGGTCTGGTAAATGTAAACTTTTCCTAATTTCACCTTTCGCTCTGCACCTCAATTTTATTATGTTATTGTTCTATCCCTCTGCTAATAAAATCCAGGATCATGCTTGCCTTTTCATTGACTGTTTCAGCAATTTTCTCCACAATACCTGATCAGGAAGACACCTTGAATGCATCTTCCTCTAAATAGAATGCCTACAGAGCGGAAGCAGGCCATTTGGCCCATCAAGTCCACACCAACTCTCTGAAGAACATCTCACCCAGACCCATTCCATCCCGGTAATCCTACATTTCCCATGGCAATCCACCTAGCCTGCACATCTCTCGACACTATGGGCAATTTAGCATGGCCAATCTACCTAACCTGCATGTCTCTGGACTGCAATAGAAAACCAGAGCAAACCCACGCAGAATATGTCAACTCTACACAGACGGTAACCCAAGGGTGGAATTGAACCCAGGTCCATAGTGCTGTAAAGTAGCTGTGCTAACCACTGCGCATTTGCTTTTTGCTGCCTACTAATGATGTTATAACAAAGAGTCATTTGACCTGAAATGTTAACACTGATTTCTCTCCACTGATGTTGCCAGACCTGCTGAGCTTTTCCAGCAATTTCTGGTTTTGCTTCGGATTTCCAGCATCAACAGTTCTTTCAGGTTTTTACCAATTATATGGAATTTCAGAGCATTACATCAGACAATTTCTAACAGATGCAAATCTTTCCAGGGCTTTTCCCTTTAATTTCAATCTTTTACAAACTTGGGTCTTTTAGGACTTGGGTTAGGCTACATCTCCTGAGACCTTACAAATCCAAGTTATGTAGAAGAGTTAAGGACATTGCTCTCATTGGAGGAGTGGACAGCTTTTGGTCGTCTAAAATAAGTTTTAGAAAGAACAAAAGGAAATTGTTAAAGTTGTTTCAGTCGTGTTATTCAGAAAGAAACATTAACCACAAGACACAATAAGAACTTCAAATTTGAGAATTCCAACAGAATTATTTCACACAGTAATTAACAGCAATATTAAAAATGGCCTGATAAACTATTGAGGAAAAAAACATGCAATTGGATTCAAAAGATAAAAATATCGGCTCTGAAAATAATAACAAGACACGGAGTGTGTATAACAATAGACAATAGACAATAGGTGCAGGAGTAGGCCATTCTGCCCTTCGAGCCTGCACCACCATTCAATATGATCATGGCTGATCATCCTTGATCAGTATCCTGTTCCTGCCTTATCTCCATAACCCTTGATTCCACTATCCTTGAGAGCTCTATCCAACTCTTTCTTAAATGAATCCAGAGACTGGGCCTCCACTGCCCTCTGCAGCAGAGCATTCCACACAGCCATCACTCTCTGGGTGAAGAAGTTTCTCCCCATCTCTGTCCTAAATGGTCTACCCCATATTTGTAAGCTGTGTCCTCTGGTTCGGCACTCACCCATCAGCAGAAA
>NC_057712.1:15679499-15729482 GCF_004010195.1 Chiloscyllium plagiosum | reverse complement strand
TTGATACTGGGAGGGGAGTTGATACTGGGAGGGTAGTTCATACCGGGAGTGGAATTGATACTGGGAGGGTAGTTCATACTGGGAGAGGAGTTGATACTGGGAGGGATTTGATACTGGGATGGTAGTTGATACTGGGAGGGTAGTTCATACTGGGATGGGAGTTGATACTGGGAGGTTAGTTGATACTGGGAGGGGAGTTGATACTGGGAGGGGAGTTGATACTGGGAGGGTAGTTGATACTGGGAGGGGAATTGATCCTGGGAGGGGAGTTGATACTGGGAGGGGAGTTGATACTGGGAGGGAGTTGATACTGAGAGGGTAGTTCATGCTGATTGGGGTTTGACACTGGGAGTTGATACTGGGAGGGGAATTGATCCTGGGAGGGGAGTTGATACTGGGAGGGGAGTTGATACTGGGAGGGAGTTGATACTGAGAGGGTAGTTCATGCTGATTGGGGTTTGACACTGGGAGGGGAGTTGACACTGGATGAGATCCCCAATATTCACTTCTGTTCCCAAGGTAACCACCATTTTTCTCCAATGCAACTCTCTGATTCTGACCCTGACTCTGCTCAACCTTGGTATTATACCTGACTTTGAGAAGAACTTGTTAATGCACTGTGCCAACACTAAGACCACCTGCGCCCACCTCTATAACAACACCCAATTATGCCTCAGGGTGACCCCAGGAAGCTTTAATCTCCACATGGTCACTACTCTGTTTGAAAATGCCTATTGGAAATGTCAGCTTCACTGCAGTACAAGATAAATACAAATCAAATACCACTAAATAGATCTACAAAGCAACCCTTACTGCATAGACAACCTACCAAACCTTTGTGCACATATTCATTACGGTTAGCAATCAAGAGGAATAGTTAATTTAAATCTGACAATTATACCCCCCAAGGGGCACATTTAAACTTTGTGCAGTGGCAGATTTTCTGCCATTACCACCAGAGGTAAATCCACTCTGGCTCACTCTGGGGAAAATCCTGACTGTGATTGCTCGTTTATTGATTGTAATCTGAGCCCTCATTACCTTTGTCTTTAGAATCCAAACTGAGTAAAAAGCAGTATATTTTATGAGAGGAAGCCTAACTGCCTAGGGCCGACCATAAAAAAAGATAAAACGTACAGCATCAAACAAAAAGGCTTCTCTGGAAGTGCAAATTGTGAGAGAGATGAATTTAAATGCTATAGGTGGAGGTTGGGGTAGAGATACTTTAAACTAATTGCCGAACTAGGTAGTAAATAATCATGGTGATAAGATATACATATTTATCATAAAATCAAGGGAAAATGGTGCAATAATTAGGCAAAGGCCAATTACATCACTCTGCAGTGTTAGCTGATGTTTTACCTTTGAAAGTACTTTCACATATAATCCAAACTGCCTTTTCTGTAATTTTTTAATTCCATTAAAATTACAAACGGGAACCTTTTATTTCTTGATCACTTGTGTGATGGATAGTCAAAGTCAGTGCCAATATAAAGGGGAAAAGAATAGAGTGAGAAGTGGGGAGATAAGAGAGTGGAAGATGGATGAAAAACCACAACACTGTAGATAGTACAGCAGGTATGAACACATTAATATTGAGACAAATCCATAGCAACTGTAGATGCTGAACTTTCAAATTAAAAGCTAAGAGATTTGTATGGTTATTCATGGAGAGATATTTTGATTGAAATATTGATGTTGGTTGTAAATCTAGGTTGTTCAACCCTAAAGTCAGTGACCCCAGTGATGTTGCTTTGCTGTTTTGGCTTTCAGTTACTCTCGCTTCCTCCTGAATAACATTTGACATCATTCTTTTCTGTTCAGTCAAGAGGGTGGGGCAGCTTGTCAGCTTACTCATAGAGGTTGCCAATTCGATTGCTTTGCAATATAATAAAAGGCTTTGAATTTATATACAGCCATTTCAGAGTTATTTTGAAACTACTGTTATCACAGGGAAGTTAAAATGAGGTGGAGACACCAGAAACAGTAAACGATATGAGTGAAATGTTGCAATTCACTGAAAAAAGGAAATAATTTTAAGAGCTCTAGTTATCAATCATTTTGCTGCTATTTTAGTTAATCATATCCATTGATAATGTGGAATTTAACAATATTGCTGCTACGTTTCATGTTGCTATACAAATCAGCAATATGAACTAAAACAATGGATAGGTGAGTCAGTATTACTAATGATTTGGAGATGCCGGTGTTGGACTGGGGTGTACAACGTTAAAAATCACACAACACCAGGTTATAGTCCAACAGGTTTAATTGGAAGCACGAGCTTTTGGAGCGACGCTCCTTCATCAGGTGATAGTGGCTCTGGTGTTGTGTGATTTTTAACTCAGTATTACTAACGCAGAGATGAAATGTCAAAGCAAATCAGACAGGCTTACTGATCACCAGACATCAGGTTGGCTGCTTCCTGTGTTTGTTCACTGTTGTGGCTGCTCACATTGTATTTCAAGCAACCGTATAAAGGGTAAAACAGTGCAGGATGGGATGTTTACTGAGAGCCTGCAGGCAACGGGGACTGTGTGACAGACATGTAAGCCAGCATTCAAAAAGCACAAGACTGAGTCATCTCTCCCTCAAAACACATCAAAAGACCAGCATAATGAAAAGCTACGGAAAAAAAAACGATTCAAATGACTGAATGGAGGTCAGTTTCGGCTCCAACCTTGATCCGCCCAATGTAATTTGGTTAAACCTTTAGTCTTCAGTTAACTTATCTCACCTTTAAAAATATGCTGTGAAAACAAAGCAGCTGTGAAGATGGTGAAACGTAAAAGTTATAGCAATGATAAAATTAAAATAAAAGATAATGTAACATGAGAGTGAAGTTACTTTTAGATAATGATCACATGAATGAAGCTGATTTGATAACTAGATCACTTTCTATGCATTAATGATAATCTGATTAACCAGGTTGTGAGCCCTGTAAGTGGCTAACAGAAATGATTGCAGAACCTAGCCATGGAAAGAAAGCATATCCAATCCACAAATGCCGAGGATTTTTTTTTAAACCTTTGTTGATTTGTACGGGAGATTTATCTTTATTTGCAAAGTACTAAATGATGAGAAACCTACTAAAAATGAAACACAAAAGGCAAAAGAATTGCTCTTCAGGTAAAAATAGATGTCTACAGTGCTGAAGTATCTTCAGAGAGATGAGTGCTATTATATGGCAATGGGTATTTAAAGGATAGCTGGACTTCAATGGAAAGACAGCATTAAAAAGGGTATTTCTGAAATTCTTCTGCCAAAGTCATGCCTGACGAACTGAAGAATCCTTGCAAATCTCATGTCCATGAAGCTTAATGGAGGAAAGAAGAAATGACTCTTTTTAGATAGAAGTTTGTATTTACATTAAAATAACATACAAATGAATGACATACAAATCTGCTGTGGTTGCATGCCGATATCATGGAACCAGATCTGGATTCTAAGGTTAAAACTATAGCATGTTGTGACATTAATTTAGGATTTAGGCTGTTTGCAAGTAAGAGTTAAGAATTTTTGAAATATGTTTAGTGCAGTCTGAGGTTTCAGTGGTTGAAATCAAGCAGATCTCAGCCACCGTCTTTTCGAAATTATGAGGCGCTTTATCAGTAGTAAAATCCCAGTTATAAATTTACAATGAATGCATTAGAAAGTGTCAGGTCTCATCTCAGCCTCTGCCACTCCAGAGAAAACAACCCTAGTTTGACCAGCGTCTCCTTAAAGGTGAAGCAGTGTGGAATAATGGTTTTCTGATCATTATTTTCATGGGGATTGAAGGTTAATGAGCTCTTCACAATCAGTCCATCCAGACTGATGATGTTCTGAATGCTTCCTCTTTCTCTCTCTTTCTCTTTCTCTCTCTCCCCGCCTCCTGAGATGGTTTCCAGATCTGGTTCCATGATATCAGCATGCAAACACAACAGGTTTGTATGTCCTAGTGACAAAATGTAACATGTTGGTAGGATTGCTGACCCCACCCTGGAAGGAACTGTTGATATATAAATTAAGGACCAAGATGACATTGATGATCCCTGGCAGCACCATCCTTGCCCAAATACGTAGACGAGGGTGCAGTTTAAGAGGGTGATAGCTTAGTGACTTGGTAAAGTACAGCCACCTCAGACACTGCTCCTACATGACATGGAGAGAGGATAAGGGATGGTTAAGGGCTTCGTGGAAAGTCTTCTTTTTTCCTGGTTGGTGCACAGGTCCTTCTCTCTGCTCCCTCTGCTCAATTTCCACGTGACTACAGCCCAAGAGGAATTGCATTCACAACCTCCATGTGCGGGAACAGGTCCACCCCCGTACCCTTTCATATCTACTCTCTTTTGACTGAAAGAACCTACACTAACGCTACAGTATCAAGAGAAAGTTAAAGACCCCCACCTGAAACTTGCATTGTGCTTCCTTTTACTCAGTAGAAATTGGCAAGAGGGAAGGGGGTCCCTTTTGTAGTTGATGTATGTTTGGTTAGAGGGAATTTAGGACCAGCAAATTGCAGAATGGCAATCTGATGGTATATCAGTATAACACCCAAGATGGCATTTTTCCACGTGATAGATATTTTCTGATCAACTTGTTCTGAGATGTTACTGCATACCTCTGGACCAGGTGAGACTTGAACCCAAGCCTCCTGGCCCAATTGTCCCATACTACATGCTTCTAACATACACACAGAATGCCCTTACTAACATCTCTCCCGCTGATCATCACAGGTTAAAAATGATGTTATTGAGAGTGGGCTCTCATCATTTGTGTTCATTACCAGGTTCCCGTGGAGCTGAAATTGGCCATGCCATGGAGTCAAACATTGCAGCTGAATTCCCTTTAAAATACTTGAAATATAATTCTTAAGAGAAGCTGTTAAGCAAATACCAATGTGAAAAGCAACATATTAATAAGTTTGCTGCAACGTTCAGTGAGAAAACTCAAAACATCCCCTTATTTGTGAACTGTCTTTGGGAACACTACTCACACCTGTCAATTTTAAACTGACATCTCACTGAGAGGTCGGAATATGGCTGGAAGTTGGTGGAAATGGGACAGGAATGTTGAGTAAGCTCACTTCTCAGGGCTTTGAGGAAATGATGGCATGACTGGAACAGTGAAAAGGATTTCACCATCAGGGCCTAGGTCAGTGAGGGCTGGGAATCGTGAGTTTCAGAATTTACCACATACTCAATCAAGATTTTTGTATCCCAGTTGCCTCCTGTAAGAAAAGTGAAAAATCTTCAGGAGATAACTAAAAGTTATTCA
This sequence comes from Chiloscyllium plagiosum, assembly GCF_004010195.1. Classification (NCBI taxonomy): domain Eukaryota; kingdom Metazoa; phylum Chordata; class Chondrichthyes; order Orectolobiformes; family Hemiscylliidae; genus Chiloscyllium; species Chiloscyllium plagiosum. The sequence continues at coordinate 15,724,223 of NC_057712.1, read as the reverse complement.
CATCTGTCATAACGAGACATCTCATAACTTCCTTTTATACCCTGTTTGGTAGAGACCCATTACAGGTACATTGATAATTTTTTTTTGCTTCCAGTTTATTTAAAGAGATGGGGTCAATTCGATTGACAAGCAATTCTCTGAGGTGACATGTCCACTAGAGGCTCCCACCTCTAGCCAATTAACCTCCTTGATAAAATGGCTCAGCTGATGCGATAAGTAACAGGGATATGTTCTCCATCAACTCTTTGGGTTGTCATGCAAGAAGCCTAATCATACAAAAAACACTGCCAATGGACCTAGCTAGTAGGATTCATAGCAGAACAGTGAAGATGATCGAAGAAGGAATGCCAAGGAGATCAGATGGTAGCAATTACAAACTGCCCATACGTACAATTTTCCCACTAGTCATAGATACAATCTGGAGATAGCTAGTTGACAATAATGGCAGACATTTGATGGATTTTCTGCCAAAACATCCAGATGGTGGGACCGAATGGGTGGCTGTTTTCTGCAATAGCCAGAACATCTGGCTGCAAACCTGATGTAACCCTGAGGAAAAATGCCACCTCATTGCTGCCCAGCACCATTCCACATCCAAGAATCTATCTTATTATATACACATCACAAAGGGTATCTTCTGACTGGAAGCTGGTGAACAACATTACTAACAAGGACATAACACTTTTTTCTCACTGCACGTAGTAGCATATGAGAGTCCATAGGACCATAAGACATAGGAGCAGAAATTAGGCTATTCAGCCATCAAGTCTGCTCCATCATTCAATTATGGCTAATATATTTCTCAACACCATTCTCTCATTTTCTCCCCGTAACCCTTGATCTCATTTGCAATCAAAAACCTATCTATCTATCTCTGTCTTAAATATACTCAAAACCAGGTTATAATCCAACAGTTTTATTTGGAAGCACTAGCTTTTGGAGTGCTGCTCCTTCATCAGGTGGTTGCGGTGCAGTGCTCTGAAAGCTAGTACTTCCAAAGAAACCTGTTGGACTATAACCTGGTGATGTGTGACTTATAACTTTGTACACCCCAATCCAACACCGGCACTTCCAAATCTTGAATTTACTAAATGACCTGACTTCTGCAGTCTTCTGTGTTGGTGAATTCCTTGGATTCAACACTTTTTGGTTGAAGAAATTTCTCCTTATACTATTTTTAATTATGACTGTGTAATGTTTAAAGTCTTCCATTGCATATAAACGTGTCAAACTGCAATGTCTTACAGTTCACTCTAGATAGTTCATTCCTCCAAATAGCTTGTGCTATAGATGAGGGAGTAAGTAGAAATTCTGTCTACCTTCCTTAGGAGGTTATAAATCCTCTTATGATACATGTCAAAGAAGAGAAGGGATATAAACATATCGATCAGATCAAATGTCAGCAGCAAGCCTCAAAGATTCTGAAGTCTTATTTGTTTGTCCAACAAATGACCAGCAGTTTTTTTGCTCCTCAGTGGTTGGGCATTAATCTAGGCTATGCTGATCAGTAAAGCCATATGAGCTGGCTTTTTTCTTGGTGGCAGAGCTATGGTTCTGCAATAGATACACCATAGAAGCTCCGTGAACGATTAGCAAAATTCACACTTAGCAAATCATCCAGTTGTTCTGTGCCAAATGGACTGAAAACAGTTACATGTCCATTTCCCAATACAATGGCTTAAATGCACTTGTGATACAGTTTTGGCAAAACATTCCAGGCTATTACCACCATGAAGTGGATATTAGTGTAGGAATTAATCTGCCAAGATACATGCAACAATCCAGCATGTAAATTGGCAGATTACTTCCAACAGCAGAATTCAACAATTTTAAAAAGTGAAATCTGTTTTAGATTAGACTCCCTACAGTGTGGAAACAGGCCCTTTGGCCCAATAAGCCCACACCAACCCTCCAAAGAGTAACCCATCCAGACCCATTTCCCTCTGACTAATGCACCTAACACTACGGGTAATTTAACATGGCCAATTCACCTGACCTGCAATCTTTGGACCGTGGGAGGAAACCGGAGCACCCGGAGGAAACCCACACAGACACGGGGGCAATGTGCAAACTCCACACAGACAGTCGCCCGAGGCTGGAATAGACTTTGTTTTAATTCGAATTTGAGCACAAAGACAGCAGAGACTTTGTGAAATGAAGGGATGCTATAGAAATAAGATTCTTGGCAAACAATTGAGTGAACTATATCTGACTTTTAAGAATTATGTGTCAGGTATTTGTTTTGGAAGAATTAAGAAAAGATACCTCCTTACACCTGAGGCACTGGGCGTGGCGCACAGAACACTATTTCTTTCATCTTTCGAGGAATCATAACTTCAAACCGTAACTTGGACTTGCACCAAAACCATTATATTTACATACACAGTGAGTGCAGGTTTGCCTTGTCATGCTCTGAGAGGTTTTGAAAACGTGTGTTGTTACAAAAACAGTATAAGCCATATCCAGGATTTTCCAACAGCAATCACGAACAAATGAGCAATTTTTTCCGCTTCATTTTGTTATTGGCTGTGAGCAGGGTATGGTTTATTGGCCGTTCCTTTTTGCCTGAGGACTTTAAGCATTCATCACTCACGTGACTAGATCATACGACCAGGTAAGGAACACAGATTTCATTTTCTCAAAGGCATTAGTGAACATTTTAGCTTATTTTCCTTAAAATTAGAAACTTTCCTGGCACTTGTTTCTCTTTCTTTCTTGATTCGTACCTATACGTATTCCGATTTATTGAATTCTATTTCACACTCTCACAGTAAAATTTAATTGTGTGACCTCTGAGTTGCTGATCCAGTACTGTAACTACTTGGCAAACTCTGGTGCTCCAAGAACCATTAGTTTGAACTTTGGAGAAGAACATAAGCAGTGTTTGACTTGCAAACATCTGATTTAATCACACATGTATACTGCAAATTTTGACAAATACAAATGTTGTTTCCAAGTCTCCTCCTTGGTTTCAGTTGGCCTATGTACAAAGGTTGAAGATAATAATTAAAAAGATAAAATAGTTGGGTGGCACGATGGCTCAGTGGTTAGCGCTGCTACCTCACAGTGCCAGGGACACAAGGTTGATTCCACCCTCAGGCGACTGTGTTTTCACACTCTCCCAGTGTCTGCGTGGGTTTCCTCCAGGTTCTCTGCTTTCCTCCCACGGTCCAAAGATGTGCAGGCTAGTTGTACAGGCCATGCTAAGTTGCCCATAGTGTCCAGGGGTTTGCAGGCTGGGTGGATTAGCCATGGGAAATGCAGGGTTGTGGGTCTGGATGGGATGCTCTTTGGAGGGTCGGTCTGGACTTGATGAGCTGGATGGCCTGATTCCACACTGTAAGGATTCTATGATTTTTAAAAACGGCAGAGGTACAAAAAAGGTATAGGTGGAATAATATGGAAGCATGGAGCAAAACAGACCAGCCAAGCAGTAAGAAACACTGACAAAGAGAGGAAGAAAGAACACAAAACAGCAACCAACTGAGTGATTAAATTTAAAATGTGTTGGCTGTTGAAGCTTAAAATACCAGAATCAAGAAATGGGTCATAAGGACATAAAAAGTGGGAACAGGCCAGTTGGCCCCTCAAGTAATTGTCCAACAAAATCATTACTGATCTGTCCTCGGCTTCAATTCCTCATCCATGCTGGCTCATCACAGCTGTCAACTCGTTGATCTTTTAAACAAAAAAATTAGTTTATCTTCTCTTTAAATAGTTTGGGTGGTCTAACCTCCACAACACTCTGAGAATTCCAGATATTCACCACCCGCCCAGAGAAGAAATTTCTTTGTATTTCAGTTTTAAATGAGTGTCCCTTATCCTGCAATGATGTCGCATAGTTTCAGATTTTCCTACTAGTAGAAACATCTTCGTCATAGAGTCAGAGATGTACGGCATGGAAACAGACCGTTCAGTCCAACTTGTCCTTGCTGACCAGATATCCTAAATTAACCTAGTCCCATTTTCCACCATTTGGCCCATATCACTCTAAACCCTTCCTTTTCACATACCCATCAAGATGCGTTTAAAATGCTGTAATTGTACCAGCCTTCCTCTGGCAAACTGTTCCATACGCACACCACCCTCTGCATGAAAACAATGCCCATTAACTCCCTTTTAAATCTTTCCCTGCTCTCCTTAAACCTATGCCCTCTAGTTTTGGACTCCCTTACCCTGGGAAAATGACCTGGAGCTTTCACCTTATCCATGCCCGTCATGATTTTATATGTCTTCTCAACTCGTACTCTTCAAGCCCTTGCAAAATCTTGTGTGTCTCAATACAGACACTCCACGTTCTTCTAAACTCCTTGAAATCAGGAGCTACAAACAAAAATTATAGGTTAATATTCCATGTGCTGAGGAATAAATAAATTGCTTTGAGCTAGCTTCCATTTCAGATTGTTTTGATTTCTCAGTTAAATGGAGATTTACAACCTGCGGCACTATCCTGAGATCTCCATCTGAATTACCGTTCCCTTTCATGGCTGTCTGTGGCCTATCCATAAAAAAGTGGAATTACGGAAGTAGATGCGACTAATCATCCAGTTGAATTTCTACAAGCTAACTGTCTCATTTTCGATAAAATTTATGTAATCTCTGCACAAGGGCAGCATGAACCAGTCTCCATGACTTAGATCCTGCATCGAGGAGACTGTTTTGTTTGCTGAAGCTGAAAATGTGTGCCTATCCATGGTTTAAAGTTATATCATTAACTTTTAGGCACAGCTATTTCAAGCCATTGCCACAACTCTTTGTAGTGTCAAGACCATCACCTCTCTGTATCTCACAGTTTAAAGCTGCAAACATTGCCAGCTCATAGATACAGCTTACTAGGAGTCAAGATAAGAAAATGTCACAATAGCAGTTGAGTGAGAACTGAGAAGGAAATATGTCAATCTTCCCACCCATGAATTCAGATACGAAAAGGAACACAGTCTGCTGTAACTCCACTCTGAGAAATGTAGTAGTCACGAAATGCCAAAGCTAACTAACCCAATCTCTCATGTCTTCTACCAAGAGAAAAAAACATTTCTCATGATTATAGTGTTGCTGCCAGTGTGTATTTTAATCAGTCTGTTCAGAGATGTTATGACACATCCCTGGAGCAGGTGGGGCATGCCGAACCTGGGCTTCATAGCTCGGAGGTAGGAACACTACCACTAATGTACGACGTTGCTGCGAACTATTCTGCATCTATTTCATACTCCCACAAATTCCACCAGATTAATTTCTCATCTCTCACTGTTGCATGGTTTAAAATAAAGTCTGTTTCCAGGAGTATGCTCCATACATAAAGTCTCCCCCTTTAAAATTAGAATTTTCCATTAATTCATAAGCGCTAATGTTATGAATTTGGCTCCGTGGTCTTGAATAGCTTGTAGATGAAGAGACTGGCCAGGAATCCCGTTGTTTTCACCTTGAAGGTGACAGTGTAATGAGAGCCACATGCTTGGTTGCTAATGTAAGCTCTGGTGACAGATAATACCAGATTTTGTTTTGAGATAACTGAGTATTCTAGAACCGGGTTCGCATGTGATGATGAGTGATAACCTGCTCATTAGTCAAACGTTTACATGCAACCATGCACGAATTGGAGTGTGCCATCCTTGGACATGATTTCCTCTGTGAGCATCTGAACACTACCTGGTTCAAACAAGGGTTAAATATGTAAACTGTGTGTGAAGCTGTCAATGGCTGTCATTTCTCCCAGAGTGTCCAGGAAAAGGCTGGAGGACATGTTTGGCAGAAGCTTCTTAGCCTGAAAACAGCAGCTGGTTACCATGGCAAGCAAGTGAGGGATAAGGCACTCAAAGGGTTGGGAGGCAGGTGGGTTGAGGTGGGGAGCAGGGATGAGGCTGAGATGGTACACCTTTTACAAGTCAATCCATGGTTGCTCCTTTACCTAATCCTGCCTGGTGTGTTTTCCCTTGTGGTCTGACACCAGGAGGTCATCTCCAGGCAAGCAAACTAGTCTCAATCTCTTCTGTGAACGTGGAAGCTCAACCAGAGAATCCCAGTCAGCCTCATTCGACTCGCCGCTAAGTGAGTGCCAAGTAGTTTGATCAGCAATGTGCGAGCAGTTATCCCTGTCACCTCCACATTCTGTTTTGGAATAATGAAGTAGAGCAAGATGGAACTAAGGAATGCATACCAGCCAGCTTCATTGACCTGCTTGGAACTTAAATGGCAGCCAGAAAATCCCCTCATTCATGCTACCTCCTCAAATTTGCTCCAATTGTTTCTAAAGCAAAGGCCTGATTTTAACCTGGTAGGAATGGGGGAGGGTTGGGTGTGGTGGATAGTTTTAGATTGTAATTGAAAACGTAAACGTGCATTTGTTATTGAGATGGCGGTAGAGTCGGATTCTTGTTCCTGGGCACGTCAGCTCTGACCCCTTGGCTTTTCTTTTTTTTTCTCTTTGTTCTTCCTTACTTTACTTCCTTCCTTACTTTCCTTTGACTTCCTCTTGTCCTGAGCTCGGACCTCAATCCCAGCATGGACCTCATGGCGGCGGTGAATGAGCAGCGTTGAGTTGACTGAACGCCCTACTTACGTTTCCAGGACGAGCATGGGACCTGGCATCGGAATCAGTGGCTGCAACATCGCGGAGGTGACGTCGGTGAGGTAGACCCGGGGTTGAAAGATGGTGCCTGAGGATTGTTGACTTCATCATTGGTTGGGTCCAGCATTGACGATGGTGAAGCAATGGTGGAAGAGACATCATAGCGTCATCGATGAGGTAGGTCCGGTGGCCAGAAATATGACTCTCACGTTGGTGGGTCTGGCACAGGTGGGGGTGAAGGAAAAGCGGTCCAGCAGCAAAAGCCGGGGCCTGAACTTTGGCGACTTTGCCATTGGGTCCGCTGTAGACGGTGGTGAGGCACTGTGGGAGGGATGGCTACATAGCTCCCTCCTCTTTATCATGTAATTCTGCAAACACCCCACACAGTCACACTGCGACACCCATCTTCTTATTCCAAACATTATTTCCTTTTCCTTTGCTTACATAATTCCTCCTACAGCCCCTAACACAATTGTGCCTGACTATGTTGGATGTCCTCGTTGAGGATGAGCTGACTCAGGAGTGTTTAAGCTGAATCTTTTTATTTGCTTTTCTTACTCTTAAACAATTCAAAACGGCACCTGACCATGTCGACAATTGAAAGCTTTTTGCTGTACTTTACTGTTGTTCTCAGTGTAAAATACATGTGACTATAAAATCATTCATTCACTCATTCACTCCCCATTCTCTCTCATCTGCCACCCATTTAATAATGCAACTTTCATGGTCAGACAACATGCCCAATGCAGTCAGGCACAACTGTGCCAGGGGGTGTAGGAGGAGTTATGTTGATGTGTGTTAGAAAGTGAGCAAAGGGAAGGGAAATAATGTTTGGAATAAGAAGATGGGTGTTGCAGTGTGATTGTGTGCGATGTATACGGGACAACATGATACAGAGGAGGGAGCTATTGAGAGTGGTGGAGAAAGAGGTGAAAGGTGCTTCTAAGACAAGTAACGAGTTTTATGCTGCATTGAACATCTTCCTATACCCAATCCTGGTACACAGTTTGTTGTACTGGTCTTGTCAGCTATCTCTGTCCAAAACCTGCAAACACCTAACCCTGGGGATACTTTGATAACTTCTGAGACACAGAATCTCCACTTTTTCTGATTTCCTCCACTAATATCATCTGGAAGACATTAGAGAGTTTGGGTCTTTTATTGTGTCTCCCACCGCTCCCTTAAATTGCAATGGTTTCCAGCATTGACACACCAAATTCAAAGCAGGAAACTGAACATCACTTGAATTCTCTCCTATTTTGCTTTGACCTTAGGCTGCATGCCAGAAATTTAATGTGGGCTAGTTGCCACTTCATTAAATGAGTGGACATTAAAGCTGTTTGGGTCTGACTCTCACAACATCATGAGGCCTTCCTGCTTATCCACCAATAGCCTCATCCACCTGATTAGCTACATGACCCAGAGACAGGAATAGGTCCTTCAACTCCTCGAGCCAGCTCTGTCATTCAATAGGTAAATGGATCATCCACATGTATCCGTAAGTCCACTTTCCGTCTTATTCTGATAATCTTTCAACTCTTTGGTTACTTACGTCTTAAGTATATTCAAGGACTCTGCATCCCCTAGCTTTTCAGAAAGAAAATTCCAGGACTCACAATACTCCAAAAGGGAAAATAAATTGCCTAATTGGTTTTAAATGGGCAAGCCTTGATTTTTAAGCAATAACTCCTAATTCTAGATTCTTCCATAAGAGGAAATATACTTTTGATATCTGCCTTATCAAGATCCTTTATATTTCACTCAAATCACCTCTTACTCTTTAAAACTCCAATGGGTACAAGCCAAGCCTCTGCAACCTTTCCTCATAAGACAACCTCCCCCTTCCAGGTATTAGTCTAACAAACCTTTGTTGAACTGCATCAGACACATTTTCATCTTGCCTTAAAGAAGATAACCAATACTACGCACAATTCTGCAAATGTGGTCTTACCAATGCCATGTATAGCTGTGGTCCTCCCTCCTTTCCACTTCCTGATTTATACCTGTTTCTGGGAAATTACTTGTATCCTCTATCATGAAGATTCCTGTAAAATTCCTGCTGAAATCATCTGCCATTCCCTTATTTTTCATGAATCATTTTACCGCTTGACTTCTTTGCTTACTCACTCTTTCTTTAAAAACTTATAAAACTCTTGTTATCTGTTTATATATGACTGGCTTGTTTGATCTTGTACTGTAATTTTCCCTTCCTATTAATTTTTGGTCATTCTTTGTTGTTATTTATATTCTGTCCAATCTTGAGATCATCAACCATCTTTATATAATTATGTACTATTTGTTTTAATGTTGATACAATCTTTAACATTTCTGGTTAATCACGGATGTTGATATTTTGTACTTATTGGAATGCATCTCTTCTTGTACCTTCTGAAATATTCCCTTAAATATCCATCGCTGCATCTCTGTTGACCTATACTTTAACTTAATTTGCTAATTTACTTTGCCCAGCTCTACCCTCAAGCCTTAATAATTGCCAACAAATAAATTTGTGAAAGATTATCTTTGTCCCTCTCCTCTGTAAATGTAAAATTCAATCATATTTAGGTTGCTGCCTCCTAAGGGCACCTTCTCAATGAGATCATCAATTAATCCAATTGAATGGTACAATAAATCAGATTAAACAACTTGCAACTTTAAAAAGTAAACTAATTAAAGTCTCGCTGAACTTTAATCTTAATAAACAAATCTGCAGAAATGTTCACCTCCATTACAAAATTCATAAAACCATTCATCTGTAAATGCTTCCCACGGAATACGATAATCTCAGGAATCATCAGTTCAGCCTATGTTATTTTCACATTGCACAGTGAAGTAATACTATATGCCACCGCCACCTCCTACTAATAAGTCCCCCACAATGTGTTATCCATTCTTCATTAGCTGAGTTAAAATGCTGTGGTGAATCTACAGCTCCAGTGGAAAAAAATAGCACTCATCATTCATGAACGAGGCACTTCAGTGGTAAAACCACTGATTACTTCAGATTTCATCTGAGCCTGGCTTTTATGAAAACAATTACCTTGACCATTGACGACCTGTTAACATGTTGATACTAAATGCCTGTAAACTAGTATACTTGTCAGATCAGCTTGAAGAAAGCTGGCTGGATATTTAATATTTTTGAGATGTTATAGATTCCAAATGCTTCTGTAATTAATAATAAAAGCAGTATACATTCTAGTAACTTATTGTTTGATACATTCCATTGAGAAAATTGTACAAGTTCATTCATTTACTGCATATTTTCTCTCTCGGTAGTGTAAATCACCCTTATATTTTTTAATTATAGATGTGAATTGTAAGGATAAATATGGTTTTGATTTTCATCTGATATCTTTTGCAATCTCTAGCCATGATACCATTGACTTGTATACTTGGCAACGCCTAAGCATTCCCAGAGTACATTTTTTAATACTATTTCACAAAAAGAAGCTGGGATAGCTGATAAGCATTCCCAGAGTATGTTTTTAAATACTATTTCACAAAAAGAAGCTGGGATAACTAATCTGTCATTCACTGGAAAGCAATGTGGGTGGCACGGCGGCACAGTGGTTAGCACTGCTGCCTCACAGCGCCAGAGACCCGGGATCAATTCCCGCCTCAGGCATACTCTCTGTGTGGAGTTTGCACATTCTCCCTGTGTCCGTGTGGGTTTCCTCCGGGTGCTCCGGTTTCCTCCCACAATCCAAAAATGTGCAGGTTAGGTGAATTGGCCATGCTAAATTGCCTGTAGTGTTAGGTGAAAGGGTCTAGGTGGGTTGCGCTTCGGCGGGTCGGTGTGGACTTGTTGGGCCGAAGGGCCTGTTTCCGCACTGTAAGTAATCTAATGATTGGGAAACATTGTAGGCACTGTTGGAAATTGGAGTCTTCCTAAAGTCTGTGTTCATTTAGAGTTCTGTATTTGGTAATTCTGCTGTGGCAGATTCAAAACTTGTGGTGCTGGAAAAGCACGGCAGGTCAGGCCGTATCCAAGGAGCAGGAGAATCAACGTTTCAGGCAAAACCCTTCATCAGGAACATGGTGAGGAGGAAGGGGGCTGAGAGATAAATAGGAGGGTGGGGGTGGGGCTGGGGAAGGTAGTTGGAAAGGACCTTTCGCCCAGCTGTGTTGATGCCTCTTTATTGGCTTGGTGTCAAATCTTGCTCCCATGCAGCACTTTGGGATGTTTTACTCCACTGAAGGCGCTACATGAATTCCAGTGTATCTCATGTTGGTGGGTTCTCCTGTTTTGTTAACGCTTTGAGGGTTCAGTGGTGGACAGAGGGGTCAAACGTACAGCTTGGAGCCAGTGGGATCCACTTTCTGAGTATCCCACCCAGTGAACCTTCAAACCCCACTCCCTCTCTCCCACCACTGTGCCTCCCCTGTAAGAGAGAAGCCCAAAGAGAAGGAACATCAGAGTGGACTGTAATCTTCCTACTTCGCCCCCTTTCACACAGCCTGAACTTGCTGCCAAATATCTCAGCCTCATTGTCCACTCTTTAACCCGATGAGCAACTAGTTTATTTTACTCATTCACAGGGAATTGGTGTCACTGGCTGGGTCTGCATTTATTGCCCATCCCTAATTGCCCAGAGGGTAATTAAAAGTCAACCACATTGCTATGGGTCTGGAGTCGCATGTAGGCCAGACCAGGTAAGGATGGCAGATTCCTTCCCTGAAGGATATTTGTGAACCACCTGGGGTTTTATGACAATTGACAATGGATTCCTGGTCATCATTAGACTCGAAATTCCGGATATTTATTAAATTCAGATTTCACCACATGCCATGGCAGCAGTTGGGCCAGCACGGTGGCTCAGTGGTTAACACTGCTGCCTGACAGCGCCAGGGCCCTGGGTTCAATTCCACCCTCGGACAACTGTCTGTGTTGAGTTTGTACATTCTCCCCGTTTCTGCGTGGACTTCCGAGGCATAGTCCAGGTAGCCGTGGGAGTTGGTGGGTTTGAAGTAGTTCTGATATGGCATAAAACCTCATTTATCTGTGTTAAAGTAGTAACAAACAAACTAAATATTGGGTGCCGCGTTACCCTCTTGAGTGCAATGATTTGAAAATAAGAAGGAATGAAAACCAATATTCAGATGGAGGTGCGTAAGGGGACAACAGTCATCCTGGTATCATGAGTAGCTGCCCTTGGTTATTGGCCAAGAAGGTTTAGACAGATGATTGACATGGCATAGATGGCCAGTTCAAAAATAAGGTATAGCAACAGGAGTAGGTGGGGACAGAGATGGGGGCGATTCACCATCTTCTTGGGAGAAGACTAGGAGTTTGGATACATCAGCTTGAGGAACAGAAAAGACACCACTTCAAAACCACTATGTCATCTTCTTCATTCTACGGGCTAGTTCTGGGATGGGCAATGTGTTCTCATCGGTCATGGGCATATAATTTTGTTTGCCTAATTAACTAATGTATCATATCGAAACTATCATAAAATAGCTCCAATGCATCAACTGCTTATATTAGTGACTTTGTGATCATGAACCCCCAAAATCAAAGTGTTCGTTCTCAGGCAACTTGCTGGACTCTTGGTCTGTCTCTTCTTCAACACAATCTTAATGAATAATGGTCACTCTTTTGATCTTGTGTTTCAGTCTTTTTGGTTACGAGCTACTGAATCTTCTTGACCTCACAAAACATTTACTTTATACTATTGTAGCTAATCTCATGTTCTTTTTTGGTTTTGGATTCTGCCATGAGTCTGCAAAGTCCAGTAAGATATTCTACTTGTTGCCTTCTTGACTGGTTGATCAGCAACTGTTTGGACAGTCTTTTGGAACTATTAGGACTTCTTCTGCCTTCGTAAGGAGGTTGAGGTTCATGCAAGCATGCTAGATCAAAAGTAAGTAGTATTGACTGTGAACTAAGTACACATTTTTTTTTTAACTGTCTCATGCTCCAAGTGTTTCAGTGCAATTTGTATTATTTCCAGTTTTGATTTCTGGAAGCTGTGGCTTCTGCTTCTGCCATAGTAACCAGTCTGATAGAATAATGAGCTTGGCTCTGGCATCAAGCTTAAATTCAATAGAATGTCCATTGTCAAAAACAAGTTAACAAGAAAGGTTTACTGCATGATAGGAAAAAGTACAACAATATTTGGTCAGGCATAATTACCAGGACCTTAGGGAACTGGTTCAGATATATCTCATCCCTCTGGAAGCTGGATTAGAAATCTTTGTCTCCATCCACAGACTGTGTATGACATCAGTAGAATGAATGGAGCCAAACAACATGATCATTAACTCCTTCAGAACCATTATCTTATGCAACATCATATTTTGCATCATTGCGCCAGTTCTTTTGCAATTTCCTTTTAATTATAATATTATTCCATCTTGCATGTCTCTCCATTCCCTTACCCATTCCCTGACTGGGATAGTAAGCTAGAAAGTGCTGGCAAAAGTGCTGGGCGGCACGGTGGCACAGTGGTTAGCACTGCTGCCTCACAGCGCCAGAGACCCGGGTTCAATTCCTGCCTCAGGCGACTGTCTGTGTGGAGTCTGCACATTCTCCCCGTGTCTGCGTGGGTTTCCTCCGGGTGCTCCGGTTTCCTCCCACAGTCCAAAGATGTGCAGGTCAGGTGAATTGGCCATGCTAAATTGCCCGTAGTGTTAGGTAAGGGGTAAATGTAGGGGTATGAGTGGGTTGCGCTTCAGCGGGTCGGTGTGGACTTGTTGGGCCGAAGGGCCTGTTTCCACACTGTAAGTAATCTAATCTTATCTAATACCAGCAGTGCTCTGTTTCTTTCTCAATCCTGGAAGAAAATGACAGATTCAACAGTCTTTTATCATTTGTACCAGGTAACCCATCATCTTGCTGCACCATCTATCTTTGGGCTTTTGTCTAATTCTTGGGAGAACCAATAGTGAGGAGAAAGACTACAGATGCTGAAAATCAGAATCGAGAATGTGGTTTGGAAAAGCACAGCCAGTCAGGCAGCATCCGAGGAGCAGGAGAATCAACGTCTCAGGCATAAGTCCTTCATCACGAATGAGGCTTGTGGGCTGGGGGGCTGAGACATAAATAGGAGGGAGGTGGGGCTGGCAGTAAGATAGCTGAGAATGTGATATGTAGGTGAAGATTGGAGGGGGGAGGGGGGGCAAGGTGCTAGGTCGGAGAGGAGGGTGGGGCAGATAGATGGGATAGATAATGGACAGGTCAAGAGAGCGGTGCCAAGTTGGAGGCTTGGGACTGCGATAAGTTGGGAGAGGGGAAATGAGCAAAGGTGCTGGGTCTCCCACTCCACTGAGGATATGCAGGCCCTGGGCATCCTCCATTGCCAAACCCTAACCACCCGGTGCCTGGAGGAAGAACGCCTCATCTTCCACCTTGGGAACTTGCAACCACACAGGATCAATGTGGATTTCACCAGTTTCCTCATTTCCCCTTCCCCCACCTTCTTCCAGTCCCAAGCCTCCAATTCGGTAACGCGTTCTTGACTTGTCCATCACCTTTTCCAACTATCTGCTCCACCCTCCTCTCCGACCTATCACCTTCACCCCCACCTCCATCTACCTATCACATTCCCAGCTACCTTCCCCCCAGCCCCACCCCCCTCCCATTTATCTCCCAGCCCCCTGGCCCACAAGCCTCATTCCTGATGAAGGGCGTATGCCTGAAACGTCGATTCTCCTGCTCCTCAGATGCTGCCTGACCAGCTGTGCTTTTCTAGCACCACACTCTTGACTCTGAACCAACAGTGAACAAGGAATGCTGGTGTGCCACTTCTCATTCCCATTTCCCTTTCATTTATGATGGCTTGTGGTTAGCTCAGACAAAGGTAGGAACCATTTAAACAATTGAGGAAAGAGACCCACATGTTAAATTAATCCCGGAAGGGGATGTGACAATCAACTTTAAGCTGGAAATGCTATATGGATATGGAATAGAAGCTGTGCTACATATGTGAGCGGCATAGAGGCTTAGTGATTAGCACTGTAGCCTCACAGCACCAGGGACCTGGGTTCGATTCCAATCACAGGCAACTCTCTGTGTGGAGTTTGTACATTCTCTCCGTGTCTGCATGGGTTTCCTCTCACAGTCCAAAGATGTGTGGGTGGAGTGGCCATGCTAAATTGCCCTTAGCGTTAGATACATTAGTCAGAGGAGATGGGTCTGGTGAGTTGCTCTTCGGAGGGTCGGTGTGGACTTATTGGGCCAAAGAGCCTGTTTCCACACTGTAGGGAATCTAATCTAATCTAATATGCTGAACAATTGGGTGTTCTTGTGGCACAATCCATAGTGTTCCTGTTTTATGCCCTGTAGATGTATTAAGGTAATAAATTTGAGTTAATGTTTTGTTCAATGTTTTAAAACATTTGCTGTCTTGGTCCCAATTGTTTGCCTATAGTTTAGTTTCTCTATCTTATACCTAGGCAGAACTAATCCCACACAAAAGCAGTGAACACATACTTAGATTTAGAATTAGGTTTACTGTCACGTGAACTCAAGTACAGGAGTACTGTGCAAAGTTTACAATGTCATCCCACACAATCTTAGGTACAAATCTTAGATACAGACTAGACAAATACAGAAAATAAAAGTTACATTGCTATAGTTATTTATAGCATAAGTTTTAAAAATGAATAAATATGGCATACACTAAACAATGAATATTTGAATAAAATAAGATCAAGAATTGTGGATGCTAAAAACAAAAAACAAAGATTGCTGTTTCTGAACAGAAATTGAGAAACTCAGCAGGTCTGGCGACATCTCTGGAGAGAAAGCAGAGTCAAAGTTTTGCATCCAGTGACCCTTCTTCAGAACATATCGAATATCTGACCATTGTAGCCTTTGCCTCTGAGCTGCATTCCAGGAACTGTTGGCCAAAGAAGGCACACTCTTAACTATAAACAAACAGGCTGATTATCAATCTACAAATTCTTCTGACAGACTCCAATGTCAGGTATTAAGGTGGGAAGGATTCCTGGTCCGCCATGCGTTGGAAAGGAATCAGAGTCTGTACCATCACTATCTATAGCTTCAGACTATACTATGCATACAAAGTACATGTTGCCACAGCAACTCAGACACCTTGAGCAATATCTAACATGCCACCACTGAATAAATATCAAAACAAATACATTTTACATTACATAAATATGTAA
Organism: Chiloscyllium plagiosum; assembly: GCF_004010195.1. Taxonomy (NCBI): domain Eukaryota; kingdom Metazoa; phylum Chordata; class Chondrichthyes; order Orectolobiformes; family Hemiscylliidae; genus Chiloscyllium; species Chiloscyllium plagiosum. The sequence continues at coordinate 15,708,523 of NC_057712.1, read as the reverse complement.
TGTTAAAACATCAGAAGTGCACTTTATGCACACAACTCTCTTTATATTTATAATATCTATTTTTATAAATGTATATTCACACATGTGCTTTAATACTGTATCAATCCTTCACCATTTTTAAGATCGAAACACCTTATTATTTTTATTTCTTACTATTGCTTTACTCAGGTCGCAGAAAAGGATGAATGAAGAAAAGGCTATATGCTAATGCACACAGATGGCATTGTGATTTACTTTGACACGCAGAAATTATCCAAGGTGATGAAGGATGTACCAAAACCTTGAGAAGTAGCATGTTCTCAATCAGTGAAATATCATTTTATAATCTATAACTCATATCACTGCAATATTTCTGTGAATGCCTGTGAAGTTATTAATTGCACCATGTAATAAAATCAGCATTACTCTTTGAATAGAATTAGCTTATTGTCACATGTATTCAAATGAGTATAATGAAATGTGTAGAAGTCGCCGCTTATGGCTAGCACAATGTAGGGGGTGTAATGTTTACTGACTTGTTTATGCATTGCCATCCTTTCCAAGACAACCATAAAGATATAATGGAAAAGGGTAAGCTAGCAGTATGAGATGATGAGTTGACTTCAATGTAAGAAGGAGGAAGAGAGTACAGAGTAGTGCGTTGCAGCTTAGTAGTTGTAATTCGATAACTGAGCAATGGCAACCTTCACCTGCTACCTCCCACTGATGGCATTATCACTTTTGCAGCAGTGCACTCATCCTATCACTCTTTATAATGTAGTGTCTTGGAGTGTGAACCTGGTACATCATCCCTAAAAATTAAAAAAAATCATTAATCGCATAACTCGATGTATAGCTAATTTTATTACCATGTTCAGAAATAATATAAAACCACAAGACTATCCCATTAGAGACTTAATGAAATATTGTACACAGATGGTATTAAAAATTAACCCAGCAAGTTTAGACATTGCATTAGCTCATTGTTTAATTGTTGCGAGGAACTGCATTTTTATACTGCTTCCATTGAGATCTGCTTACAGTGCAGTCTGATCTCATGACTTAAGTTGTGAGTCATAAACATTGTTAAACCTTCATTTTAGACACACTGGGAAACTGTTCAAGTGTACCCTTACATCAGCAAGTTAATCAAAAGCACTTACAGAGATGGGTAATATATCAGCTGAAGAAGCTTTTAAATGGCATACCTATTAATATCTACATTGATGAAGTCCACATGTAATACCTCTACCTGAAGTGGAGTTTACATATAACTCTCTAAGTGTGGATTTGAATTGTTAACTGTTGTGCCAATACAAAATTTGATAATCTTTTACACTGTCTGGTAGGAAAAATCCTAAAACTGTGGGAATGTAAACATTTAATGTTATTTATAGATCATATTTTATTTTAATAAAGATTGCCATTGTTACGGATATCACAACATGTTTCTGTGCTACTTGTTTTACATTTAGCACTTTGTCTTATTTTGAATCTGCTTTTCTTTCTTCTTTACCCCAGAAGGTCATTTCGTTCTTTCCAGGGATTCTCATGAGCTGAAATATTCGGCTGGCTTGGCAGCATCTATGGAGAGAAATGATTTGGAGGTGCCGGAGTTGGACTGGAGTGGACAAAGTTAAAAATCACACAACACAGGTCATGTTTCAACAGGTTTATTTGGAAGCACTAGCTTTTGGAACACTACTCCTTCATCAGGTGGTTGTGAGGAGCAGCGCTCCAAAAGCTCGTGCTTCCAAATAAACCTGTTGGACTATAATCTGGTGTTGTGTGATTTTTAACAATGGAGAGAAAAACAAAGTTAATTGACCCAGATCACTCGGAACTTTGCCCACACATTAAAATGATAAGGTAATCTGGTTGTCTTGACACCATCCTGGACAAAGTAGTTTGCTTGGTCAACACTCCATTCTCCACCTTTAACATTCACTCCTTTCCACCACCAAAAGACAGTGGGAGCAATGTACACCATATACACAATGCATTGCAGTAACTCTCCAAGCCTCCATCAACAGCACATTATAAAACTGCATCCTCTAGAAGGAAACAGATGCAAGGAAATTCCAACAAATTCAAACTGCCCTGCAAGTCACACACCATCCTGACTTGGAACTTTCACCATTTCTTTGTTGTCGCTTGATTTGATTTGTTTTGATTTATTACTGTCATAAGTACAATGAAAAGCTTTGTTTTGCAGATCAGGCAGATCATAGCAAACAAGGGCATACAGATTACAGGGTGTTTAGACAGAGCAATGCATACAAAGTTACAAATGCACAGGAGGCACAGGAGGTGCACAAAAGCAAGGTCAACATTACTTTTGAAATGGTGGTGTTATCACTGGTGTCTTGGTCATTATTTATCCCTCAAACAACTTTACAGAAACTGACTGTTTACCATAACATTATTGTGCATTAATTAACTGCCAGATTTCTAAGCATTGGGTATGAAGGGCTTTCAGATATCCTAAGGTCGAGAAACGTGTCATAAAAATGCAAGTCTTTCTTTTCCTCTTTTGATATGGTACACTTCCATGGGTGCCAAACACTCACCAGAACTTCACCTGGGTATCCATTCTTCTTGTGATACAGTGATTGTTTATAGACTGTCATTCATTATGCCATCAAAGCACAGTCTAATCCAATCTTCACTCAACATCTGTATGAGTGCCTGGGTGTTAAACAGAACTAGAAGTGGCTCAGTGATTGGCCCTGTTGTCTCACAGCGTCAGTGACCCAGGATCGATTCCACCCTCTGATGATTGTTTTTATGGAGTTTGCACGTTCTCCCTGTGTCTGCGTGGGTTCCCTTTAGGTGTTCCTGTTTCCTCCAACACTCCAAAGATGTGCAGGTTGGGTGGAATTCCTGAGGGTCATTGGGCCCAAAACATCAACTCTGCTGAGCTTTTCCAGCAACATTTGCTTTTGTTTCATGGATTGCTCATGCTAAATTGTCCCGTAGTGTCCAGGGATGTGCAGGCTAGGTACATTAGCCATGGGAAATGGAGAGTTGCCAGAGATGGGGGAGGTCTGGGTGTGATGCTCTGAGGGCAGGTGTGAACTTTGTGGGCTGAAGGGTCTCCTTCCACACTGCACAGATTCTATGATTCTTGAATCTAGGGCATGTCCTGATGCCAGATATGGCACCCCTTTGAGTTGAACTGATCAAATGAACTAATTCAACACACTCCAAGGATGAAGCTACATCATACTTTTGAGTAATTGGATCCTTTTAGTGTATGAAGCTCAGGAAATTTCCAATTTGTAAAGACATTTTCTTCAAGATTACAGCTCATGCATCACTGAAGTAAAATTTAATTCAACAGAACAATGAAGTTTCTCAAACACAGCTGCATATTTTACCCTAACTGGGTTGGATACTCAGTGATATAGTTTGAAATAAAGATAAATCTGATTACCCTGCTTTCCCTTCATCACTTCTCCCAATTAGTACTACTGGTGTCCTTTTTTTTCTACTTTGTACCATACTGATGTACTATGTCCCATCTTTATTTCTTATGTATGTTGTTATTTTAAAATCTTTTCCTGCCTGGTTTGTGTGCATCTGAGGTAACAAGCATTCATGTTAGTGATGGAAGCCAGAGAAAGAGAATGGACTTTGGCTGAAAACAGATTCGGGAATCTGTGGGTCGACACTCTCTTTGCGTGCAAATCCCTCCTGGTGTTGCTGATCCGTCCATTATTTCAACATTAACTCTCAGCACTGATCTGTACAGCTTTTCATCATAGAATCCCTACAGTGTGGAAGTAGGCCATTCAGCCATTCACTGATCTCATGAGTGGGATGAAGAATATTCTGCAATCATTTATTAATTACTGTGCATGCTCCTATTTCAAAATGACTTGTATTTTATGATGTTTTTGTTCAAACTTACAGAAATGACTACATTCTATGGTGGACCACTCATACAGGTGTATTAAACCCCTTGTTCGAAAGAAATCATAGAATCCCTACAGTGCAGAAACAGGCCATTTGGCCCATTGAGTCTGCACTAATCCTCTGAAGAGCATCCTATACAGACCCGTGCCCTTACCCTAACCTCATAACACTACATTTCCCATAGCTACTTCCTCTCTTCAGAGAAGCTGAGTGGTCCTAATGGGAAGAATTGGGAGTGGTTTCAAAACACAAATAGTGATTCCCAAAGCAACCTAGTTTGAACCCAGTAGGTCAGTGTTCAATTCAAATCATTGTGGAATTCCCCCCTTAAGGGCATTGTGGGTCAACCTACAGCACATGGACCGGAGCGGTTCAAGAAGGCAGCTCATCACCACCTTCTCAAGGGGAACTAGGGTCGGGCAATAAATGCTGGCCAATTAGTAATGCCCACAAATGAATTTTAAAGAATTGATTATTCATATCTATATCTGTACTCAGTGATTTCCTAGTTGAAAACATTCATGGACAGTCAAGTTATGGTTTTCACAACAAAGCTACCAAGTGAGAGCAGTCCTGGGCGCAGTTTAGTTCAACAGAAACTGCTGTGAGGCAAATGATTTGCAGAACTTAAGTTGTAGATATCCTTGAATATATCACTTGAATGATACAAGGCTGTGGCAGAACTTGAGGGATTTCCTTAATTCATGCTGAGAAATTGAAAATTATTGATATTTGTGTTGTCTCTCAACCTTATTCTAAAATATTTCAGTATTGGTATTCAGTTACCATGATAAGTCAGAAATAACGTCCATAACTGAACACATTTTAGTTTGTTGTAGGAGCTACTGAATGCACAGGCTAGTGTCAGGATGGGGGTGGGTGAAGGGTTGGGGAACCTAATGCCTCTTCACATGGACCAATCTGGTGATCTCATTTGCACCCAAACCCACTGAACCCGGGCAAGTAGAACAAACTCCAATTGACCTCGCCTTGTGAATGTGGACAGTCTTAGAGGTCATCAGTCAGTACAAATCATAACATGAGTGTTGGGATTATGCTTCCAAGTAATTTCATGGCAGATGACCAAACCACTCAAAAACATTGGTCCTATGTATTTGAAGAATAGCTTCATTGTCAAATACTGATCAGAAATGAGTCTTGTGCTTCTCTATAAACTGCAGATATTTCAAAAACAGTGCTTTCCAAATTACCACAGCAGTGTTGTTGTGATGGTATTCATCATTCAAATGCAGAATCCGTAAATGCTAACACTGCAATAAGAGCATCTATAGCTACTTTACTTTGTATGCAAGCTTCATTAATGGCTACAGCTGAGAAGCTGGTCCACCGTTCACTGGAGGATTAAAGCATAACCTAATAATTAGCCAGCTACGCTGCCATAAATGGATTGAGATTATATGTACTGATTGAGTATATGCTGATAATAGTGACAGTCCTGATAAATTGCTGTAATACTGCACTTTTCTGTTTCAATACACCCCTGTGCTTGCTGTACATTTGTCAATGAAGCAACTCTTAATCATGTACAAAAGCATTAACAGCCTTCAAAGATGAAATATTAATATCTGCAGCACAATTCCTATGGAATTCTCAGGATGGGGATTCCTTCTGTATTTATACAAATCACAATGCATACACTCCCTTTTTTGAGCTTAGGGAAATCATTGCAATGCAGTTATCTACTCAGTTCCTGCTGTTTAGTGGTGTATCAGCATCCCACAAGTGATTCCAGCTCTTTCCATCTCTAGAATAATTTTTCGGCTTCATTCATTCAATTCTTAGAGAAACGCCATGGTAAAACTTCAAAGCAGGAAAACAAAAGACTCTGTTTTAACTATTATCATTGAGTGCTACAATATATAGATTTTTATGAATAATCAATTGACCAATAACATTCTTACCTTCAACAGCCTTAAAGTGCTTTGGGCATAATTTGTTTCAACACTTGTTTCAACACTTGTGTCACGACTCAACACAAGCTCCTGAATGTTAGAATCTTATTTACTTGCACAGGCCAACCTGTAAAGCTGGAGTACAGCTTGTCACAAAGCTGGTCCCTTTTTTCGAAAAGCAGTTCTTTTTCTCAAGGATACTGCATCCTTGATTTTTTTTCAGAGGTGTCGTAAACAGGCCGGGCTCCGATGAGACTAGTTTGGTACAGAGATGAAAAAGATTTTGAGAGGCCTTTTGTTGATGAGACTTCAGGCCAAAGTGGTCATGTTTTAGAAGTGACCTGGATGATGTAAGGGGAGTGGTCAGCTCTTATTCCTGATGAAGGGCTTTTGCCTGAAACGTCGATTTTACTGCTCGTCGGATGCTGCCTGAATTGTTGTGCTCTTCCAGCACCACTGATCCAGAATCTGGTTTCCAGCATCTGCAGTCACTGTTTTTACCCCTCTAGTTGAGCAATTCAGTCCAGAATTATTTAGGAGTTCAACAGTGGACTGTGTGAACAGGTTCTCTCTCTTTCTGCCCTTCTAACTTCAACCTGTAAGCATCTGTTCCATTGTTTTTACTGTGTTTTCAGAGTGTTTGCTTCGAGGGACTGTTGTGTATTTTCGGAACAGCATAGCTAAGTCTAGTTTGGATAGACTGGAGTTCTGTAGGGGTTCTTTATTCTGTTCTTTGTGGTTCATTGTGTAATTTTATGAATAAATTTTCATCTGTTTTAAAACCTGGTAGTCAACCTTGCTAACTTACTCCAGATAATTGTCACTGTACACTTACCGAAACAAATTGTAAGGTTATAGTCTGGGCTGCCAGCTTAAGAAAGTTTAGAGTGGTCTGGCCTCGTCAATAACAAGTTTCAAATAAAGATCCCCAAACTATTGACAGCTGAAAGCAATGCGCAATTGAAAAACAGGCCTGAAAGTCCGTCATCAAAGGGCATTGGTTTAAGGTGAATAATTACACTGAATTCTGTGTGGTTGTTTTGGAGTACAAGATTTTTAGTGCTTAAAATTATGTTCACAGGTCAGTTTGTTTTCCTCTTAAAAATGAAACGCAAATGGTCTGATGTATGATGTTAGGGAAAGGTAGTTACAATGGGAGTGTAGTGGAATAGAAATTTTGTCACAAAAGAGGCTAATACTGTACCCAAATTTTCATCCGTTGTGTTAAAGTGAGAAAAGTGGCTGCAATGAGATTGCGGAACTTTCAAAGGAAGAAATAATTTCTGACTGTAAAAACTGACTTTTTAGGAACTTGAGAAGTAGAATGTTCAGTAAGTATTGAGAAGATAAATGCGATATGAAGGGACTGAATCCCAAGTTTTGATAATTTAAAGCTAGGTTGAAATGGAGCTGTGTGTGGGATGCGAAGTGACTACAAAACGGATATTCAGATGACTTCAAGGAGCTTCTGCCTACTCTGTTGAGGAAATCTCAGATGTACACCTGAGGCCATATTAGGCTCTGGTCCAACCAATTTTGGAATATTGTGAGTAGTTCTGGGCCCTGTATCTAAGGAAGGATGGGCTGGCAGTGGAGGGGGTCCAAAAGGAGTTTTACAAGAATGCCCTCAGGGATGAAGGGCTTATTCGATGAATTTGACGTTGATCATGGGATGAGGTGGGAGAAGGGAGAGGGGAGGGAATGTTGACTTCACCAACTTCCTTATCTCCCCTCGCCTGACCTCATCCCAGATCCAAGCCTCCAACTCGGCTTCACCCTCTTGAACTATTCTAACTGCCCATCTTTCTTCCCTCCTATCTGCTCCAACCTCCCTGCCGACCTATCACCATCACCCCCACATTCATCCACCCATCGCCTTTCCAACTGCCTTCCCTCCCAGCCCCATACCTATCCTCCTATTTATCTCTCAGCCTCCTTCCCCACGCACTGATCCCCAACATTCCTGATGAAGGGCTTATGCCTGAAACATTGAATCTCCTACTCCTCAGATGCTGCCTGACCTGCTGTGCCTTTTCAGCTCAACACTTTTTGACACTGACCCTCCAGCATCTGCATTCTTCACTTTCTTGCATAATGACTTTTTGCTCCAAGCTCCACAGCCCCCATTGTATAAGTGATCTTCACCACTGACCACTACGTTGTTTGTGGCTACCTGTAATTCACCATATGATAGGTTTTCTATCCCATCCCCTAGGGATTGTTGGTGCCTACCCCAGGGTGATAGTAGAAAACCAGTTGATTGTCTGACAAGATACTCTTGTAGCAACAAGCAGTCCATGTTCCAATGCAGCGAAACCTGAACAATATTAAGGATAGGCCTGACATGGCATTGACAACATTCAAGTGGCAGGTGACGTCCATCTCTAACAAGAGAGAGAATCCAACTATTGCTTCTTGTCATTCAATGGTATTACCATCACTGAACCTGTACTACCAACATTCTGGGGGTTACCACTGACCAGAATCTGAACTGGACTAGTCATATAAGTACTGTGGCTCCAAAAGCAGCTCAGAGGCTAGGAATCCTGCAGTGATTAACTTACATCCTCAAAGCCTGACATCATCTAAAAGGCACAAGTCAAATGTATGATGGGATGCTCCCCACTTACTTGGATAAGTGCAGCTACACACTCAAGGAGACTGACACCATCCAGGACAAAGCAGCCTGTTTGATTGTCATCACATCCACAAGCATCCTTGTTCCACACTGATGCTCAGCAGCAGCTGTATGCAACATGTAAAAGATGCACTGAAGAAATTCATGAAAGATCCTCAGACAGCATCACCTGTAAATTCCTTCCAATTCACTCTCCATTCAGGCTTGGAAATATTTCGCTGTTCCTTTAGTGCCCCTGGGTCAAAAATCCTTGAACTCCATCCCAAGTAGCATTGTGGGTGTAACATCTCAAAATAGTCAGCAGCAATTCAAGAAGGCAGCTCATGACCGTATTCTCAAGTACACCTAGGGGGATGGATAATACAAGCTGGCCCAATGACATCCACATACCATGAGTAAATCAAATAATTGCACGTTAGTAAGTAAGATACAGGCAACTCTGGGTTTTGCTTCGGAGCCCATTCGCAAGTAGGAACACAATGCAGGACAATGTAAACGGGCTGTTTATAAGAGCAGGAAATATTAGCATGTCATATTGATAGAATTACAGCCGTGTATGGGATCGTATTTGTAAGTACAAGTGTTTGTAAATTGGGGACCCTTGTATATGATATGATGTGGAGGTGCCGGTGTTGGACTGGGGTGTACAAAGTTAAAAGTCCCACAACACCAGGTTATAGTCCAACAGGTTTAATTGGACGCACTAGCATTCGAAGCACTGCTTCTTCTTCAGGTGACACAATCATCTGATGAAGGAGCAGTGCTCTGAAATCTAGTGCTTCCAAATAAACCTGTTGGACTATCACCTGGTGCTCTGTGATATGACAGACATTGTTATACTTTGAGGAGGACCTGGATGGCTGGTCTTCTCCTATGAGATCTCAAGCTGTTCTCCCATCAAGTTGAATATGCCATTATAGTAGGTGGTGCTTAAAATAATATTAATATGAATACTTCTCAGTTTTAATCCTTTCAGACTCTCATAGCCATGTACAACAGATTCAGGCTCCAGTTCCATATGATGTGACTTCGCTGTGCGTGGTTCTTTTTGCATATGCTCAGTACATACAAACATATTAGGAGCAGAAGTTAATCACTTGATCCCTCAGCCAATCTCTTTTGTGTTGCTTATCTACATTCTTATTTATCCTTGATAAGTCTTGCTTCCCCTGCCGAACAAGAATCAACCCATCTCTGCCTTAAAATATTTAATGGCCCCACCTCCACTGCCTTCTGAGGCAGAGTCCCAATGACATACAACCCTTTGAGAGAAGAGAATTCTTCTCCTCTGTCATTAAAGGGTAATCCCTAAATTCTAGACACAACCTCAAGATGAAACATCCTTTTCACCTTCACCTTGTAAAGGCCATTCAAGGACATCATCTCTCACTGGTCTAAACTTGACATAAGGCCAGTCTGTTCAAGCTTTCCTCATAAGGCAACCCACTGATTACAGGCACCACTCTAGTAAACCTCTTTCAAACCATTTAAATCCTTCCTTAAAGGAAGGTGACTAAAACTGCATGCAGCATTCGCAATTTGGTCTCACCAGTGGCCAGGATAACTGAAGTATAACATCCCTTTTTTGTTCATTTCCTCTCATAATAAAGGATAGCATCCTGTTTCTTAATTACTTTCTGTGCCCATATACTAACTCTTTGTGACTCATTCACTAAAAATACCTGGGTCCCTCTGTAACCTGAAAATCAATAATCAGTCATTCTCCATTGAAGCAATTCCTCTTTGCCTATGGAGTAAACATGTAATTTCCTTTAGCTGTGTTACCTGCCTCCCCTTTCTTTTCCTGTGTCATCTCTTCAGCTTTGCCAAGGCAAGATGTGTGCCTGGAGGCTTGACAACAGATTACAAGGAAGGAAGTAACAGTATTGGCTGCATAAATATAAGGATTTGTTGGAACATCTCAATTAATTACGGCTAAGAAATGTAATTAGGGTTATAAGAAACACCTACATTCTAGTACCCTGAGCTTCCTTGCTTGTATCTCATTACGCTTTCTGAGTATCCCTGGATCCTTCACCTGGCATTATCTGGTCAGGAGCCTTGTGAAAAGGTTGCCCCTTAGGTCTCTTTTATACCTTTCCCCTCTCACTCTAAACCTATGCCCTCTAGTTCTGGACTCCCCGACCCCAAGCGAGAGTATGTGTGTGAGTGAGAGAGAGCAAGAAAAGCCAGAGAGTGAGAGCATGTACAAGAGAGAGGATGAGCTTGAGAGACAAACAGATAGCTGGCAAGTGGAAGCTCAGGGTGATTTTTTTTATGGACAGAGCATAGGTGTTTGGCAAAGCGGTCAACCAGCAGCTTACCATCAACAATCTTTCTTTGCATCTGTTCTGTTTTCTCTTTCTCTGGGCATTGTGTGTCCATGTACTCTACTCTTTACCCGTCCTATCTTCAACATAAATACAACCATTTCCCAATTATTTTTAGTTCTGATGAAGGCTCACTAGACTCGAAATTTTAACTGTTTTTCTGTCTGCAGGTGCAGCCAGACCAGCTCAGTTTCTCCAGCATTTCCTGTTTTTGTTTCACACCAGCAACAGTGCCTACCTGCTGCCTTAGATAAACACACACAGAGGAACGTTTCTTTACCACTCCCTTTAACTGTGAGCCTCGAAAGCCGAGGGGTCCCCAAGTGCCTTCAATAAATCCAAACTCCCACATCAAATTCCAGTTAATTACTTACTTACAAACATTCATGGCTGCCTCACTGTGCTGACTTGCTGACTCCCACCATATCAACCACCCAAGCCTCCAGACTCTGTTCCAAGTGGCTGTGTAGATTTCTGGCACCTTTCCCACAGACACTAAGTGAGGTTGCAGTTCGGGAGGGAAATCCAGCAGACTCCAAATCCCTGTGCCCTAGCATGCAATTCATATGCAGTAGACAAGAACAGAAAGATCATCCCAGTATCTCCTATCAGGAATGGCTAGCATTTGCAATTCATTTAATGAATCTTGATGCCTTGTATACATTAATTATATGCTTTATTTTAGAGAAGAGAGAAATTATTGGGTGAAGGGATTTCATTGGCAATTGCAGATTTTCAGTGTTTTTGTGGCTATAGAAAGGCTTTGATGCATTCATGTGCACCTCCATGTTATGGCTAACGTCTGTTTGTCTCCTTAGACTGCCTAATACGGTCTGACCTTTCTCTGCCAATGTTTCTGCCTAGTTCAAGCGTGTCCTCTAACAGATGTCATAACGTATTTGTGTAATGTTGTCTTTACCTTGAAATGCATCAGAAACACTGGACTATAAGGAATTGGCATTGATCAAACTTGATGTATACCAGGTAATGTTATTCATATAAAACAAATTCAGTTTCAATCTTCGTAACTTTCATCGTAACACTGCCTGGAAACAAAGGATACCAAGAATTTTTACAACTTTAAACCATGATAAAAGATTATGGGAAAAATAATGGCATGTTAATTATACCATTATTGAAAAATGGTAACATTGTCATCATCCCATAGAGCTGCTTTCTTACCACTAAGAGGCAGCTTAACCTAAGGATCATCCTACCTCAGGTGAGGGGATAGGTTGAGAATGAGAGTCCTTTACAGTAATCACACCCATTGTGGGAATTAAACACATATTGTTGGTATCATAATGCATTAATGAACTAGCCATCCAGCGGGCGGCACGGTGGCATAGTGGTTAGCACTGCTGCCTCACAGCGCTGGAGACCCGGGTTCAATTTCCGCCTCAGGCGACTGACTGTGTGGAGTTTGCACATTCTCCCCGTGTCCTTCGGGTGCTCTGGTTTCCTCCCACAGTCCAAAGATGTGCAGGTTAGGTGAATTGGCCATGCTAAATTGCCAGTAGTGTTAGGTAAGGGGTAAATGTAGGGGTATGGGTGGGTTGCGCTTCGGCGGGTCGGTGTGGACATATTGGGCCGAAGGGCCTGTTTCCACCCTGTAATGTAATCTACGATTGAATAAAAAGTTAAGTAGTTAAGCAGAACACATTAACGATGGCAGGCTTGGTGAATTGTCACTATTACAAAATGTGGGAGCTACTGGATGTCAGTTTGGTCCAGAGCAAACACATCTGTAGCAAATATTTGAAGTTCAACAAATCTTAGCTTGTGAGCTGAGATCTGAGAAACAGTCAGTAAGTGGGAGGGAGTCACACCTCTTTTGATTGGGTCATTTAATTTGGTCAGGGTACACAAGCAGGAGACCGTGACTGCAAGTGAGGCAGGTAAGGGGACCCAGAGGGCCAAACCACAGTCGACTCAGCTTTTGTAATTATCCAGTCAGTGTGAGGTGCTTGTCTGGGTGAGTTAAATGACCATGGAACCTAGATGATCTGTCCCGACAACACACTCACTCAGAGGCAGCTGTTGGCTGCCAACACCTGAAATGCTATGACAACATCAGCAAGCTAAAGCACTGCCAGAGGCGTAGGAGACTGTGACTTTACCTGTATATCCTGTTAAAGAAGTGGTATCCCATGCCAGCTTAATACCCCGTCCCCTCCCAGCTTCTCATTCTCTATTGAGCATCTGCAGCCCTCCCAGTATCAGGCTGTTACTTCTGATGTTGCTCATCTTAACAGAGGATCATCCTAAGGCAAAAATGTTGTCCGTTGTATCTGAGTCTCAAAACATCTAAATTGTACAAACTAACAGTGATTCACAATTACTATGAAGAATCCATAAGGGATGGGGCATGCGTAGCATTACAATGTTCTCCAAGGCCAGGTATCAACGCAGCTGAGAATATAAACTATTTGTTAACTTAGCAGAAGCACTCATCTTGTTCCACCTTTAATTCCTTGGCCCTCTCCAACTACCATCATTTCTAGGAGAAAGTGAGGACTGTAGGAAGGGCTCATGCCCGAAACGTCGATTCTCCTGCTACTTGGATGCTGCCTGACCTGCTGCACTTTTCCAGCAACACATTTTCAGCTACCATCATTTCTACCCTACATACAAAGCCTGTTGAATCATCCAGGGATTCCGCTTGAATATCATTATCTTCTTTCTCCCCACTATTTGTTCAACTGCATTGATGTTTGATATTTTGGTGAGTTTTGGGATTCTTGCTCAGTGAAAAGGTGCTTTGAAACTGCACATGCATGCAAAATATTATGAAATATTGAAATAAAGGATGTGCTAAAGATTCTGTGATCTTTTCCAACATCTTACTCCACAATCAAAGATCTTTCCTTTCAAACAATTTCAAAGCAGCATCCAAAAGACCATTTGATTTATTTTCTGCCTGTCTGAGGATAATATTTATACGTCAGAATTTTAATTTCTATTGAAGACAACTGATATAATTTGTGATCCAATTAATCAACTCAGCTTTCTCTCCATAGATGCTGCTAGACCTGAGTTTTTCCAGCAGTATCTGATTTTGTTATTGTACATAACAAGCGACTGAGTTGATAATTCTCACTTCACATGTGAGCAGGTCAAAAATATCTCTTATGAAAGAACTAACCACTTAGTCTCATTCCTTTTTTGGCGTTCTTTTTGATCTTTTGCAAGTATTTGTACACTTTTATTTTGAAACTTATGATACATCTGGTACTATCAGTGTTTCTGGTAGAGCTATCTCACCGGGATTTCTTCAGCTGACATAAATGTAAGGGCAGAAAAAGAGGTATCCAGATCCCACATTTGAACAATTTGCGCTTGCAAAAGCCCAGTTCAGGGCCCCTTCTCAGAACTGGTATCACTGAATGTTGTTGATAGCTAGCTGACTTCATTCAGGAAATCAAATCTGCATCCCTAACACTATGGTGAGTAACTCACCTCCTGGCTCCCCAAAGCTTTTCACCATCTACAAGGCACAAGTCAGAAGTGTGATGGATTACTCCTCACTTGCCTGGTTGAGTACAGCTCCAACAACACAATCCAGGGCAAAGCAGCTTGCTTGATTGGCACCACATCCGTAACCATCCACTCCTTTTACCACCAACACTCAGTAGCAGCAGTGTGTACTAACTACAAGATACCCTGCAGAAATTCAAAAAATCCTCAGACAGCACTTTCCAACCACTTGACCAATGCCATCTAGAAGGACAAGGGTGGCAGATACAAGGGAATGCCATCACCTTCAAGCTCCACTCCAAGAGACTCATATTCCTGACTTGGAGACATATTCTTTACTGTTGCTGGACCAAAATACTGGAATTCACTCCCAGGGGCATTGGGGGTCAACCAACAGCATGTGAATTGAAGTGATTCAAAAATACCACCTTCTGAAGGGCAACTGGGGACAAGCAATCAATGCTGGTCAGTCAGCGGCATCCACGTCCTATGAATGAATAAAAAAAAGGTGATCACCACGGGCAACCTTCACAAAGGGCTCCTCTTTTGGAAGTCACATGCCTGAATGTGGATCAGGGAGGGGCAATTATTTTTGGTTTTAGATTTTATTGTAACATGTACTGAAGTACAGGAGTATAGTGAAAAATGTATAATGTCACCACATATGGCGCCAACTTAGATACCTAGGTACAAAAAAGCTGAAGTAGTAAGAGAAACAAGAGTTAAAAATTAAGCATTACTTCATAGAATATTAGAAAAATAAAGAAATAGGTAATAGTTTACATTAAAGATCATGGGCATCCTGGATATAAAGTAGCATCAGAGACCCTTGCTAGCACCTTCCGAGCTCCCTATGAATCACCTGAAAGTGGTTTGTCACACATCTACACCCAGGGACAGTCTCCAGTTCTTTTGAAGCTAATCGGTCCCATGTAAACTAAGGCCTAATGCTGAAAACCTGACTGTCTCATGCCTCTTTCTACGGTTAGGGGTCTAAAGGCTCTAAAAGTTTTTCATGAAAGCCTCATGAAAGATACTGACAAGATGAGTTCAGGTTACTTTGGAAGCACAAGTCCAATAGTTGAAAGGACTTGGTCTGACCAAACCTATTTGGAGATGGAAATGTGTTGCTGGAAAAGTGCAGCAGGTCAGGCAGCATCTAGGGAACAGGAGAATCGACGTTTCGGGCATTAGCCCTTCTTCAGGAATAAGGAAAGTTGGTCCAGCAGGCTAAGTCTTAGCCTGCTGGACCAACTTTCCTCATTCCTGAAGAAGGGCTAATGCCCGAAACGTCGATTCTCCTGTTCCCTAGATGCTGCCTGACCTGCTGCGCTTTTCCAGCAACACATTTCCATCTCTGATCTCCAGCATCTGCAGACCTCACTTTCTCCTCAAACCTATTTGGAACCCATCAATGCAGGTGTGAAGGAAAATGTACTTCCTTCACCACAAAACCTCATTAGGCCATAGAGAGGGACTCAGGGACATTGACATTACCTGAACTAAATCTCCTATCACATGGCATACGTGATTGAATATATTCATTTAAATTAGGCAGTTTTGTTTTCTTCCCATTTAGTTTGAGAACTTGTGAAAATCACTGTGGCTTCAGGCTGTGTTACAATGTTTTCAGGCCTCAGGCACTTGAATTAACATTTGATTCTGTTGTGAAGATTGCAATTTTATCCATTGCATTCTGAATCTATGCTGATAAATTATCTATTTTAGTGAAGAACACTTATCTCCCATTGCAGCAGCTTACTATTCTATCTGGACTGGCTGTGCATGAGTAAGCCTGTAATTACTTAAACCTAGTTTATTCATTGATAAGATTTGGACAGTAAAACATCAAGTC
Source organism: Chiloscyllium plagiosum (assembly GCF_004010195.1). NCBI lineage: Eukaryota > Metazoa > Chordata > Chondrichthyes > Orectolobiformes > Hemiscylliidae > Chiloscyllium > Chiloscyllium plagiosum. Next base: position 15,692,413 of record NC_057712.1, on the reverse strand, counting down.
AAATTTTGTCAAAGGCTGACATGACTGAATAAAAGAGCAGTGCCTTATTTGCTGAGTGAAATGCCTGTTATATTAAGTGCATAGTGGGTGCTGCTAATTGGCACAGCAAGGGTTAAAATCTAAGCAGGGAACTCACATCAATAAGCATGGATGTGATGAGATGCATTATCAATAATAATGCAGGATATATTAGACATTACCAGCATGTGACTGTTCATACAACTCCTTCCTAAAATGTTCCAAGTCATATTTTATAGTTCAATAGTTGACAAGAAACAAAAATGTCCAGAAGTATTGAACAAGAATAAAATCACAAGCTTATCATGTGTGGAAGTTTAAGAAGGTCTAATATAGCAATGAATTATCCTTTCTGTTACAATCTCGTGATTGTCAGCAGTTCTGCGGAAAATTGTAATGCAAATGTTTCACTGTTTCTCAGAAAATCACAAATTCACAGTTCAATAGTTTCTCGTGTTAAATCAAATGTTTTCTTGATATCAGGATTTCAGTATGTTTCCAAACCTTTTAAAAGGAAGCTTGTTTGAAAGACTGTTATCTCCAAAATTAATATCTTCAAAAATTGGTTGATAGGGTTGTTAAGAAGGCATATGGTGTGTTAGCTTTTATTGGTAGAGGGATTGAGTTTCAGAGCTAGGAGGTCATACTGTAGCTATACAAAACTCTGGTGTGGCTGTACTTGGAGTATTGCATACAGTTCTGGTCATCGCATTATAGGAAGGATGTGGAACGGGTTCAGAGGAGATTTACTCGGATGTTGCCTGGTATGGAGGGAAGGTCTTATGAGGAAAGGCTGAGGGACTTGAGGCTGTTTTCATTAGAGAGAAGAAGATTGAGAGGTGACTTAGTTGAGACATATAAGATAATCAGAGGGTTAGATAGGATGGACAGCGAGACCCTTTTTCCTCAGATGGTGATGGCTAGTACAAGGGGATATAGCTTTAAATTGAGGGATGATAGATATAGGACAGCTGGCAGAGGTAGTTTATTTACTCAGAGAGTAGTAGGGATGTGGAATGACCTGCCTGCAACAGTAGTAGACTTGCCAACTTTAAGGGCATTTAAATGATCATTGGATAAACATATGGATGAGAATGGAATAGTGTAGGATAGATGGGCTTTAGATTGGTTCCACAGGTTGGGGCAACATTGAAGACCGAAGGGCCTGCACTGCGCTGTAATGTTCTATGTTCTATGTTCTAATAAATCTGACCTAATCTTTGTGTTAAATACCAGATAGCCTGGGTTACTACTTTACATTGTAACATAGAAGGAATGACTTTGTGTGTACAGCAGAGAACTCAACTAATACTATACAGTGTTGACATTCCACATCGGCCTTCACCAGACTTAACCAATGTATCATTTTATTTGTCTCCTCATCTTACACTTAACTACGTTTACCTTAAAAATGTGTTTCTGCGTTTATCACAACCAGTACTCATGGTAGTGACTTAAAGATTTTAAGTAAGCTTAAGGTAAATATATTTTTCTTCAATTCTCTATTTGTCCAACCTGAGTGTAATAAATAAACATCTGAATCTGTGAACGGTTTTTAATGCCCATATTATTCTTCACATCCAGGATTTGTTTGACTTCTATTAGAATTCCCACGAGGAACCATAAACCCAAATAACTACATCAAATGACCCTCCAATGAAGAAAGTGTCAGTATTTTACTTATTGTAACTATTGCTTTAACATAAATCAGAACCAATACAAACATGAAATAACAGGCAAATGATTTTTCAACTTAAAAAAAGGTAAATTTCACTTTAAGTGGGTGATGCAATGAAGATAAATCTTATGTCGCTACAATGTAGTCACATCACTCCATGTTGACATGTGTCACCACCTTGCAGTTTCAAAATTCTCTCGTTTAGCCTCTACTACATCGGATCTGCAACCTTTTCACCCAATGAATTCAACCTTCATATCACAGCCACCAAGAGTCGTATTGTAACTACTGGCTTTGGAGGCAACACAATTCTACAGAACTTCCTGAGCTGGCTTCACAACATTTTCTGGCACAAATTCCCCAACGACTTCTTTATCTGACTCCAAACCCCACTAAGCAGACAAGTTGCTTCGGGCAAAATTGAAGGAGCAACAGTAATGGACTGCCAGACTCCGACTTTATATCCAGTTTAACAGCATTTACACAGAATTCCTTACAAAATATGCATTCTGTTCATCCCTCTGCTGTTTCTCTCCCTTGTTTCAGGCCAAATAAGTTTCATGTTATTTCCTTCCTGACGGCATTACTTCTAATAGAAAGATTGCCTGATTCATGGACAAGAGTTTCTAATTAAGAAAATTATAATTGATCCCTTTACAATTGAAGTCAACACTTCAAAGCCGTTTTCAAACATGAACAATTGCAATCCTGATCAGTGTAACATTGTGATGGATGCATCTATAATCTGTGCTCTCATTGTGCACAATATCCTGCTGGCATCACCACATTGGTAAATTTAGCCTGCATTAAAATGAGCATTGACATAATGCTGTAAAACGGTTTGTGGATCTTAGATTTTAAGATTACAGGATGCATCACAAACCCTGCTGTGATGTTATCTAACGTTGTAACATTATACAATAATAGAATTTGTTATGTTGTCAAGCTGTGATATATTGGTCTTGATATGATTGTCCTCTACCTTAAGTGAGGGAGAGAGATGGTTGGGTGTGGTTAAGAAAAACCTGCTAAAAAAGAGAACCTGGTATAGAAAAGATGATGTGGAACTTGAAATGGTTCAGAAAAGATTTACAAGGATGTTGCTAGGGTTGAAGATTTTGAGCTATAGAAAGAGACTGAATAGGCTGGGGATATTTTCCCTGGAGAATTGGAGGCTGTGGGGTAGCCTCATAGAAGATTATAAAATTAAGAGGGGCATGAAGAGGGTGAAGAGTCAAAGTGAGAGGAAAAAGACTTAAAAGAGACCAAAGGGGCAACCTTTTCACATAGAGGGGCATATTATATGGAATGGACTGCCAGACGATCTGGTACAACATTTAAAAGGCATCTGGATGGGTATATGAACAGGAAGGGTGTAGAGGAATATAAGCCAAATATTGGCAAATGGGACTAGCTTAATTTATGATATCTGGTCAGCATGGACAAGTTGAACCGAAGGGTATGTTTCCTTGATGTACATCTCTATGAGATACCTGGCCTGTTGCGCTTTTCCAGCACCACACTTTTCAACCCAACATACATCTCTATGACTCTATCACCTGATAATTTTCTAGAAGTCCATACTGTGCATTGTAGTGTTCCAGTTTGAACAGCTAGGATCCATAACAGGTACATTCAAATCAAGTTGCCTAGATCAACTGGGAGTCTGATTGAAGTTACCAGTGTCTGGTTACATTTTCCAGAGCTCAGAAATCCTGAGAGTGAAAGGCAGATGCGGCAAAAGCAAAAATTGCTGGAGAAACTCAGCTAGTCTGGAGAGTCTAATGACCCTTCATCAGTTGACATTGACTCTACTTTCTCTCTCTCTAGGTGCAGCCAGACCTGCCGAGTTTCTCCAGCAATTTCAGCTTGTGTTTCAGATTTGCAACATCTGCAGTCCTTAGTTTGATAAAAGCAGGTGGGAGCTGCTTGTTCAAGGTGGTAAATACTTCCTATGTGACCTTTGATTTCCCCCTAAAACTGCAATTTCCTCTTCCCCCCTAGCCCCTGGCAATCAGTGAGCTGCCCACTCAAGCCCAGATACTTCTGATCAGCCAGATACCATATCCAAGCTTATCTGGCTGGTTCCTGCTGCTGGTCTCTTTGGCTGGCACATAGCCAGCAAGCTCATTTGCCTAGCTGCTGAGTGAGAAACTCAAGAAAGAAATGATTTTGAGGTACCGATGTTAAATTAGACATGACCATCACATCAAAGCTGAGAGTGTGCTGCTGGAAAAGCACAGCAAGTCAGGCAGCATCTGAGGAGCAGGAGAATCGATGTTTCGGGCAAAGGCCCTTCATCAGGATTGAGGAATGAGGAATGACCACCACTTCTCCAGCCTTGTCTGACCTTCCCCATTCCTCCTACAGGCTCTAAATGCCTCTGACTACTGGTCCTTACGGAGTGGCAACAAATTGAATAAGCTGTGAATTGTAATTGTATCATATTGAAGAAAATGTAGCATTTGTTGAATTAAGCAGAGCTTTGTACTAAACAGAAATTAAATTAGCATTGTTTTGGAAATTAGTTTGCATCCTACTAAGATCCAAGAGTCAAACACAAACTTAATTCAATTTTCTGTCACATATTATTTTTCTTACTTGACTTTTAAAATGACTGTTAACTATAAGGCTGATTCAAGAATACTGCATTGATCCTGATGTTACTGTTGTCTTATGATAGATGATGTTGGGCAAGGAACTGTTATACCAAATACTCACTGGGGACAAAAAGAAAACTGTTAGTGAAAGGCTTATAAACACCATGTTATAAGGGTGGGGGTGGGGTGGAGGTGGTAGTTGATCTTAATTTTGAGCATTAGTGTGAAACAGATAACAAAAAATTGGTTAGTTATTTTACAGTGCTCCTGACATCCACAGAAATTAATAATTGGGCGAGTTGTATAATAGATTTACTCTCACACATTTTACAATAATAGAGTTAAGGTTTACGATCCAGTATGTTTCATGCTGTGGAGAAACATCGTCCTAATTTCTGAACATTGAAATAAATAGGAAATTGACTTACCCAAGGTTCCTATCGGAATGATGTTGAGAAACTTAAAAGGGTTCAGAAAAGATTTGCAAGGATCTAGCCAGGGTTGGAGGATTTGAGCTATAAGGAGAGGTTGAATAGACTGGGGCTGTTTACCCTGGAGGGTCGAAGGCTGAGGAGTGACCTTATAGAGGTTCATAAAATTATGAGGGGCATGGATAGGATAAATAGACAAAGTCTCTTCACTGGGGTTGGGAGTCCAAAACTAGAGGGCATAGGTTTAGGGTGAGAGGGAAAGGATATAAAAGAGACCTAAGGGGCAACTTTTTCATACAGAGGGTGGTACGAGTATGGATGTGGTGGAAGCTACAAAGATTGCAAGATTTAAAAGGTATCTGGATGGGTATATGAATAGGAAGGGTTTGGAGGAATATGGGTCAGGTGCTGGCAGGTGGGACTAGATTAGGTTGGGATATCTGGTCAGCATGGATGAGTTGGACCGAATGGTCTATTTCCATGCTGTACATCTCTATGACTCTATGACTCTGGTTTCCAATTATTGCTCTCGCCTATAAAATGGCAAGAGAACACTAACAGAACTGATGATAGGGCAAGTCTCCACAATGTAAATACAGATGAAGATTTTATTTTCCCCTCAAAAGGGTAGTTAAGCTGTTGACTTCTCTAGAGGGGTGGATATGTGAGGCAGTGATAGACAGATTTTTAATCAGTTATGTATGAATCAAGGGTCATGAGAAGACAGCAGGAAAGTGGAGTTGAGGATTATCCATGATCTCACTGAATATGGAGCAGACTCAATGGACCAAACAGCTTACTTCTGTTACTAAATATAACTGCAGAGTGTTTGCCATTTGATGTACCAGTAAATGAGAAAGTTCTATGTTGAAAAGATTGAGACCCTCACTGCAGGAATGTGGGAGATGAAATTCAGAGTTTAGACTTTCCAATTGTACATCTTCATTTGCCAAGTTTCTTTGAATTTTGGAATGATCTGATTTCACGATATTTATGAAGCAATGTGACATTTCACACAACGCAAGAAGATTTGTGATATTATGGGAACCACCACAGTCTGCAAAAAATGTAAGCCCTGAATTTACTGAAGGTTGCCTCGGTAACTCAGGATTTAGATCCATGTGCAGTAGCTCAAAATGAGTGCAAACGTGAACTGGCAAACCTTTTTTTTAATTTCCATTTCCACAATCATTGATACAGTTTCATATACCTTGGCAATTTGAGGTAGTTCTACTCCAAACGCAGTGCATTTATGCGTTTATTCTTTACATCCCTCTTTCCGCTAGTGTGCAGATTAATCGGCCATTGAGCCCATTGAGTCTACTCCACCATTCAAAGAGATCATGGTTGTTCTGGTAATCAGGGAACAGGAGATTCGACGTTTCGGGCACAGGCCCTTCTTCAGGAATGAGCAGAGAGTGTTCAGCAGGAGAAGATAAAAGGTAGGGAGGAGGGACTTGGAGGAGGGGAGTTGGAAATGTGATAGGTGGAAAGAGGTCAAGGTGAGGGTGATAGGTCGGAGTAGGATGGAGGCGGAGAGGTCAAGAAGAAGACAGCAGGTCAGGAAGGCGGTGCCGGGCGGGAAGGATCCGGCTGAGACAAGGTGGGGGGAGGGGGGATGAAGAAACTGGACCTCTTTCCACCTATCACATTTCCAACTCCCCTCCTCCAAGTCCCTCCTCCCTACCTTTTATCTTCTCCTGCTGAACACTCTCTGCTCATTCCTGAAGAAGGGCCTGTGCCCGAAACGTCGAATCTCCTGTTCCCTGGATGCTGCCTGACCTGCTGTGCTGTTCCAGCAATAAAGTTTCAACTTTGATCTCCAACATCTGCAGACCTCACTTTCTCCTGTTCTGGTAATCCTCAACTCCACTTGCCTTATCCCCATAACTTCTAATCCCCTATTGATTACACATCTCTGTATCTCAGCCTTGAATATGACACAGCCTCTTTAGCCCGCTGCAGTAAATAATTCTACAGATTCATTACTCTCTGAAAGGAAAAATCCTCCTTCATCTCTGTCTTAAATGAATGATCCCTTACTCTCAGGTTATGGTTTCTCGTCTTAGAGTCTCCTAAAAGAAGAACCAATCTTTTTGTATGTACCCTGTGAAGCCCTGTACAAATCTTATATATTTCTGTCAAACCCCGTACAAATCTTATATAATTCAATTATGTCTCTTCTGATTATTCTAAACTTCAATGAGTACAAGCACAACCTCTCCTCAAAGGAAAATCCCTTCACACCTGATTTATTGCACTGAATCTTCTTTGAATTGCCTCTAATGCCAGCAACAGTCACTGTTAGGCGTGGGAGCATATTGAACAGCTATAAAATAATTGAGTAAACTCTTCAATGGAGCTCAGTGGAAGCATAAATTGGGATAGATGTTAGATAGGCTGCTGACTTTCTATTGTTCTTTTTGCACAATTGCACAAAGTCAAGCCCCAGTGAAGCATAGTCCCAATTGGTCTTTTATGGCCCATAACCTTCCTCTGACCCTTACATAGCCAATAATGCCAGGAAGGCAGAAGAAAGGCTGATGCAGGGATTGGTCTCTCCACATTAGGTATCTGGTTCCTGACTAATAGCGCTGTGTACAGAGAAAGTCTCCATTTCATAGGATTTAGCTGAAACCTCCCAACAGATGACTAACAAGATGAACCAGTCGTCCATGTGGACCTGCCTCTGATGGACCATATCTGCAATTACTTCCAAAAATAAATAGTGAACTGCTTCAGAAATATGTGCAAAACTTTAATCATTCTAGCCTCTGAGATAGATGGTTTCATTATTAATTTCCTTAAACAAACAATTTATAGCAAAACATTGAGAACAGTAAGCTTTTGACCTTACCTGGGTTTCATTTTCCTATGACAATAAAATTATTTTGGAAGTATCACATAAAGAAGTCCATTTCCTTTTATGAGCTAAGGTCAGTCACAGAGGTAAATAATGGCCTGCAATAATACTGCAATTTGACAATTATTATTAAACAGTTCTAGTAATTTCAATACCTGAAAGAAGTTAAAAGGCAAGAATCTAATCAAGGAGCTTGAAAGATAATATAAACCTTCTGAACTCTGACAGCAGATTTCAGTTTTATGGTGTGATTGTGTTATTGAGAAGCATTGATGTGACCTGGTTTGATATTCATACTGACACCAAGTCATGTAAATCATGGATCAAGACATAACATAAGCAGAGTGGAGAGATACTATAATCTCCAAGGAGCTGTACTTTCCTCTCTTGTGGTCTCAAACTTGTATTTATTACAAATATTACAAATAAATGCATACTTAAAATTACTTCCTATTGATAAACAAAATCAGAGTGGAATTTTAAAGGGGCCTGAGTGATATGGGTTTTATTGAGATTTGTGGCAGAATTGGACAAAAAATCTGGTAGAGCTAATTTCAACCTCAGAAACATCTCAATGCTTCTTTTATGTATTTGCCAGCAGCAGTGAGTTACTAAGTGAGGAGGATTAAAGCTTGGTAAATACCTTACTGATGGTCCATTGTGTCTCATTATTATTCAGCTCCTATCTTACCAAAACACACCAAGCAAGCTTGACGTCAAGAAAACTGAGCATGGAAATCAACCTGGTGAATTCAACTCATTGCTTGCTCTGAATGAGTTAGCCTTATGTACCCCTTATGAACAGGGTATAGTTAGCCTTATGTACCCCTTATGAACAGGGTATAGTTAGCTTTATGTACCCCTTATGAACAGACATTGGCAACTAAAACTTGCTCACCACTGACCACCGGCATGGCACCTCTCCAATCCACTTGCAGACTGCTTAGGAGGCACAGGTTTGTAATGCAGGACGCACTAGCAATTAGCTTTGAAAGGATACAGCAGGAGCACTGCATGCAGAGCTTAAAAATGTGTTGCTGGAAAAGCGCAGCAGGTCAGGCATCATCCAAGGAGAAGGAGAATCGACGTTTCAGGCACGAGCCCTTCTTCAGGCTTGTGCCTGAAACGTCGATTCTCCTTCTCCTTGGATGCTGCCTGAACTGCTGCGCTTTTCCAGCAACACATTTTTAAGCTCTGATCGCCAGCATCTGCAGTCCTCACTTTCTCCACACTGCATGCAGAGACAGGGTCCCACATCCTGGATTGAACCAGGCTGCATCTCAGGGCTGCTGGCTTGCTCCCTTACTGCTCATTCACTCAGCGCCTCTGAGCATGCTTGCAGAGTCCATGCCTTGCCATGCTGTGCATGTTAGCCACGGCTAAGGGTTATCAGTACTGCTGTCCTGATGAGCTGCTTTGTGCAGACACACAAACAAGTTGCTGGTCGCGCTTTCACCAGGGAACTGTATAACAGAAGGAAATCTTGCCATAAATCACACCGAGATGTCAATCTAAAACTTGCAGCATGGCCCAGCTGCCTGTGAGGCAAACATTGTATGCTTTATCAGCCAAATGGCCATGTCAGAAACAGACAGGGCCCAGTCCTTAGCTCACACCTGTTAGGAGGTGGGGGTGGGTTCACTATCATCAGTGACAGTCTGCCCACAGTCTAGGGCTGTTCATTCCTGATGAAGGGCTCCTGCCCGAAACATCGATTTTCCTGCTCCTCGGATGCTGCCTGACCTTCTGTGCTTTTCCAGCACCACTCTAATCTTGACTCTGATCTCCAGCATCTGCAATCCTCACTTTCACCTACATCCTGTTTGGGCCTATTCCAGTCAGGGATGTGTCTGACTCCATTCAGGGGAGTGAGCAATGATCAGGACCAGAAAGCCAGCAGCAGGCCTGGGGAATTGTGCATTGTCAGGCAGGGAGCTGGGGTAGGCGAAACAGCATCAGAGGGAATGGTTGGCAATGAAAGCGGGCACTACAGGCAGTAGCCACCACTGCAACTTTCACAAAGGGAGCATAGAAGAGTAGGATGGGCATCATTAAGGTTCAATGTGAGAGATCTCCAAAAGGTGAGGGGTTGGCTGACAGCCACAGACATGTTTGTATATTGCATCTTCAAACTTGTACCCTGACATGAGATCGCATTGGTAAGTACGAGTGTTCATAGATCAGGCAACCCCAGCATTAGACAACTGAAGGTAATGTCCCACTGCTTGTACTGATCTGTTATAATCCAAACATCATGCACTGCATCATCGTGGTGTGCTGTACCCAGCAAAGGTGGAGCAGGCTATGTGATAGTTGCTGAGGAGCAGTTTCCTGAGGAGGATGGGGACATTAGTTAGAGGAAGCTCTCCTTATGTGTGACAGAGCTCAGTCAGATGTACAAGCCAGATAGGAGCTGATCAACAGTCAGGGTGCATCAGACCATCAGGGAATGTGGAATAATTCCTGGTCATAAAGCCAGCATTTGATTAGCATTGTAGGGGAAGCTGAAGCCTCTATTGGTTTTATTGGTGTTCACTTTTATTGGCTGTAAAATCTTTTTCATTATTCACAGGATGTATACATTGCTGGCTGGGTCAGCATTTATTGCCCATCCCTAATTGGCCAGAGGGCAGTGAAGAGTCAGTCACATTTCTGTGGGTTTGAAGTTACATGTGGGGCAGACAAGGTAAGGATGGCAGATTCCTTCCCTAAAGGATATTAGTGAACCAGATGGGATTTTCCAACAATCAACAATGGTATCACGGTCATCACTAGATTCTTGATTCCAGATTTTTATTGAATTCAAGTTCCACCATATATATACTCTGGTGCAATTCAAACCTGGCTCCCCAGAACATTAGGAGAAAGTGAGGACTGCAAATGTTGGAGAGTCAGAGTCGAAAAATATGGCACTGGAAAAGCACGGTACATCAGGCAGCATCCGAGGAGCAAGAGAGTCGATGTTTTGGGCATAAGCCCTTCATCAGAACATTACGTGGGCCTTTGGATTAACAGTCCAGCAATAATGCCACTAGGCAGAGCCTTCCCCAAGGCTAATACTTGGAATTAAATAAAACCTCATGTTTGGAATTCTCTGACTGCGTGCCAATATGTGATGTTCCCCTACTGGACAGTGATAAGCTGCAGGTCTACAGTGGGTACTGAGACAGAGTAGGGAGGGTTTTTAGGTGGGATGTAGCTAAAGACGTGTGAACGGGCCACGGTGCTGAAACAGTCACTAGAGTGAGAGAACGGGGTTTGTTTGTGTGAAGTTGTGTCAGCCACGCTGGCTGTGAACAATGGGCCTTCATGGCTGCTGTGGCAATACATTGCTGAAAAAGGACAACGTGTAACTACCAACACTTGACTGAGTGCACAGCCGCCTCTCAGAGATAGTGTAGGTGCAAGGGGTGCTGGCCTTTTAACGGCTATCTGGTGATTGGTATATTGTTCCAGGTACAGCACATGGTCAGATGGAGGTAGAATTGGACACATGGAACACCATAGAGGTTGAGTCGGTAGTTAATGAGGTAATGTTTGGTCAGTAGTTAATGAGATGACGTTTGGTATGTAGTTAATGAGGTGATTCTTGGTTGGTAGTTAATGAGGTGATGCTTGGTTGGTAGTTTATTTATCTGAAGTTTGGTAGGATGTGGTGAGACATCTCGCTAGATGACACTTAGCCAAAAAGAATCCTTTGAGATTCAGCCCTCAGTTTTTAGCTGTGGTCAATTGTTGGACTGACAGTGACAGTTTAGAATAGATTTCTTACAGTATGGAAACAGGCCCTTTGGCCCAACAAGTCTACACTGACCCTCCCGACTAACATATGGGCAATTTAGCATGGCCAGTTCACCTGACCTGCACATCTTTGGATTGTGGGAGGAGCACCCAGAGGAAACCCACGCAGATGTGGGGGAAATGTGCAAACTCTATACAGACAGTCGCCCGAGGTGGGAATTGAACACAGGACCCTGGTGCTGTGAGGCAGTGGTGCTAACCACTGAGACACCCCCTTTTGTTCTACAAACATAGAATCTCAGACAGTGCCTCTTAAATTAACAATTGTGACGCCTTTAGTACAAAGGAACAGGAAATAATTTGCAGATAAATTCATGAAATTGTCTGTGATTAATGTATAGATGTAAAACTAATTGACAACAATGTGAGAGCATTGACATTTCAATAACAAATTATATTTACGTAACACATTTAATACCTTAAAATGTAATCCACAGAAGCATTTTCCAACAAATTTTGATACTGGGCAGAATCTTATAAGTTGCTGAACGACGTTGGCTATGGCGATAAAAAGTAGCAGAATCGTGCATGGATTGTGATGAGGTTTATCTCGACATTGGAACAACTTGTTACATCCATAACTGCAGTTCCAGGCGTGGAGGTATAATTCTCATTAGGCAGTGGCAAGTTGCTGGATTGTAACTCGTACATGGTCTCATTAACTGCACATCACATCTCATTAATATGGAGCTTTCTATCATGCCACCAACCACAAGCAAACTACACAGCGAGAATTCTCAATGTGAAATCTGAGTGGGTGCTAGGTAAATTCAGCTTTTTAAAAAAAGTCTTTCTTCACTCTCATGTTTCCCCCCTATTCCCCACCTTTCCACTTCAACAACTCACACCATGAACCTCTCATGGCCTCTGAATCTCCTGAAGGCATCTCCTCAATTTCTGAGGATGAGGGTTCACAGGAAGCATTGGCAAGGCTGACTCCTGAACCATGTTTCAGCTCAGATACGCACAGTCCCGGTTGGAAACATTGAATTTAGAAAGTTTATGAAGATGCTTTATGTTGCGCACTATACCACAGCATCACAGGGCAAGCTCTGGGGTGCCTACACGCTTCAAGCTCTGGGCCCTTGAAGACGGAAACAGGGGAATATATTACGGGGAACAAAGAAATGGCAGAAGAATTGAATTGGTACTTCAGATCTGTGTTCACTGGGGAAGACACAAGCAATCTCCCTGATGTAACAGTGGCTGAAGGCCCTGAACTGAAGGGAATTTATATTTGCCAGGAATCGGTGTTGGAGAGACTGTTAGGTCTGAAGGTTGATAAGTCCCCGGGGCCTGATGGTCTACATCCCAGGGTACTGAAGGAGGTGGCTCGAGAAATCGTGGATGCGTTGGTGATTATTTTCCAGAGTTCGGTAGATTCAGGATCAGTTCCTGCGGATTGGAGGGTGGCTAAGGTTGCACCACTTTTTAAGAAAGGTGGGAGAGAGAAAACAGGAAATTATAGACCAGTTAGTCTGACCTCAGTGGTGGCAAAGATGCTGGAGTCAATTATAAAGGAT
>NC_057712.1:15646086-15678659 GCF_004010195.1 Chiloscyllium plagiosum | reverse complement strand
TCTTCACCCAGAGAGTGGTGGCTGTGTGGAATGCTCTGCCCCAGAGGGCAGTGGAGGCCCAGTCTCTGGATACATTTAAGAAAGAGTTGGATAGAGCTCTCAAGGATTGTGGAATCAAGGGTTATGGAGGTAAGGCAGGAACAGGATACTGATTAAGGATGATCAGCCATGATCATATTGAATGGTGGTGCAGACTCGAAGGGCAGAATGGTCTACTCCTGCACCTATTGTCTATTGTCTATTATCCATAGACATTGGCATCTGCTAATTGCCAGCCTCTCAGGATCCTCATGGCCCCTCTCCCTTGGGGAGTACAAACCCCCACTGCAGGTCACACCAGCAGCAAGCATTAACAGGCCGCTGTGAGGACACCCTGTGATAGAGACCCAGTTCACAAAGTGGACCAAGCTGCAAGTCAGGGCTTGCTCTTTCAGTGTTTACATCAACTGGGATGCCCACAGTATCCCTGCCTTGCCTTGCCATCCTGTGCCAGTCGGCACAGTCACACAATTGAACAGCTTGCCTTGCCAGTCAGCAGTGCTCAGTCATGGAGGTGTTTATCTTGCTGTCACTCTCATACCTCCTCCATGTGCCAGCAAACACACAGCATGTGCAGCAAGGAAACAGCCACGTCTCAAAATCTAAACAGAATAGTCCTCACAATAGTACACGGAGGCAGCTCTCAGTCTGGGCTCCCAGCACAATATGTTGAGGGCAGCTTCCCAATCCCAGTCCAGCAGGATTAGTGGATGGCCCCCAGACACACGGGTCCAGGCAGCTGCCTACTCCGCTGTCGCCACCTTCGGTTTGGCCATGGAGGCTTGGGTGTGTGAGTCTGGGACTGTTTGTAACTGATAGCCCAGATGTGCTGAGGGTTTCCTTGGCAGAGGCAAGTGGACCTTCTTTGGCAGGGTCATCCGAGGGTCAGAGGGTGAATCCGCCTCTGCATGACTGAGAAGACACTCCTGCGTGGTTTGTCAGTGCCTTCTGTACTGGCTGGATGCTTCCTTGCACTGCCTTGTCTTTATGGGGACATCTGCAGTGTACACCACGTTCCTTGATCCCCTGTCACCATACCGTTGGGTCAGAGGATGAATGGCTAAAGGTGATGTAGTGCAGCTGTGCACTCATATTCACCAGACCCTGAGAAAACCCTGTATCAGCCACCAATCTGTCCATGCAGGGAGTTGGACAATCATATTCTTGAGGGTTCTCCAAAGCACAGCTGCAATTCTGCAGCCTCTGGATTATGAGGGCCATTGCTTCCCATCCATCCATTTGCTGCTCTTGTTCCTCCCTGCGCATTGACATGAGGTCCCTGATTGCTGACAGTACCCAGTGTCCTCTCCAGCCTGGGCCTGTGGAGGTGCCTGGTCTCTGCCAGTCTTCTGAATGCCAGCGGCCAGGGCATTTCTTCCTCAGCCAGCTGAGGATGTGCTCACCAAATGGGGCTGCCAAACTTTCTAAACTCAATGTTCCCAACTGGGGCTGTGCGGATCTGAGCTAAAAGGTGGTTCAGGAGGCAGTCCTGCCAATGCTTCCTGTGAACCCTCATCCTCAGAGATTGAGGAGATGCCTTCAGGAGATTCAGAGGCCATGAGAGGTTCATGGTGTGAGTTGTTGAAGTGGAAAGGTGGGGAATACGGGGAAAAATAAGAGTGAAGAAAGACTTTTTAAAATTCATTCACAGGATGAGAGTATCACTGACTAGGCCAGCATTTATTACCCATCCCTAATCGTTAAGAGTCAACCATGTTGCTGTGGAATCACATGTAGGCCACACCAGGTAGGAGTGGCAGATTCCTCCCTAAAGGGCATTAGTGAACCAGGTGGGTTTTTACTGACAATCGACAATGGATTCATGGTAATCATTAGACTCTTAATTCCAGGTATTTATTGAATTCAAATTCCCCCATATACTCTGGCAGGATGTGCACCCAGCTCCCCAGAACATTACCTGGGTCTGTCTATTAACAGTCCAGTGATGGTACCACTAGGCCATTGCTTCGCCAATAGGGGATAGTAAGAATGGTAAGCAGTAGTAAGAAAGGTTGAGTGGAAAGTGGCTGAGGTGACAGTGATAAAGTGAAAGTGAGGTAGCAGAGAGTAGAGTGTGGCACTTAATGATCAATAACCGATCTGTCTATGACACTGCTGGCCATTCCTCCAGAGCGTGGAGATGGCACTGACCTAATGGTGACTTCAGGCCCAGTTGTCAGGTTCTGTCAGTCCTCTGGCAAAAGGATACCCCTTCCTCAAGATTAGCCCATCCTTCAGGAGTTCCAAATCCCTGTTGGACAATCGTGGTCCCATTTCCATCTTCTGAGCCACCTTTGGAATTACACTCCTTCGACGAATGGGAGAGCCTCAGAATGCCAGTTCTCATTTGGGTCCACAGCAGCATTTTAAAGATAGTGTAGGTGCCAGGGATGCCAATCTTGCAACAGTAGCAAGTGTGTCTGGAAACACCAAAAGGTAGGACAGGGAGACAGTCAGGACTACAGAAGCTGGAAACCAGAGTCAACAGATGTGAGGCTGGAAAGACACAGCAGGTCAGACAGCATCCAAGGAGCAAGAATGTCAAACTTCTGGGCCGAAACCCTTTGTCAGGAGTGGGGAGGGGGAGGGTGCCCAGAAGCGGGAAGGGTAGGTGTGATGGTGATAGGTGGATGCAGGTATGAGGTTATTGTAGGGTACCAGTGGGAAGTGAGAAGTGGATAGGTGATTAGGAAGATGGAAAGTTAGGGCAGGTCAGGGAGGTGATGAGGTGGGTTGGGGCTAGACATGGGATAAGGCTGGGGGAGGAGGAGGGACTTTGAAGCTGGTGAAGTTGATGTTGAGGCCATTGGGTTGTAAGCTCCCCAGGTGAAATATTAGGTGTTATTCCTCCAGTTTCTGTTGGGCGTCTCTCTGACAAATGGTAGGACAGGGCTAGAGGTTATTGTAGGGTACCAGTGGGAAGTGAGAAGTGGATAGGTGATTAGGAAGATGGAAAGGTTAGGACAGGTCAGGGAGGTGATGAGGTGGGTTAGGGCTAGACATGGGATAAGGCTGGGGGAGGAGGAGGGACTTTGAAGCTGGTGAAGTTGATGTTGAGGCCATTGGGTTGTAAGCTCCCCAGGTGAAATATTAGGTGTTTGTTATTCCTCCAGTTTCTGTTGGGCGTCTCTCTGACAAATGGTAGGACAGGGCTAGAAATGGGGTGAGGGGTGTGCAAACCATTGCGAGAAATTCCATTAGGCCTCACAAAGAGAAGCAATCCATGGAACTTCCTGAACTGGCACTTAGTCAAGAAAAAGTTGTGAAGATCAGGCTCCTGAATCAGAAGGCTCATACAAAATCCAGATCTTGAGGAGTGTCTTAAAGGAGGTGAGGTGGATATAGATGAAGAGATGTTGAGGAAAGGAATTTCAGTTCTTAAGGCCTAGGCAGCTGAAGGCATAGCCAGTTATGGTGAAGCAATGAAAAGCAAGATAGCACACGAGGGCCGGGTTTGGAACAAATAGAATTCCCAGAGAGACGTTGTGAGGCTAGAGGAAGATTCAACTAAAGCAAATGTGAGTTCTGAAAACAACGATGTGGTAACAATATAGGCAATACCCGTGTACGTCATTCCATTCCACAGAGCTATCATCATGTTTCTGAAGTAACAAAAATTATTCTTCTAATTAATTGATGATTTGACATGTGCATGCTCATGTAACAAGATATCTTCAAGTAGATGCTTATTTTGAGCAGCACTCACTGATTCATTACAAGAGGTTTGGTAAGCATTCCAAAAGTTAAGATTACTAAGAAAGAGATTATAGCATATGCTAATGAGAGTGGGCAAGTGCATACTCGCCATTTTTAAAATAAAAATGTGTCTGCTTTTCATAATGATTTTGGCCATTGCCTGTGTAGTATGCTCCAGTGACATGGTGGTCATAGTGTGAATTACAGCCATGAATAGAACTAATTATCCGCCTCCTGCTCCCTGTACTTTTGTCACCAATGTTATTAGGCTGGCCATGTCACCAAATTAATAAATGTTGCAAGTTGTTCTGGAAATCAAAAGTGAGTAGATGCTACTTCATAATATTTTCCTTCTGATAAATCCCTTTCTCCCTAACAAAGCCTGATGGAATCCCTGCACAATAATATTGATAATTTTCAGACTGCAGCACACTACTGTAGTTTGCTCCCTCTGGTTTGTCTGGCATTGTTAAAATAGGTCACTTCTTGCTTGCTTCGCACTTCCTTTTGGAGACTTCACATCCTTTTTTTTTCAATCATGAGTCACAGTGAAGACCCCAAGCCAGTATAGAGTTGGTATTCATGTGCAAATCTTACAAGTGTTCAAGCTTAACTGAAACTGAAAAATGCAATGCATCACTGCCATGGAGACTTTAGACATTCTCCACTGGTCTTGTGACCAGTTGAAATGCAGACCCTTTTATATTTCAATGATATTACTCCTAATCCACTAATCTGACCTTGTGATCAGAGCTGAGCTTTCAAGACGCTAAAGCCTTAACTAATAACTTGCTGAATACGTTGGTCTCTGAAAAAGTGACTGCAGAAATGGAGTGACTTTGGGTTGTTGGTGCATAAATACTGGCCTGAAGTTTACAGCCCCACTT
The DNA here is from genome assembly GCF_004010195.1 of Chiloscyllium plagiosum. NCBI lineage: Eukaryota > Metazoa > Chordata > Chondrichthyes > Orectolobiformes > Hemiscylliidae > Chiloscyllium > Chiloscyllium plagiosum. Next base: position 15,674,037 of record NC_057712.1, on the reverse strand, counting down.
ACATATTTGAAGGCAGGGAGCCAAATAAAACAAAGCAAATGGCCAACTTGCCATTTTCCTGTCCATTTCTGACCCCTTCCACAATAGTATTGGCAATCCAAGGGCTCTTAGGTCTATTGAGGCCCTTAAGTGATCGATTAAGAGTCACTTGAGGGACACATTCCACTTCTGTCATAATGTTTTGGACAGACTTGGCACCTTGATTAGCATGGTCTGCTGTAAAGCTGGAAGAGGGTTTATCTCCTATGCCCTTCGAGGCTATGCCTCACTCCAAGAGTGTATATCCCCCCCCCCCCCCTCACTGCCGACTCATTTTACAAGATTAGACAGAGACTTCAGGGTGTGTGGAGTGCAAAGAACAGCTGGCAAAACACATGATTTGGAATAGTTTGTGATGGTGCCCACAAGGGAGCAGGCTATTCTGGACTTAGTGCTGTGTAACGAGCCAGACTCTATAAAAGATGTTAAAGTTAGGGAACACCTAGAAGGCAACGATCATAATATGGTAGAGTTCAGCCTGCAGTTTGAAAGAGAGAAGGCAAAATCAGATGTAATAGTGTTAAAGTTAAAGTAAAGGTAATTACAGGGGCATGAGAGAGGAATTGACAAAAATTGACTGGAAGAGAGTAGAGCAACAGTTTCTGGGTGTAATTGAGGGCATTGTACAGAGGTACATCCCAAAGAAAAGAAAGATTACCGGGTTGGGGGGTGGGGCGATGAGGGAGTTGAGGGGAGGGGATTAGGATTAGACAACCATGGCTGACGAAGGAAGTCAGGAACTGTATCACAGAAAAAGAGAGAGCCTATAAAGTGGCCAAGAGCACTGTGAAATCAGAAGATTGAGAAGACGACAAAAACAAACAGAGGATAACAAAGAGAGAAATAAGGAAAGACAGGATCAAATATGAAGGTAAACTAGCCAGTAATATTAGAAATGACAGTAAAAGTTTCTTTCAATACATAAGAAACAAACTAGAGACAAAAGTAGAGATTGGGCTGCTCCAAATTGATGCAGGAAGGCTCGTGAAAGAGGATAAGGAAATAGCTGAAGAACTTAATAAATACTTTGTGTTGGTCTTCACAGTGGAAGACATGAGTAATACCCCAACAATTAAGGAGAGTCAAGGGGCAGAGTTGAGTATGGTAGTCATTACATAGGAGAAAGTACTTGACAAGCTAAAAGGTCTAAAAATTGATAAATTTCCTGACCTCGATGGGCTACATCTTAGAGTTCTGAGGGAGGTGGCTGAGGAAATAGTGGAGGCATTGGTTGTAATCTTTCAAAAATCACTGGAGTCAGGGAAAATCCCAGATGATTGGAAAATTGCTGTTGTCACCCCCTTGTTCAAGAAAGGATGAAGACCAAAGATAGAAAATTATATGCCAATTAGCCTAACCTCAGTTTTAGGTAAAATGCTGGAATCCATTGTTAAGGATGAAACTTGTAAATTTTTGGAACTGCAGGGTCGAATTAGAACAAGTCAACATGGATTTAGTAAGGGGAGGTCATGCCTGACAAACCTGTTAGAATTCTTTGAAGAGGTAACAAGTAGGTTAGACCAGGGAATCTCAGCGGATGTTATCTACCTAGACTTCCAAAAGGCCTTTGATAAGGTGCCTCATGGGAGGCTGCTAAATAAGGTGAGGGCCCATGGTGTTCGAGGTGAGCTACTGGCATGGATTAAGGATTGGCTGTCTGACAGAAGGCAGAGAGTTGGGATAGAAGGTTCTTTTTCGGAATGACAGCTGGTGACAAGCGGTGTCCCGTAGGGTTCAGTGCTGGGGCCGCAGCTGTTCACTTTATATATTAATGATCTGGATGAAGGGACTGGGGGCATTCTGGCGAAGTTCGCTGATGATACGAAGTTAAGTAGACAGGCAGGTAGTACTGAGGAGGTGGGGAGGCTGCAGAAAGATTTAGACAGTTTAGGAGAATGGTCCAAGAAATGGCTGATGGAATTCAATGTGAGCAAATGTGAGGTCTTGCACTTTGGAAAAAAGAACACAGGCATGGACTATTTTCTAAATGGTGAGAAAATTCATAAAACCAAAGTACTAAGGGATCTGGGAGTGCTAGTCTAGGATCCTCTAAAGGTTGACCTACAGGTTGAGTCCATGGTTAAGAAAGCAAATGTAATGTTGCCATTTATCTCAAGAGAGTTGGAATATAAAAATAACAATGTGCTTCTGAAACTTTATAAAGCTCTGGTTAGGCCCCATTTAGAATACTGTGTTCAGGTTTGGGCCCCACACCTCAGGAAGGACATACTAGCACTGGAGCGTGTCCAGCGGAGATTCACATGGATGATCCCTGGAATGGTTGGCCTAACATATGATGAACGGCTGAGGATCCTGGGATTGTATTCTTTAGAGTTTAGAAGGTTGAGAGGAGATCTAATAGAAACTTACAAGATAATGCATGGCTTAGAAAGGGTGGATACTGGAAAGTTGTTTCCATCAAGTGGGGATACTAGGACTTGTGGGCACAGCCTTAGAATTAGAGGGGGTCAATTAAGAACAAAAATAAGGGGACATTTCTTCAGTCAGAGAGTGGTGGGCCTGTGGAATTCATTGCCATGGAGCACAGTGGAGGCCGGGATGTTAAATGTCTTCAAGGCAGAGATTGATAAATTCTTAATCTCGCAAGAAATTAGGGGATATGAAGAGAGTGTGGGTAAGTGGCGTTGAAATGCCCATCAGCCATGATTGAATGGTGGAGTGGACTCAATGGGCCAAATGGCCTTACTTCCACTCCTATTTCTTAAGGTCTTAAGGTCTTATGGTCTTATGGTCTTATGATGATCAAACAGACCTTGGGGTGCAGGTTCATAGTTCCTTGAAAGTGGAGTCACAGGGAGACAGGGTATGCTTGCCTTTATTGGTTAGTGCAATGAATACAGAAGTTGGGAGGTCATGTTGCAATTGTAGAGGACATTGGTTAGGCCACTTTTGGAACACTGTTCAATTCCGGTCTCCCTGTTATAGGAAAGATGTTGTTAAACTTCAAAGTGTTTGGAAAAGATTTACAAGGATGTTGCGAGTTGGAGGATTTGAGCAATGGGGTGAGGCTGAATAGGCAGGGGCTGTTTTCCTTGGTGTGTTGGAGGCTGAGGGGTGACCTTATAGAGGTTTACAAAATCAAGAAGGGCATGGATAGGGTGAATAGTCAAGTTCTTTTCCCCATGGTAGGAGAGTCAAAAGCAAGAGACTGTAGGTTTAAGGTAAGAGGGTAAAAGATTTAAAAGGGACCTAAAGGGTAACTTTTTCATGCAGAGGGTATTGCATGTGTAGAATCAACTACCAGAGGAAGTGGTGGAGGCGAGTACAATTGCAATATTAAAAGTTTTAAAATTTTAGTTAAATGAATAGGAAGGGCTTAGAGCGATATGAGCCAAATGTTGGGAAACGGAACTAGATTAATTTGGGATATCTGGTCAGCATGGACGAGTTGAACTGAAGATTCTGTTTTTATGCTGTACATCTCTATGACTCTATGATCACCCTGGCAAGACTTATGACCATTCCATGACCTCCTGGGAAGCACGCATGAAGCTGTACTTCAATGACAATTTTCAATATTAGGAGGGAGCAGATGGTAATGTCTTGTTATCTTAAGAACATCTGGCCTGAATTTATGAATCCTGAATAGTTTTAATCTTAACCTTTCACAGGGCTACAAGTGTATCACATTCTGTGAGATGTATCTTGTGTGTGATGGTCTGTTGGAGGAAGCTTTTACGCTGATGGCTCAAATGGATGTGGGTATCTGCCCAAGGCTGAATTGCCAAATTATTCTGCAATTCTCATACTGACGTATTCAGGAAACCTCTTTCATAGAATCATAGAATCCCTACAGTGTGGAAACAGGCCCTTCAGCTCAATACGTCCACACCGACCCTCCAAAGAGTAACTCACCCAGACCCATTCCCCTAACCTATTACTCTACATTTGCCCCATGACTAATGCACCTAACTTACACATTGCTGAGCACTATGGGCAATTTAACATGGCCAATTCACCCAACCTGTACATCTTTGGATTGTGGAAGGTAACCCATGCAGACACAGGGAGAATATGCAAACTCCACACAGTCACCCGAGGTTGGAATTGAACTCGGATTTCTTGTGCTGTGAGACAGCAGTGCTAACTGCTGAGCCATCGTGCTGCCCCCATTTTATAAATAAATATTGACAGACTACAGTTTAGGAGCTAGGTGCCTTGATGCCTACTCAAATGAAATACTGAGTGAGACTGGTGCAGAGCACTTGGTTATGCTCACTGCTAACACAGAATGGACTGGTTATATTGTCAGTTTCATATCGAACCATTAGGTGGGAACTTGTCTCATGAGTCAACCATTTGTGGAAGATGCCATTGGGAACAGAACCATACTGGTCCCAAGTGAATAATGATACAGAGGAATTGGAAGATAGTGACCACAGAGCCAATGACATGCATCAAACTCTGTACTATTCATGTTACCATAACGGTAAAGCAAGAGGATATTGCCTCAGTGTTATAAATGTTTCCTTTATTTAAGCCTGGTTACAATGATTTGTTTTCCAGATAAATCCTTCAGTACTGATTGTAAAGAGATGAGTATAAAAACAGATTGAACTCGAAAATCCCTGGTAGTCCAGTCCCACCAGCTGAGCTGGAATGCACCAAACTTTGCAAATCTGCTGTGTTATGGACCAGACCAAATCCCCTCAAATCTATTCAGAAGGTAGTCTAGATCCTAACCTTTTATGATTTTAAAGCTAAGTGTAAAATGTTGCGTTCCAGATGCAATTCTCCTGGTCAAACTACCAGACTTAAAGTAGAACATGCCTTATTCATACACTGTGGTTAAAATACATCAAAAGAAAGAAGAAATTGGAATAACTTAACTATATTGGAAAACTTAACAGAATAACAGATTATTTAGCTACTAAATAGTAACTGTTCCAATATAATCACACCCAACAAAGACACCCTGGGCAAAAGGCAAATTCAGGAAAACAGATTGTCTCACATGCAACTCCAGCAGCAGGAAGCAAAAAAACATCAAGAGAAATCTCTGAGAGGGAAAGCAGCAGGAAGAGATTTACTGTAGCTTCCAAACCATGTTGAGACCCCAGCAACAACTGCTGCTACTGAATAAATAAAACTAAATCTCGTGGCTCTGTGGGAGCTTGACCCCAAACCATTCAGGATGCTTCTGTGGTCCCAACTTTCAATTAAAAAAAAACCAAGGCCTCTCAAAAATGCTGACTATCATGGCGCTGAGCAGGTCGCTCGACACGTCTGTTTTGAAACTTCTCTTCAAGAAAGAAGCAGGACAAAATCCACCTCTGAAAGCCATAATATCATCTTAGCTGTTCACTTTGCTGGGGTCATAGAACATAGAACAATGCAGCACAGAACAGGCCCTTCGGCCCACGATGTTGTGCCGAACATTAGTCCTAGCTGGTCTGGGGCATTGTCCACACGAACAGTCTTTTGGTCATGTTTAGGCACATCTGCAGCCTTTGCCCTCTGTTAGGGCATCTGACAAATTGTCTTCGAGAAACTGGTCCACCTCGTCTTGCAAGATGGACTGACCTCCAAATGTAAGCTTTATATCTTCTAGGCTCTGGAAGCAGGAGCCCCCTGAATATGTTATTTCCTCTTTCACAATGTTCGAGGCCTTCCATGGGTGTGTAGGAATCCTTCCCAATAGAAACCTTAGAAATACAATGCGAGATCAGGGTGCAGCATTTCTCAGTCCTGATGGGACTATGATTGTTTTGCAGTGCACTCTGGGTTGACAAGTGACTGTTAAAATATCCAATACTGTAACTGCATTCCTCATTTAAGTTTTGTTCAGCAAAAAAAGTAAATGTCAAGTTTATTTCAGCATTCAAGTTTATTTCCGGTTACACAAAGCAATGGCATAGAAAAGGATTAATGTTGGAGACTAATCAACCTAATGATGTTATATAGTCTCAAATAGGGAAATGAAGAGTTGAGCTCCATATCCTGATTGGGATAAATGTATTATCATTGTCTCCAAATAATCTTTATTATTATGTCTAATTACTAAGTCTAACTAGTAAACGTAACTTGTACATTTTGTTATAATGCAATAAACTACATCTTCTTCAGGCAAGTACCTCATTTCATTACGATACATCAATGGTTCATCCTCTGCTGTTGTTTAGACCCATTAAGGATGGAGAATTGATTAGATTAGATTCCCTACAGTGTGGAAACAGGCCCTTCTGCCCAACCAGTCCACACCAACCCTCCAAAAAGTAACCCACGCAGACCCATTTCCCTCTGACTAACACACTTAATTTAGCATGGCCAGTTCACCTGGCTTGCAGGAGGAAATGGGAGTACACGGAGGAAACCCATGCAGACACGGGGAGAATGTGCAAACTCCACACAGGCAGTCGTCCAAGGCTGGAACTGAACCTGGGACCCTAGTGCTGTGAGGCAGCAATGCTAACCACTGAGCCACTGTGCCAGCTACCGTAACTGCTAGCTGGTGGTAGTCTGTTGTATATGCCATTTCCTAGACCCAAACTTAATTTTAATTGATTCCTAATCAATTGGGAGTAGGTACTCAACAGTGAACTGCTGTGTTAAATTATAATTTCTTTCATAACAGGAAAGGGAAGAGGGCTCTCAGCAAACTAGAGCATTTCTTGAAGAGTTAGCAAAGATAAAAAACTATTGTTTGGATCAAAGCTGTATTTAAGGTGACTGATCGGTTCTAAGATCAAATGATAAACTTATAATGTGGTATTAAGAAACTGACCATTAACCAGATTTGTTTAGTGGAGTTTTTCAGTGGCAGCTGCTATCAATTTATTGCTGCTGTGCCAATTAACAATCCACATTGTGGGAATGTACAGTCTTTCTATATGAAAAATATCACTGCTTAAAGTTTCACCAGCCAAATCACACTCAGCAGCACCGTGGTTAGTTTCCGAATCAACCTGCACAGAGATGCTATCGTTATGGACCTGACCAGTCCTCTCTCCAAATATAGGAAAGAGCTCCAACTTTTATATTTATTTAAAGGTGCTGTGTTCCAGATGTGATTTGATTGGTCCACTACTCGGCTTTCATCAAAACATATTTTATTCTTATGACTGTTAAAATACAAAAAAATGAAAAATTGGCCTAACTTTAACTCTATTGAAATACTGAACAAGATAATGTATAACTAACCATTAAATGTCTTCAAGGCAGAGATTGATACAATCTTAATCTCGCAAGGAATTAAGGGCTATGGGGAGAGTGTGGGTAAGTGGCATTGAAATGCCCATCAGCCATGATTGAATGGCAGAATGGACTTGATGGGTCAAATGGCCTTACTTCCACTCCTATTTCTTATGGTCATGGTCTTAAACCACTAATTATCAACTGTTCCAATATAGACAACATCCTATACACACATCCTTGGCTAGACAATTTTGCAAAACAGTTAAGGTTCTCACGTGCTGCCTCTTTCCAGTCCAGCAGAACAAAATATTTAAAAAAAGAGCAATCTGTCTCTTTTTATTTGTAAGAGGAAACCTCTCATTTAAGACTCTAGTCATAGAGATCTCAAGTTGTTAGCTCAGAAGGAGCAGAAACCTTCTCACTAACTGAAAGCAAAACTAAAAACCTTCCTGGGTCTGGGTGAGCCCTGACCCCAGCCACTCACACTTCTTTGGTCTAATTTAAAGAAAAACACCAGGGATCCTTCCAAGCTGTTTACCAACTGTATGTCTGAAGCACACATCTTGCCACCATTGTGGCAACACCTCTCTGTAAGAGAAACAGCACAGAGCATGTCTCACTTAAGGCCACAATACCCTCACTTCACTTCTCGAGAAGATGGGACTTGAACCCAGGCTTGCTAATTCAGATGTAGGGACACTATCACGACACCATTAGAGCTCTGTCAGCAGCATCATATCAAATGGCAGTGAATTAGGACAGTGCTGGTTATAATTTGAAAGTTAAATTAATTTACCAGTCCTGGTTAACTATAACAGATGAATGCACATCATTGAAGTATTCAAATTTTTCATAGTACTGGCAGGAGTTGTGCTAAAGATGGTTTCTAATGATGGCTTTTTCAAAAAAAATTGTTCACTTATAGGATATGCACATTGCTGGCTGGGCCAAAATTTATTGTCCATCGCCAATTACCCAGAGGGCAGTTAAGAGTGGTGCTGGAATCACATACTGGGTAAAGATAGCAGATTCCTTTCCCTTAAGGCTATTAGTGAACGAGATGAGATTTTCAAACAATCATGGAGTCACAGAGTCACGTAGCAAGGAAACAGACCCTTTGATCTAACCAGTCCATGCCAAACATGTTCACAACCTAAACTAGTCTCACCTGTCTGCGCTTGGCCCTCCAAACCTTTCCTATTCATGAACTTATCAAATGTCTTTTAAATGTGGTAACTGTACTTGTAACTATCACTTTCTTTGGCCGTTCATTCCACACACAAACCACTCTCTGTAAAAACGTTGCCCCTCATGTCACCTTAAATTATGCCCTCCAGTTTTTAACTCCCCACCTTAGGTAAAAGACTCTGGTGATTCTCCTTATCTATGCCCCTCACGATTCTATAAAGCTCAATAAGGTCACGCCTCAACCTCCTATGCTGCAGTGAAAAAGGTCCGAGCCTATCCAGTCTATTTTCATAACTCAAACCCTCCATTCTTGGCAACAGCATGGCAAATCTTTTCTGAACCTACTCCCTAGTTTACTATTATCCTTTCTTTCACACAAACCTACCAGAACTGCACACAGTACTGCAGAAGAGGCCTCACCAAAGTCCTGTACAACCTTAACATGACATTCTAACTCCTTTATTCAAAGGTCTGAGTAATGAAAGCAAACATGCTAAATGCCTTCTTAATCATTCTGTCTAACACTGACACAAAGTTCAAAGGATTATGCATTTGAATCCCTTAAGTCTCTCTATTCTATTGCAATACCCAGGGTCCTGTAATTAATTGTAGAAGTCCTGTCCTTGTTTTTATTACCAAAAGGCAATACTTCTCATTTAGAGTCATAGAGATGTACAGCACGGAAACAAGCCCTTCGGTCCAACTCGTCCATGCCGACCAGATAGCCCAACTCAATCTAGTCCCACCTGCCAGCACCCGCCCCATATCCCTCCAAACCCTTCCTATTCATATACCCATCCAAATGCCTCTTAAATGTTGCAATTGTACCAGCCTCCACCACATCCTCTGGCAACTCACTCCATACCTGTACCACCCTCTGCGTGAAAAAGTTGCCCCTTAGGTCTCTTTTATATCTTTCCTCTCTCATTCTAAACTTATGCCCTCTAGTTCTGGACTCCCCCACTCCAGGGAAAAGTCTTTGCCTATTTACCCTATCCATGCCCCTCATAATTTTGTAAACCTGTGTAAGGTCACCCCTCAGCCTCCAACGCTCCAGGGAAAACAGCCCCAGCCTGTTCAGCCTCTCCCTATAGCTCAAATCCTCCAACCCTGGCAACATCCTTGTAAATCTTTTCTGAACCCTTTCAAGTTTCATAACATCTTTCCGATAGGAAGGAGACTAGAATTGCACGCAATATTCCAACAGTGGCCTAACCAACATCCTGCACATTCGCAACATGACCTCCCAACTCTTGTACTCAATACTCTGAACAATAAAGGAAAGCATACCAAGTGCCTTCTTCCCTAGGTAAAAACAATGACTGCAGATGCTGGAAACCAGATTCTGGATTAGTGGTGCTGGAAGAGCACAGCAGTTCAGGCAGCATCCAAGGAGCTTTGAAATCGACGTTGCGGGCAAAAGCACTAATCCAGGGCCTTCTTCACTATTCTATCCACCTGCGACTCCACTTTTAAGGAGCTATGAACCTGCACTCCAAGGTCTCTTTGTTCAGCAACACTCCCTGGGACCTTACCATTAAGTGTATAAGTCCTGCTAAGATTTGCTTTCCCAAAATGCAGCACCTCACATTTATCTGAATTAAACTCCATCTGCCACTTCTCAACCCATTGGCCCATCAGGTCCAGATCCTATTGTAATCTGAGGTAACCTTCTTCGCTGTCCACCACACCTCCAATTTTGGTGTCATCTGCAAACATTATTCAAGTTAAACTCCGTCTGCCACTGCTCAGCCCGTTAACCCAGTTGATCAAGATCTCTTTGTAATCTTAGATGAACCACCAATTTTGGGTGTCTTTTGCAAACTTATTAACTATGCCTTCTAAATTCTCATTCAAAACAGAAGTGGACCCAATTACCGTTTCATGTGGAACACCACTAGTCACAGACCTCCAGTCTGAAAAACAACCATCAACCACCACTCTCTGTTTCCTACCATTCAGCCAATTTTATATCCAATTGGCAAGCTCACCCAGAAACCCATGTGATCTAACTTTACTAATTAGTCAACCATGTGGAACATGATCAAAAAATTTATTAAAGTCCAAGTAAGCAATGTCTACTGCTCTGCTCTCATCAATCGTTTTGGTTACTTCATTAAGAAACTCAATCAAGTTTGTGAGAAATTATTTCCTCACACAAAACTATGCGGACTATCCCTAATCAATCCTTGCCTCTCCAAATGCATGTAAATCCTATCTTCCAAAATCATCTCCAACAATGGTAGATTCATTTAAGATGCGTCTGGACAGATGCATGAGTAGGTGGGGAGCAGAGGGATACAGATGCTTAGAAATAGGGCGATAGGTTTAGACAGTAGATTTGGATTGGCTCAGGCTTGGTGGGCCAAAGGGCCTGTTCCTGGGCTGTAAATTTTCTTTGTTCTAACTTACCCAACACCAATGTCAAACTCACAAGTCTATAGTTTTCATGCTTCCCCTAGTAGCCTTTTTTAAACAATGACACAACATTAGCCACCTTTCAACTCTCTAGTATGTCACCTGTATTTACAGATGATACAAATATTTCTGCTGGAGGTCCCACAATTTCCTCCCTAACTTCCCACAACATCCTGGAATATACTTGATCAGGTCCTGGAGATTTATATCCCTTTACATTTTCTAAGACTGCCAACACTTCTTCTGTAATGTGGACAGTTTTCAAAACATCAATATTTATTTTCTTGAGTTTTAGCCTCCATTTCATTCTTAACAGTAACAACAGGTGTAAAGTATTAATTTAAGGTATCTCCCATCTCCTGAAGATCTACATAAAGATGACTTTGTTGATCTTTAAGGGGTCCTATTTTCTGTCTCTTGTTGATATTTGTTACATGGTCAGCATTTCAATGGCATTTTTATTCCACGTTTTATTGAATTCAAATTTCACCATCTGCTATGGTAGCATTCAAACCCCAGTCTGCAGAACACTAGTCCGGAGTTCTGTATTGTTAATTCAATGACATTACACCACCACCTCCCCTTATACAATACCTGACAGTGCATGCATTGCACATAGACATTGTGCAGAAAGTGTTCCAGACTTCAGCATTATCACCTGAAAAAAGTAACAACTGTTTTATAAGCAAGTTGGAACGTCTTAAAAATGCAAAAACTTCTAAGAGACCTCAAATTTATTTGTCCTAAATTCTCCAACATCAGAAAGTATCTATATAATCCTACATCAAAACCCATGCAATGCTTTGTTGAATACTATATATAAAGCAAAAACAGCATATTTACATAGTGCTTTTAATGGCCTCAACCATGTTTCTATTTTAATGCGTACTCGGTGTTGTAATGTAACAGCAAGTGTGTGTTATAGCAAAGTCCAACAAACAGCAATATGATCATGAGCAAGTAATCTGTTTCATTATGTTGGTTTTACAATAAATGTTAGCCATGACTCATGGGAAACTTGCCTAACCCACACTGAACATGGTCTAGTTCATCCAACTGGACAGGCAGGACTTTGGTTGAACATCAAAAAAAAGAGTTATGTTGATATATTTCCTTTCATGGCCACCAGATGTCCTAAAGTGTTTTAGGGCCAATGAAACACTTTTGAACTTTAGTTACTGTTCCAATGTAGAAAATTTAGCAACTAATTTACATAACACAAACTTCCTCATTCACCAACGCAATAATGACCTAGAAATCTATTTTTGTTATGTTGTTTTTTTGGGGGGAACAGATACTTAGTAAAACAGGCATAATAACCCTGCTCTTACCTGTAGTAGTGCCGAAGAGTATTTTACAATATGTTCACTCAGAAGAGTAGAGAGAGCCCTGATTTAATGTCTCATTTACTTTTGACAGTACAGCTCTCCCTTAATACTGTCCTGAACGTCAGTTTAGATTATTTTGCTTAAATCTTGGAGTGACATTTGAAATCACAACCGTTACTATTAAGCCATGTCTGACACATTTGACAACATTGCTTCAGAAATTCATGGATATTAATAAAATAACGTAGATTTAGGTGTTAATTTTGTTTCTGTGATTGCATGCTCACCTCTGAGTCACAGAATTGTCAGTTCAACCACCCCCCTCTAGAGACTTGAGCACATAACCTAAGCTGACAATAAAGGAAACTGATCTGAATTTTGTGTCATAAACCTATTCTAAGCAACCATCAGTGGGACATTTATGAGTAGGACAATGTACACAATACATTCATAATATATCCTGCAGATTATAGTTTAATAAACTACTATTATTTAGCCTGGTTTATTGATCTCTGGGATCCATATGGAGCTCAGTCAGGAATAAAAATACAACAATGTCATAAAGCAAATCAAAGTGGTTGTTGAAGGCTGCCATTACCACTTTGATCACCATCTTCAGAAGGTTGAAGTAGCAAATGTGTTTAAAATTTCACACTGTTTAGAGGTTATGTCACAATACTCTGAGACAACTATATCGAATGTGCTGTCATTGTGAAAGATGTAAGGCTGAATGAAAACTCAATCTAAGGATTTACAAACTACTTTTCAACCTTAATAATGGCAAACTGATATTATATGAGTCCTCTTACCGAGAGTATGTTCCATACTTCATGTGAAATCTTATTTGATTCTCATCCCTCATGTTTCTACACGCCAACACTGTTGGTTCTATTGCCAGCTTATCTATCCTTTCTATACTTCTTCCTCTCTACTTTTCTCTGGGCTAACTTCTGGACTTCCTTCCTATTAGCCCAGTTGACCCCTTCCCAGAGCCACCGCTTAACTGAATGATTTTCCTCTTTTTCCTGCTGAGAAACTTTTTAAATCCAGCTTGGATTATCTTAGAGTTCAGTGAAACCACATGAAATGAGTGTTGAGCAGGAATATGGAATGAAGGTGGACAAAGTTGTAATCAAATGCAGGTAAGAATTGGAGAGCAGAGGAAAACAAATGTGAGTTCCAGAGAGACAAGAATGGAGGGTCAAATGCCCAAATTTCAGGGACATATGGTGGATGAGGAAAGAAATTGAAGGCAACATTGCTGATTATGCAGGAAAAGATGATACTTTAGCAACGACAGGAGATAGCAAGGTCTTTCGCGTGTCTCCCACAAGAGGAAACATTTTCCAGCATCCACCCTATCAAGGTGCCTCAGGATCTCAAATGTTTTAAGACCATCACCTTTCATTTCTTTAAACTCCAATAGATACAGATCCAACTTCTCAACCTTTCCAGTCATTCTTGTTTATATTTATTATTTTTTAATCTTCAGTTCCCCTTGCAATAACGATAACATTCCATTGGCCTTCCTAACCACTTGCTGAACTTGCCTGTGAACTTTCTGTGATTCATGCACAGGAACATCCAGATCCCTCTCAATCTCAGAGTTCTGCAATCATTCGCCATAATATTCTGATTTTCCATTCTTCCTGCCAAACTGGGGAAAGTTCACACTTCCCCACAATATACTCCATTTACAAGCCTTTGCCCACTCAATTAACTTAACTACAACCCTTTGCAGGGTCTTCATGTCTTCTTCATAACTACTTTCCTACTGACCTTGGTGTCATCAGCAAATGTAGCACTGATACATTCATCTAAGACACTGAGATTGTCTGAAGTAGTTGAAGTTTGAGCACTGACTCTTGTGGCACTTCAGTTGTTACATATTGTCAAGCCAAAAATGACCCAATTGTGAGTACTCTTTGTCTCCTGTTAGATAATTAAGCCTTCTTCCATGCTAATATGATTCTCCCAACACCATGATCTCCTCTTTTGTGTAAAATAAAGTGGAACCACAAAGACCAATTTGATGAATTGCATTTCAAGGTGCATTCTTGCTTGATGTTAAAAATCACACAACAACAATAGGTTTATTTGGAAGCATTAGCTTTCGGAGCACTGCTCCTTCGTCAGGTGATTGTGGAGAAATGATGAAGGAGCAGTGGTCCGAAAGCTGGTGCTTCCAAATAAGCCTATTGGACTATAACCTGGTGTTGTGTGATTATTAACTTTGTACACCCCAGTCCAACACCGGTGTCACCAAATCATTCTTGCTTGATAGAACTGATTTTTTTTTTCTACATTGATGGAATACTTAATGTTGTTCAGTGAACACAATAAATCTGCATGAAAATACACCCTGGCTATAGTCTTACATTTCCATCACAATCATCCAGAAATGTCACTGTAGACTCATAACAACTATAATGAAGGATCTTTTATTGAAGAAATATGAAAACGTGGGTGACTGAAAGGTCAACTGTAAATCCAGACTTTTTGAACAAGAAGTGTTGAGTGAATTGTGTCTGCAAGTATTTATTACCGTGTTACCCTTCCAACCACCTCATTTTCTCAAATTGCCGCCAACACCTGTAGATTTCCATTCAGTTTGATTCTAATCAACAAATGATCTGCCACAATGTTTAGCTGCCATCAACTGACAAATTATTTTTGACACGGATTAAAAGACCTCCCACGGCTTTCTACAAATAGCTTGCAGACAGACTGAAAAGAAAATACAATTACATTTGTCACATATGCCACAGGAAGTCTTGCCCTGTAAACCTCACTTAAAGGTATACCCTTAAATAGGATTTCCTCTCTGCAAAACTGCCTGAGCTGAAAGTACTACAGTGAGTCATTTCAAAATTAGTTTGGTTTTACATTGACTCCGCTACAAATGTTGGAACAGATGATTCATTATTTCCAACCTGACCTCGCTGCCTTTAATTCATACATGTCAGGCACACCGTCATACTCGATGGCATCAGTTCAGAGATGTGTGCAGTAAATGCATTGCGAGTTGTATAAAATGTGGCATTGACAGTGCTTATAATTTAGGCACATGACAATACTGAGAGTTTGATTGATATCTGGTTTCCCTCATCATAGACTTACAGATGTTTTTGCAAATTCTGTTGGAAATTTGACAGTAAAGCTCATTGTACAACATGAAGAGCATTACTGATAGTTGAATAAATCAATTTGTGTCTTCTGTCTGGCTTTTAAGATTTTCCTGATGTTTAAAATTCAGTAGCAGGTTGTAGATGAATGCACTGCAAATTAACTGAAACATTCGAACCATCATCAGGAGGTGCATGAAAAAATGCTAGCAATAAAAATGAAAAGCTTAATGTTCTTTTTTCATTCAAAAGTTTAGTTGAAAAAAATTGAATTGATGATCAGAACCAAATCAAGTCTAATATCAACTGCAATCTACAAGTACAGTGCAATGGTTAGTCCAAAATGGATCTGTAATACTTCAAATGCATTTGTTTACTTAACAGACCAGTTGTCTGCATGGTGTTTGCATTCGTCATGGGAACATTCTGTAAGATTTGGGCTTGAATTCAATCTGGACCTACTGGGGCCAAAGGGAATCGACTTTTGGTCACTTTCAATCCTTTTCCAATTGGTTGCAGATCTACAGAAGCAAATTGGTACTTTCACAGGATTGCTGCTGTGGAACATGGAATGAAAAGCATCGTGTAGGTTTACTGATGGTGCACAGTCCCTCAGGATTTGGTGGTGCTATACTTGACTTGAAAGGGTTCAAAAAAGATTTACAAGGATTTTGCCAGGGTTGGAGGATTTGAGCTATAGGGAGAGATTGAATAGGTTGGAGCTGTTTTCCCTGGAGCATCAAAGGCTGAAGGGTGCCCTTATAGAGGTTTATAAAATAACGAGGGATATGTACAGAGGAACCTCGATTATCTGAATAAGATGGGCGGGTGGTATTTTGTTCAGATAACTGATTATTCGGATAACTGATTCAATGCCTCTCCTCTGGGACTCGGAGTTTTTTGAAGTTGCCTTTTTCCTTACTCCGCCTGCCTTGCTCCCTCTCTCTGTCTCAGGGTTTGTTTCTGAGCAGACGCACACATTTGTGTAAGGGACTTGCAGCATTGCTGAAACCTCTTCCTGCCCCTGCTTCACTTCAATGGGATTGACAGAGTGAGCACTTGCTATGTCCGCTCCCTGTTCAGGAGACTCAGCAGCAGCACACCAGACTGGATACCAACAGCAAGACTGCTGCTGCCTTTGGGGGTGAGTCACAAATAGCACACACACACACACACACACACACACACACACACACACACACACACACACACAGTTTTGACAAGTTCTCCACTCTGCTCTGTACAGGACAATGTTGGAGACACTATCTGGGGAAGGGGGGGTTTAGGATACACCCCTGTGTAGAACTCCGGGGGAAGTGTGGGGAGAGAGAGAGGGGGCGAGAGGTCAGTCATTTGGAGACGGTGTCTGGGCTCCCATCAATGTCCAGGACTGTTCTTGCCAGCATTTCAGTAAGCCGAGTTCACCTTTAATCATTGTAAACAAAAGGTGCAATCAGTGTTGGTAACAACTTTCTGATGTAACATTTCTAGCGGGATCTTGAGATCTTCTTCAGATAATCTGAAATTTGAATAATTGATATTCGGATAATTGATATTCAGATAATTGAGGTTCCTCTGTATAGGGTAAATAGACAAAGTTTTTTTTCCCTGGGGTGGGGGACTCCAGAACTGGAGGGCATAGGTTTAGCGTCAGAGGGGAAAGATATAAAAGGGACTTATGGGGCAACATTTTCACACAGACGGTGGTATGTGTATGGAATGAGCTGCTAGAGGAAGTGGTGGAGGCTGATACAATTACACCATTTAAAAGGCACCTGGATGGGTAAATGAACAGAGGTATATGGGCCAAGTGCTGGCAAATGGGACTAGATTAGGTTAGGATATCTGGTCGGCATGGACGAGTTGGATCTGAAGAGTCTGTTCCCTTGCTGTATTCTATGACTTGATCCATGAATGATTACCATAAATGTGATGTCACCTCCAGCACCTGGTGATGAAAGGAGTTCAGCAGTTCTCCAGAATGTACACCACCAGTTGATGATGGTGATAGAGAGGGAAGGTAAGGGAATGATTTGGACTGCACTTACCTGGCGTTAATGAGATAGTAATTGCTTCAATAGCGTTAAAACAATAAAACAGTCTTCACTCTTTTGCAAAGCAGCCTTCTTCCAGATATCCAAAGTACCTGCCGTTTAAGGCAAATCGAACAATTTTAATGTGGGAGTAGGAGGTCAATGAAATAAAAATGATCATAATTGCTATTGTTGGATATTCACATGATCACATTTTAAGGATTCAATTTGGCAATTGTTCATCTTCTATTACCATAGTTTTGTGAGTGAACATTAATAGGCTTTCTAAAATGTGATTCTGAGTATGATTCCTAATTCTGGGCACCTGAAGGTATGAAAGGGAAAGTCAAATACAGAGCGAGTGATAGTGGTGAACAAACGGAAACCAGAAAATCACCTCGACCTATGCTTTCTCTCCTGAGCTCTATCAAAATGCTTTCTGTGTTTCCTATATTTCTTCAGCTTTTATGCAGACCCTTTACTAAAAAAAGGCTCTCCAGAACTGTTCTGAAGAAAGGTCACTGGATACAAAACATAAATTCTGCTTTCTCTTCTCAGGCGTGGAGTTTCTCCAGCAATTTCTGCAGAAATGCAGTGTCCACATCATTCTGAAATAACAGAATGACAAGCCGTGGTAAGAAATGACATGCTGCTCTGGCCTTACAAATCAAAGCTGCAGTTGCATTTGGTCCAACATCAAATGTTGCAAAGTTCCTTAACACAAACTCAGTATGTATCTTTACTCTAAAGCTATAATTATTACCTTAGTCTTTGTCTTTGCTGGTGGAATGGGTGATCATTTTGTCAGTCAGTCATGGAGAAGTCAAAGCTCATGAACTAAGGTTGATTCCATTTTCCAGCGGTAAGTTTTGATGAGTGTTGAAGAAAGGAATATCCAAAGGTTAAAGTGTTTGAAGGACAGTTTTTGACAAGTCCTTCGTCACATAGAAGGCCTCAGGCTATAATAAATGAAACAATAATCGATGTATATCCATGCTTTGGATTCCGACCATTACATTAATAATCCCATGGTGGACGATCAATGTTAGTTTTAACATGGGAGACAATTTTCTACCAGGTAATCAAAATTAAAATGATGCTCCTGAACTGTCAGGTTTCCTATGTGCTAAGGAAATGTATTGTCTGAAACTTCGATGGAATAGTAGCAACTAACCTGGAAATAACAATTTCAAAGGAAGACCTAAAGTAATTGGTTGAGAGTGATATTGAAAACCCCCTGCAGGTGGAGCAGGTGGTGAAGAAGGCAAATGGTTGTCCCATCCAAGCAAGAAGATTCGAGTACAAGAGTAGGGCACTGCTAAGACCACATCTGGAGTTTTACATGTAGGCTTTGTCTACTTATCTGAGAAAGGATGTTCTTGCTATCTAGGCCTGCATCGGTAGTAGATTCGCCAAGTTTAAGTGCATTTAAGTCGTCATCGGATAGGCAAATGGACGAACATCGAATAGTGTAGGTGGGATGGGCTTCAGATTAGTATGGCAGGGCGGAGCAACATCGAGGGCCGAAGGGCCTGTACTGCACTGTAACGTTCTATGTTCAATGTTCTATGTTCTTGCTATTGAGGGAGTGCAAAGGTTTTCCAGACTGATTCCTGGGATGATGGGACTGGTGTATGGGGGAGAGATTGGATCAGTTAGGACTATATGTGTTAGAGTTTGGAATAAAGTGAGGGAACCCCATAGGAATCTCCAAAATTCTAACAGGATCAGATACAGTAGATGAAGGAAGGATGTTCATGATTAGTGGGGAGTCCCGAATCAGGAGTTAAAGTCTAAGTATAAAGGACTGAAATGAGGAGATATTTCTTCACCCAGAGAGTGGTGAGCCTGTAGAATTCTCTGCCACAGGAAACTGTTGAAACTAAAACATTGGGGACTTATAAGAAGGAAATATATATAATTCTCAAGATTAAAGGGATCAAAAGATATGGGGAGAAACTGGGAACAGGGTACGAAGTTGGATGATCAGCTATGATCATATTGAATGGCAGAGCAGACTCAAGAGGCTGAAGTCCTTACTCCTGCTTCCTTGTTCTATGTTTCTATGTTTCCATATCAAACTTATTAGTTTAACTCAGAGGATATGAGCTCGTGAAAGGTACAGTCTGCCTGATGCTGGGTAATCCAAGATGGAGGATGGGAAAAATTTCTGGCTGTAACAGTTGCTCCTTTTTTTGAGGTATTTTAGGTGATGGAGGTGATTTCCTCGAATTCCAAGAGCAGCAATTACTGTTTTATATGCTGCTGCATTGTTTTAGAACTTTGGGATAAAAAAGTCAAAACAGCAGCAGTTTAAAAGGGAGAAGAACAGACAAAGGAAGCACATAGTGAGGTCACTGCAGGAGAGGGAGAACCTGCCACAGTTACTGCCTTTGCTGTTTGAATTCATGTATCGGACATCGGAGTGCATCTGGGAAAATTAACAAACAGTGAAGTTCACAACTAATCTTGGAGGAACTGTTCGGGAAGTTCACAGCACAGAGTCAGATAAGTTCATCGTTGTTTTAAGTGTGGTCTACAGAGAATCTGCAGTAGTGAGTGGAGTGGATTCTTTCATGATCATATGTTTTGGAGATATGTCTCTTGATTAAACTTAATATATAAGCCATAACTATTAATTTAACCTGGGGCAGTGTTTGTCGAGGAATAAGACGTGTATGGAATGCACTGCCAGAGAGAGTGGTGGAGGCTCGTACAATAGCAACATTTAAGAGGCACTTGGATGGGTATATGAATAAGAAGGGTTTGGAGGGATATGGGTTGGCTGCTGGCAGGTGGGGCTAGATTGGGTTGGGATATCTGGTCGGCATGGATGGGTTGGACCAAAGAGTCTGTTTCCGTGCTGTACATCTCTATGACTCTATGACTCTATATACCTTGCTGATTGTTGAACAACTCCATTTGCAATCCATTGTTGGGATCAAACAGGAGACCCTGCCAAGACAATGAGGCCACTGTTGCTGACTATGTTGTTTATGGAGCCAATGATGAAGTTTGTAGGAAAAGCAAGATAGAAAAAACTGAACTTGACAAGTCTTTTCAAAGAGAAGAATTTCCTATGAAAGAAGCAGCTCAAACTGCTGCATTCATTAGCCATGATCTAAACCTTCAAGCCTTCTGTTGATATTGTTTTCCTGTCCATGCTTAATAGAGTCTTAAACATGTGCCCAATTCTCAAGCCAAATAAAACTCTTGTTTCAGCTCATACTGCAAAAAAATTGAATATTTGTTAGTCAAATATATGACGTTGCCATGTTAAGTGTATTGCGTTGCATTCAGAGTGTTCCTGCCTCCTACCCCCTAAACCTTTTGTCTTTCCAGCTGTTCTTGCAACACAAAGATAACTGGAGATAAATGGCAAGTGTATTGTATGGCATGGCTTGATTTTGGGGATGAAGATGGAGTTGGAGATGGAGATGGTCCTGTCATTTCAAAGATGCCCACCAGGATCTTAACCACTGAATTGTTATGATTTGAGTGAAATTTTAATAATAGTTGACCTGTGGCATTGGTCTGAGAGACATTTCAAGCCAACTCCAGCTACTCTTCTTATGCTAGGCAGATACTTGACGAAGGAGAAAGTGAGGGCTGCAGATGCTGGAGATCATTTTCAGATACTTGACGAAGCCTAATATTTATGTAGGTGCTGTGGTATGTAGGGTTGAACCACTGTCTCAATCCTTATCATGAATCCACTTTAGATTCAAGATCTCAAAACCACTAGATAAAACCTTTTTGAGTGTTGATAAGTCTAACCTCAAATGATAATGAATATCAGTTCCTTTAAGCTTGTAGATATAGAAGGTACTTACGGAAGGTCTGTTTCACTAAAACCTATCAGGGTTACTCTGGTTGCATGCCTTGCTGAAGAGGGGTGCTCGCTCTCTTAATTTAACTGTGCTTTGCTGAGCAAATCCTGCAACACAAATTGTTGAATGAGCTCACAGCCTCTGTTGGCAAGAAAAGTGATTCACTTGTATGTACAGCAATCAGTCCTTTAAGGGTTTCTGGCACAGAAGATCCCATTACCGTTCGTGGTACAGTCTTATAGAAAACGTGATGGAGGAGTTCTATAAAAGAGCACTGTTCAGATGACGGTGTCTCATCCATTGCTTGCAATGCATTATTGACTCCTGTAAAGTTCTACAGTGTTTTTTATTTACATTTCTCTCCCATAATAAAAACATTAAAATGACATAATTGTGTCCTTGCTTATGTTGCCACATTCTCGTTGCTAAGTCTGATGCAACGCCTTACCAGTTGTTGTCTGATATGAGTCTTCAAGAAAGACAATAACAAAGTAAGACATAATAAAAAAGCAAGTGAAACAAGACAAACACAAAAGATGATGAAAATAATTCACACATAATGTTTATAAAGCAGTCTAAATAACTTTAGACTGAAATAGATACATATATAGTGATTTTAAATATTTTTCAAAGTACAGGTTTTCTTTTAATAGTTATGAGCAGTAAATAATTTTCTATTCAAAATATTTAATTAAACATAGAAATCAGAATTGTACAACATCGATGGAAATGTTCAGTCAGTCCGTTGCGTCTGTATCAGCTCTTACAAAGGGTTATTCAGCCAAACTCATTCCCTTCTCTTTCCCTATGGCCCCTCAGATGTTTGTCTTTTAAAGTATGTACCTCTCTGTTTTTCAGAAAATCTATCAAATCACCTTCCGCCGAATAAAATGTTAAATTCCATTTCCCACTTACACTCAACCACACCTTGGTTTAATGGTTAAATCAAATACATGGTAATGGAACCTGATCCCAAGTTTATACTCTGTTCTGTCGATTTAGATCTGTTTATGTTGGATGATCCCAACTTGGCAACAATAACTACCACAGTTAAACTCCAGAACAGGAGTGTGGTGAGTTTCTGGATAGAGAGAGTCTGCACCTTTGGTCAAATGGCCTCTGTGAAAAGGGTGCATTAATACAGGTCGGACTCAATTATAGTTGAAAAGGTCAATATCCCAAAGTTTTGTGCCATTATGGACCAAGCCCAAACAGAAGGGAAATCAGAGGATGTATGGTTGGAGACACCGATTCTGAGATTTCTTAAACATGGTCAAGATGTAAAATAACACAGATGTTTACAAATAGAGTTTGAGATTGTGGGGGTAGGATGCCTGAAATAAGTACCTTTGACGTAGGAATGATCGAGAGTGCAACAGACTATATACCAGAATTGGAAGAGCTCAAAAGCGGTGGCACAGTGGCTCAGTGTTCCCAGAGTTCCTCAGGGTCCCAGGTTCAATTCCAGCCTCGGGCGACTGTCTGTGTGGAGTTTGCACATTCTCACTGTCTCTGCGTGGGTTTCCTCCAGGTGCTCTGGTTTCCTCCCACAGTCCAAAGATGTGCAGGTTAGGTGAATTGACCATGCAAAATTGTCCATCGTGTTAGGTGCATTAGTCAGAGGGAAATGGGTCTGGGTGTGTTACTCTTCGGAGGGTCGATGTGGACTGTTTGGGTTGAAGGGCCTGTTTCCATACCGTAGGGAATCTAAAAAAAAATGAAAACAGGGAACAGAGGTAAACAGAGAGCCTAAGGAATGGAGTCATGGACAAATATTTAACAAAATTTGAGGATTTGAAGTTGAGGGACTTTGAACCAGATGGGTTGATAGTGAGTAGAATGAGGTGGGTGAGATATTGATGGCAATCTTCTGATGAGTTGGTGATTATCTCAGATGGGATTTGTGAGGCCACAAAGGCCATTAGAAATGCCAAGCTTGAGGATGAACAGAAGATTAAAGTTTTTGGCAGTGTGGAGGAATGAGGTCAGGGATCCAACCATATTTTGGCAAAGTGTGGTTTCATGGAGGGTTTCTTTCCATGAGTCCTGGTGAATTTTCTCATGCTAACATTGGAAGCTAACCTCATACCAAACACCTATGACACCCTCTCATCCAATGTCAGCTCAATTCTACCACTCACTGTAGACAGAAATACATTTCACTGCCCTGGTACTCTAAAACTTCTGGAGCCATCTTTAAAGGGCTGTTGTCAACTTGGTCAAACACTGTCATTCCAAACCCCCATCCCCGAGGCTGTTTCTGATACTTCATTAGAGTCATAGAACCCATACAGTGTGGAAACAGGCCTTTCGGCCCAACAAGTCCACACTGACCCTCAGAAGAGTAACCCACCAGACCCATTCTCCAACCCCATTACTCTACATTTATCTCTGACTAATGCACATAACCTACACATCCCTGAACACAATGGGGAATTTAACATGGCCAATTCACCTGACTTACATATCTTTGGGTTATGGGAAGAAATTGGAGCATCTGGAGGAAACTCACGCATACACAGGGAGAATGTGCAAAATCTGCAGAGACAGTCGCATGAGGTTGAAATTGAACATGGGTCTCTGGCACTGTGAGGCAACAGTGCTAAGCACTGAGATACTGTGCACCACTTGTTATGATCATAAGGAAAGCTTGGTGCCCTGCTTTTCTGACAGGGACCTCGAGGCCCTGGTGGACAGAGCAGTGCTTAGGATTGACATCCGTTTCTCATGGGACCAGAAGAGGACATCATACCAGATATTGCCAGCCTAGTTTGAAGTTACTGCCTGGGTCAGTGTGATCTCAGCCCCCTGAGAATGTCCAGCAATGTACCAAGAAATCCAATCATCTTTTTTGCTCCATGAGTCTAAATGCCACCATATTCTCTTCAATACCTCACTTTGACTCTATCTCTGCTACTGCACACATCTCTCACCAAGGCCCAAGCTCTATCATTCTCACTATTTTGTGTGACATCTTCCCTCCCTCATTTTCATCAACTCAATCACCTCTTGTTACTACCTCTCTAAGCTCTCTGTGCTGATGACTAACTCACTTGGAACACCTCTCTATCTGTCTCCCACGCGCATTAATACTAACCCACTTTCATCTCACACAATCTCTCCCTTTCCCTCACACCAGGAGGGAACAGGCCCACAACAGGGCAGGAAGAGTCAAAGATGGGTGATGAGGTGAGGAGACATTCAGCTCCTGTGAGGAGAGGACCCTGACCCTTACCTGCCCAAGTGGACCATTCATTGTACCCCCCAAGCCCCTGCACTGATATTGGAGGTTGCCTTGACTTAACTGTGCAGGGATCTACTGACTGAAGGATGTCTCCCTTGTTTTCACTGAGGATTACTCCCATTAGACTTTAAAATGTTACCATTTTCTTGAAGCACATGTTGTGTATTTGCCATGTAAACTGCTGGCACACAGTGTAGGTACCAGACTGACACAGCACGGTGCTGTACAGCAACACACCTACCCCTTTGACTGATCAATGCTGACAACCATAAGAAGCTTCCTGGCTTTGTGTCTGTGCTAAAGGCAAAGGAAAGACAGGAGTACAGTGAACATTTAAGATCTGGCTGAGGGGAGAAAGTGCTAAAAGACAAGGTGAGGTGGAGTGCTATGTGAGTGAGTGCTAAGAAAGCTAGCCAGCAGCTTTGAGATGCAGCCGGGTCCAATCTCTGTAGGCTGGGCACCTGTCCTCGTAGCAGCATTACAACGAGAGGTGCTACTGTGCCCCATTGTGTAGCACTGAAGTGCAGAACCTTCTATCCATGGATTGGAGATGTGAATCAAGGGTGCGGAGAGGCTGGCACGTATTGGATGTCGGTGCTTGTAGAGGAAGCTGCTGCCTGGAAGCATGCCCTGACATTATTGTGCCAAGTGCTGAGGGCTGGAGAAGCAGTGAGCTGGGCTCACCAGGTACCTACTCTGACTTTCATGTCAGGAATTCTTGGCATCTAGTTTCTATCTGGTTGGTGGTAGAATAGGAGAGTGTTTTTTATTTATTCACGTATAGAGTGTGTTGTGTGGAAGTAATTATGAGGGTGGTAATGTGACATAGTCTCCAAAGAGAAGCATCTTGCCATTAATGTTAGTATCTACTCTCGACATCCAGAACTTAGTTGGAAAATGGAACTTGTTTCACCCAATGTTGAGAAACGCCTTGATTGGATCCACACATGATTATTCCAAATTTGTCAACATAGCCCAAGTCATTGGGTCTCAGAAAGATGATGCCCCTTAATTTTTTGTAAGGTATTTCTTATGTTATGTGGCAGAAGAATCTTCTAATACAACCAAATGAATTTTGTATCACCAATCCCAACTGTGGCAAACATTTTTAGCTTTATTTTAAGTAGAAGTAAGCAAGGTCATATATTCACTGTTTATGGCATTTACTAACTTGTTGTAATTATCAACTTGTAAATCCTAGTTTTATTTCTTGCGCAGTCAGCTCTAATTCAACAGAGAATCTCTGGACGTGGTGACATATTGGACTATTGTAAGTAGCAGGCAGAAGCCAGCAGTTAAACAATGGGAAGGTTACAATTGAATAATCTAAAGCAGCATCCTCCAGACCCCTGAATGACATGGCAATGGTGGATCAGTTGGAAAGTGTGGTGATATCAGAAAAATGAGGTTTCTGATGTTGTGAAAACCAACTGCGTTTTGACCCAATGTTTAAACAGTGAGATGGAAGTCCAGCTCAAGAGTGGTGAGAGACCTCTGCATGCATTCATATCTCATTACAGCCTAGTCTCATCTTCTATATACAGTAGCATTCCAACTGTGGTCTGACCAGTGCCTTGTATAATTTTACAACATACCAACTTGTGGTATGTTGTCAATACGGCTGAGTTTTTCAATAGTAAAGTATTCTATTTCATGAAATGATTTGTGATCAGCAGCATCATGTCTTACAGCTCTGCACCAAATACCCTGGAAACTACTGTGATACCTATATCTTTGATAATTGTCAGGCTCCTTCTTCATTGAAAAGGCTGGAGGCCTCACTGAAATGATCACTGGAAGACAAGTGTCACCCTCTGCACCATGGTGGATATCCCGTTATGCAAGCCCTGATTGAGGCTAAGTGTAGGTACAATACAGCCATCAGGACCATCATGGCACAGATGATAGGTTAGCTGAAAATGAAGTTCTGATGCTTGGTGGGCCTTCTGGACAGTTATGTTCCATAAACCTTGCATGCTGTGCTGTGTACAATGGGAGCAGGCAAGAGTGGGGTGTGATGGACCCAGGAGAGCTGGGAGAATGGCTACAATTTTCTGAGGAGGAAGATGAGGAGGAACACCACTTACATCACAATACAGCAGGGACAAACTGACCTGGACTTCATCGATAATTGGTTCCAGCTGATGTGAGCCGAGCGAAACCATTATTCATTATTCCAACCTGTTATTGTTGGAAAAGCAAGCAGCTCTTGTTTAATCTCAGAAGAAAATGTAACTTCTCTGCTTGTTTTTCCTTCACTTTTCCTGTTGTTCAATAAATGTTTTCAACTGCTTAAATGGTTTCCAACCTGTGATACTCTCACATCGAACAATGGCAAAGCTTTACTCCCTGTTGCATACCCAGGGAAAGAGCAGCACTCCTTCAGAAGGGGTTCTAATGTGGTGCGGTGCTGAAGGTGGTTAGCCCCTGTAACTTCATTATTTCAGGTGGCAACTAAAATGTATGCTGATGGATACATTCCACGCTTTCAGTAGTTGCATCATACAGATTATTACATAGAGACGAGTTGTTTTGGTTTGAGTGGGACTGTATGATTCAGCTGCAAAGTATTTGGGTGGATACTGCACTTAATAAGTTGGCATTCATAGATTGCCAAGAGGGGCAAGGGGAGAGCAAATGTATTTCCATGTGATTAAGCTAATGTTAGAAACCACAAAAAAAAATTAAACTGCAGGTTACAAGTTAAACATATTGGCCAAGAGTTGTGTTTTGGTCTCAATTGATGATCAGAGTTCAACATTCCCTAGTTCCTCGTTTTTACCTCAGTTTCTATTCAAACTCATAAAGTCTAATGTAAAATGTTTTCATAGACCAGCTCAGTTAGATAGCACTTTAGAAAATAGCTTTTCGATTTATATTCCAAGATGTTTCTTGATGTGTTTAAGACCAATAACCTGGTGCAGTGAAAGTGGGTTTATGACAAAAATGAACATTTTAGTTGCTGCCTAGTGTATGTTCTGTGAGGAGCCCACATTAAGATAATTTTAAATGACTTTAGAAAACTGCAGAAACACACATTAGTTTGATTGGTACACGCAAGTTAGTTTCTTAGAGTCATAGAGATGTATGGCACGGAAACAGACCCTTCGGTCCAACCCGTCCATGTCGACCAGATATCCCAACCCAATCTAGTCCCACCTGCCAGCACCCAGCCCATATCCCTCCAAACCTTACCTATTCATATACCCATCCAAATGCCTTTTAAATATTGCAATTGCACCAGCCTTCACCACTTCCTCTGGCAACTCATTCCACACAGGTACCACCCTCTGCGTGAAAACGTCACCTCTTAGGTCTCTTTTATATCTTTCCCCTCTCACCCTAAACCTATGCCCTCTAGTTCTGGATTCCTCCAACCCAGGGAAAAGACTTTGTCTATTTATCCAATCCATGCCCCTCATAATTTTGTAAACCTCTATAAGGTCACCCCTCAGCCTCCAACGCTCCAGGGAAAACAGCCCCAGCCTGTTCAGCCTCTCCCGATAGCTCAAATCCTCCAACCCTGGCAACATCCTTGTAAACTTTTTCTGAACCCTTTCAAGTTTCACAACATCTTTCCGATAGGAAGGA